>NC_081405.1:49832283-50170283 GCF_030272615.1 Cryptomeria japonica
ATCATTTTAGATCATGTAAAACATCCGTTAGTAACAAATTCAAGAAAAGAAGTAGATAGACAGAAACATGTGGAAAAATAGAGAACTTATGCACTCTAAACTTAGAATTTGAAACCATAAGATGCATGATTACACTATTGGATTTTATAAGAAAACATGAAAGAATGTGTACCCATAATTTCTATTTCTAAATTTTACTTTTTCTATATGCTAAATATGCATACACGTGTTACACCTTCTTACTTTTAATTCTTATTCTTGATTTACTTGTAAAGGTAGAAGCGAAAAAATTGTTTTCTTATTTGATGCAATTTGGTTGTAAATGAAAGATTGTAATTTTATCATGCGACAAATGGGAAGCTAGACTTGAGAAAAGAAAGACTGTCTTCTATATACTTCTCTCGATTTCATATGAATATTAGAAAAGCAAGATGTTTGTGATGCAAGAAAAAATGGGCACGAGGCACAAACACAAGTTCAAACATTAGTAGATTAGCTCCAACCAAAACCAAATACGAATAAACCTAAAAACCTTAAGATGCATACCAAGAGAGATATAAAGCAAACAATAAGAAGCATACATAAATGAAAAAGAGAAAGAAGACCCCCAAGATGCTCCCAAGGATGCTCATAGATGTTTCTCCCTTGTTCCTCTCCTCTCCAAGTCCCACATGAGTGTAGCTCTTAGCTTTTAGCACTATCCATGGATGTCTTATGAAGATTCAAGATGGTTGTAAAAATGAAAACAAATGCTTATGCAAGTGTAAATGATTTACTATGAGAAAACTCCTAATTAGTCTATGTGAATCTTTGTATAATAACAATGCAAAATGCTTCCTAATTCTCTCTACAAAATGACTATAAGTTTGATGCACAAAAGACTTGATCCTGAAAATGAAGAATAAGAGCTCTATTTATAGGGGGAAAAAGGCAATGGATGGTCAAGATTGAGTGGGCTTGTGAAGGGCTAGGATTGATGGGTTTGTGATCCATGTGATGGATTTCAACCCAATCCCATGATGACAAGTTTCAATATGAGATGGCTTGAGAGGAAAGGGAAGAAGCATTAAATGCTTGAGATGACATGAAGGTTACCCTAGGAGGGTTTGGTTAGGCTTAAGTTAGTGAATAAAGCTTTTATCCAAGAGTAATTGCTTTTATCCAATGGATAAAATCTTGTGCAAGAGTTAATGGGAATAATCATGGTCAAAGCAATGAATGCTTGAAGAGACCCATAAGTTAAATGAGGGTTGAGTTAGAGGGAAAGCCTTTAACCATGTGGGTAAGTTGAGTTAACCATTAATGGTTATGTAAGAGCCATAAATGGTTTGGAAAACTTTGGGGGTTAACTTGTTGAAGAATAAAAACCTTTAATGCATTTCAAAGACTTTGGAGGCTTTGAGAAGTCACTTCTCTTTGCTTAGGAATGTGACAATAATTAGGAGATGAATTAGGCTAAATTGGAATGGATTAGAATAATCTAGAAGGGGTTTAGGATGGCAAGTGGGTTTGGTGGGTAAGAGAAACTAGGATTTTATTTAGAAATAAAATCTATTTATTGGTGCAACTTGCATTTGTAGGAGAATGCAAGTGGGAGGCTTTTAAAGATTTAAATAAATATTTAAATGAGGAAAGGGGTTAATTTAAACAAATATGTTTTATTCATTTATATAATTGTTAGAGTATGGTTTAATGAATTAATTTAAATAAATTGAATAATTTAATAAATTTATAGAAGAAGAGGTTTAAGATGAATTAATTAAATATTAATTTAATTAATTGTTGAACGATGGTTTAAATAATCAAATAAATACTAAATATTTATTTAATTAAGTGGACAAATTTGTGTGTCTACATTTGCCCCTCTTTGAGACGGTGTGGTTTATCGGGTCATTTCAAAGAAAAAAAGATAGGTATGAGAAATATGCCCCATAAATGTTAATTTAGTGGGTGGTATGCTCCCTCGAGAGATGGGCCGAAATTGTTTGAAAAATCGAGCGATCTCTTGAAAAATAGAAAGAAGTGGGGGGGAGGTAGAATAGAAGAAATTAGAAATAATGGTGAAAGAATGGAAGAAGACAGAGTGAATACGGAGAAATGAGAGGCTTTTGAAGTTCACAAGGACCACAGCGGTGAGCGGGGTGAAGTAGGGTTAGAGCTAGGGGATGTATATTTGGAGGGGAAGGGGTAAAACTGTCTCATTTGCACCTATCTCCTTGGCGAGTTTGGAGCTCTGATAGTGACCTTAGGCGAAGGAGTGAGCAACATTCATCATGATCGTGCCTATAGCAAATCACCGATTAGAGTGGATCTACCCATAGCGGCCAGAGGACTATGGACCGTCAGTATGCAAATGTTCAATTTTGCTTTTGATGCATTTTTATCATGTTTTTTCAAGGGTCAAAGTCCAAGGAAGACAATAGCACTAGACCTGTGTTTTAGCACTTTTATCACCTAAATTAGTGCTATGGTGCTGCAATGGTGCTTTTGCATAGTTGTTTTAGCGCTTTTGTCAATGTAGCACATTTGTATCATAGGTATAGCGCTTTTGTAGTGTAGCACAATTGTGTGCTTGTTGTGGCACGTGTGCTATGAAATAGTGCAATTGTATAGCTTTTGTAGTGCTATTGTTGGTCTAGCACGTTTGTGCTTCAGTTGTAGCACTATTGTCAGCAGAGTGGCGCGATTGTGATAGATGCCCCAGTGTTGGATAAAATATCACTTGATGCCTATGTTGATTGATTGATTGATTGTTTTGGTGGATCATAGTAGCCTCATTGAGACTAGGTCATTGTGATAAATGCCTGTTATAGTCTAGGATTGCCATAATTGATTACCTATTGAGACCCGAAGGTACTTGATTAAAAAGTATCTATTGATAGTCTAGGTTGAAACTTAAGAAAGTTTGTAGCAAAACAAATGATATTTGTTGATATGTGTAGGAGGATCTTCCCGTCTTACAGATGCGAGAGCAACATCCCAAGACATAGTAGCTATGTGAGCTGTTGTTGGAGCTGAAGATAGATTGTGTATGTGCAGTCGGGTTATATGATATGATGCACCTACCCATGATTCAGATGAATCATAGATTACTGACAGCATTGGCCAAGCGATGGCATGAGACATGCTCCTTTCATTTGGTGATGGGAGAGATGACTGTGACACTGGAGGATGTCTAGAGGATACTGCATATCCTGATTAGAGGGGAGCTCATGACGTATGATCGCCACCTGGGGATGGCAGTCGTAAAGAGGATATTTGCCAAGGATATATACATTGAGGATGACTCTATGGCGTGGGAGGACATAGCAACGCTCTATGAGCCACTACCATCAGTACTAGCAAGTATCATCAGGGGTTTTCTTTGCCCTGATTGACGTTCGTATAGATTGGTCATTGGGTGGGGCCAGGTATTAGAGAAGATGGTGATAGAGGGGACCCGCTATGCATGGGGGCCATGTGTGTGGGTGCACCTCTACATGGATTTGCACAAGGCAGTGTATCGAGAGAGTAGATGACTAGGTGTAGGGATCACTTTGTTACATATCTGGGCTTGGGAGAAATTGTCAGTCACATGGCCGGTATGTATGAGGTTTAGGGTGATAGATCAGCCCTATGTATTTATGTATGGAGGTTTGATGACCTAGCCCCATTTGGGAAAGTTAGATTTTTAGCATCAAGAATTAGATGACTTAGATAGGGTCATATGGAGGCCTTACACTGATTGTGAGGCCTAGGAGGATGATGGAGAGGCCTTACCGTATGTATATGTGACTCAATTTTTGATTGGTCGCACATCCCATATTATGGAGAGACAGTTGCCAGGGAGAGTGATGAGACAGTTTGGGTGGAGGCAAAGTATGTCGAGGGGTTCGAGGGAGTATGCACAGGTGGTGTGGGAGAGATTTTAGTGGGGGCCACTTTTGCCCTATGATCAGGCCCTTGTAGAGTTCTAGACATTACAGGCAAGAACATGGCAGATGAGGCTAGAGATTGCAGATATAGGGGTGACATAGGAGTATACACAGTATTGTGCCGCTCATCTGATTCCATGAATCTCAGATCCTCCAAAGCCCATACCACCATTTGAGGATGATAGAGCACCATGACAGGGGAGGAGGAGGAGATTAGGAAGGGGTGGCAGAGGTTTTGGAGGAGGAGGAGAAGGTGGAGGTGTAGCAAGTGGGGGAGATTTTGGAGGAGGAGGAGGAGGTGGAGGTGGTGGATTTGGGGATGGAGGTGGATTTGGAGGTGGAGGTGGTGGAGGAGGAAGGTTACAGAGGAGAGGTAGAGGTGGGCAGCCTTTATGACTATCATAGGGTTCGTTGATACATGGAGCCATAGGTGGTGGAGAGGAGCTGATGGAGATGGGATAGGGAGTCATAGGTGGGGGAGAGGGAGACATGCAAGATTTTATGATATTACGGTTGCAGACTTGCTTGACAACAACTGAGGCATAGATGGAGGACAAAGATGTAGAGATTGTGGCTAGGGATTTCCAACTTTTTGCACGGGAGGCCAAGTTGATTGTAGTTGTGCGAGAGAGAGATGATACAGTGGATAGATTGAGGGAACTGCAAGATAGAGGGCAAGTTGTGGCAGGAGCATAGGGACAAGGTCCGACTGGGGAGGTGCTGAGGGAGATGTGGCAGGCTCAGGAGGAGATAGATTACTAGCCGGGATTATATGAACAGGTGGTATCGAGTAGTTAGCGAGCACTGAGCTTTTCTCGGATGCGGCAGGTGAGATCAGAGCGGTCACATAGGGGTTAGAGAAGCAGTGGTGTGATGGGTCCTCCTTGGTGAGATGGTGAGGGTGGTGGGGGAGAAACATCTGGCCAGAGTGTCATTTGAGGTGTTTCTATGCATTGTTACACTGTTACTAGACTGATACTTGGATGGCGCTTGGTAGCCAATATTTTGGACATCATTGTATTCTGATACATGTGTTCTTTTTGATACGATATATGATGAGATCTCAGTTTTGGTGATGATGTGATATGTATCCATGTAATGATATGTTTGCTTTAGGCAGGATGATGATACGTGTTATTCTTAGATACATGATATGGAGATGTTTACTTTCTAGATGTACATGTTGATGATATGATTTCTATATGTATGATATGGATGATTTTCTAACATGTGGATGCAGGTTAATAGATGGATGATGCTTTTGTAATGATATTAATGTGATGAAATGATGACGATTTATGCTAAATGATGAGATTAGATAATGAATAATGATATTTGATAGATAATATTATATATGTTGAAATGATGAGATAATGATATGAGTAAAATATGTATTTTAAAGATTAGTCTAAATGAATGAAATGTTTATAAAAATGTCATGTATGTTTTTAAATGAATGCACTAAATGGATAAATGTGCACTTTATGATGAATAAACAAACACACTTATTGATTTGAATGCTCTTAATAAATAAAATGCAACTAAATGATAATGAATGAATGCACTTAATGCAACTAAATGATAATAAGTGCACTTTAAATGAAGGAATGAATGCACTTAATGATGGAATGATTTGAAATGCAACTAAATGAAGGAATGAATGCACTTAATGATTAAATGAATGCAACTTAATGATTGAAATGTAGCTAAATGAAGGAATGAATGCACTTAATGATTAAATGATGGAATGATTTGAAATGCAACTAAATGAAGGAATGAATACACTTAATGATTAAATGAATGCAACTTAATGACTGAAATGTAACTAAATGAAGGAATGAATGCACTTAATGATTAAATGAATGCAACTTAATGATTGAAATGTAACTAAATGGTTGAATGTACTTTAATAAATAAAATGCAACTAAATGATAATGAATGCACTTTCACGAGTTAATGAAAGCAACCAAATGATAATGTCATTCCTACATGATATATGAATGTCAATGTTAGTGAGAAAATGGAGACATAGAATGGAGATGTGAGATGATGTATCAGAGAACTTCGTCATGATTGTACCCAAGACAAATTTGATAGGTTTATCTTTCTCATAGAAACCTGAATTAATTGCATGTGAATGCTAGATATGAATAATGAATAAGCAAATGGATGGGTGATATGCAATGGAATGCAATAGAAAGAGATGAGATGGAATGGTGATCCATGTTTTATTCATAGTGCTTAATTTTCATCATTGAGCATGGTAGTATCGATCTTGGCCAAGGTAGTAGAAACCAAGGTTGAGTGTTTCACC
This sequence comes from Cryptomeria japonica, assembly GCF_030272615.1. Lineage (NCBI taxonomy): Eukaryota > Viridiplantae > Streptophyta > Pinopsida > Cupressales > Cupressaceae > Cryptomeria > Cryptomeria japonica. The sequence continues at coordinate 49,838,512 of NC_081405.1, forward strand.
TATAAGCAAACATCACAAACAAGGAAAGTTCCCCTCCATTTTGGTTCATGTACAAATGGTCGAGGTATACGTTGTAGTCAATAAGCCATAGTGATCCATGAATGTATTTTTGCATAGGATCACGTAGCTTAGTGAACTTCACATGTAGACACCATTAGTATATGCCCCAGAACTTCATTCGAAAAATCTGCAGATAGCAAACAAAAAAAAAGATATCCGGAACCATCCCGGCTACTCTAATCACTTGTGGATATCCTGGATTAGCGTAGGAACCTGATATAAATAAACAAAATAAAAAATCGACCAAGTACTTATCAGCCAAACAAAATTTTCTTGTCAAAGAAAATGTTACCATGTCTTGTTTGTGGGGAAGGATGCATCCTTGTGAATATGGTCATGTGCAGATGTTTTGATTGGTTGGTTGATTTGATAGGTGGTCATCATTTGAGTAATTCAAAATGTTGTTTTGTGTCTTTTGCGATGTGTATGTGCAATGAATAATATACTTTACAACATTTTTTATGCCTCTCCTCTGTTTTTGTCATGTTTTAGGATTATTTGAATGTTGTGAATGTTTTTGGTATTATCTTTGGGACTTTTTGCAAATGTTTTGGGATTTTTTGAAGATTTTATGAATGTTTTTGGTATTATTTCAAGACGTTTTTGAATGAGCAACTCAATGAATCACAAGCAATGGATAATCCACTCCCATCAGTAGGTTTAAGAACATTTTATTCCTGTTAGATGTTGGTATGAAAGCGTGATGCAAGACACATGAAGTAATAACCCTGATTGCAGATCAATAACAAGCCATGGTATAAATGATGGATGAATGGATGTAATCGCAACAAGTATAAAAGACAATGGAGCCATAGCCTTACAAATGGTGCTTGTTTACCAGGTTTTCACCACTGTACTTACCCAAGGTACCACCAGAGTGGTTTTCACCATTTGGATGATTGATTTTTCTTTACTATTTTCTTGATTTTTTTTATTTTTGTATTTTGTTCAGGACTATTTTCTGAATGTTTGTGGTATTTTCTAATATTGGATGAACCTGATGCTCTGCACAACTTATGTATGACACCTTTTTAGATGCATGTTGTTGACCAGATCTGCTAGTATTTCTCCTTTTGAAGTTGCTAACTGATATGCCCCAAACCCAAAGACAACAGTGATGACATATGGACCCAGCCAATTGGATTCAAATTTGCCCCAGTGTTCTATGTTTGGTTGATTGTGAGGATTCTCCCTAAGAACAAGATCTCCTACTTCAAATGTGTGAGGTTTAACTCGATGATTGTAGCTTCTTCTCATGTGCCACTGATAGGATTTTAGGTGGTTGTAGGTATCTTGTCACTTTTCATCAAGCAGTTCCAAGTCTTGAAGACGTGAGAATCGGTATTCTTCGTCATTTATTAGATTGTGCAAGGAGACCCATAGAGATGGTAATTCAACCTCAATAGACAAGATGGCTTATGCTCCATAAACCAGTGAGTAGGAGGTTGCACCTGTAGGGGTCTGAGTGCTAGTTCGATGTGCCCATAGTGCTAGATTCAAATGAATGTGCCAATCATGACCAACATCATTGACTGTCTTTTTGAGGATCCTCAATATATTCTTGTTGGATGCTTCTACTTGACCATTTCCTTGTGGGTAATATGGGGTGGAAAAATGGTGTTGGATATGAAACTTCTCATAGAGTTCACAAACATCTTGATTTTTGAAAGCGAGTCTATTATCTGTGATGATGGACATGGGTACACCATACCGACAGATGATGTAATTGAGGATGAATGAGGCGATCTATTTGTCGGTGACTTGGGTGAGTGGTTCGGCTTTGATCCACTTGGTGAAGTACTCTGTGATGGTAATGATGAATTTATGACCATTAGATGAAGATGGATGGATTTTACCCACAAGGTCAAGTCCCCATTGACAAAAGGGCCATGGTGTTGTGATAGGTTGTAATTCCTGTGTTGGGACATGTATCAAATATCTGTGAACTTGGTACTTCTTACACTTTCTGACAAAATAATAAGAGTCCTTCTCCATGGAGGGCCAATAGTATCTGGCTTGCATCATTTTCTTTGCTAGTGAAGGGCTGCTTGAGTGAGCCCCTAAATTCCTTCATGTAGCTCTTCCAATGCTTTTTTATCTCATCTTGTTCCAAACATAGAAGGAGAGTACCATCAAGACTTCGTCTGTATAGGGTTTCGGCAATGATGGTGTATCTAGCGGTTTGGTGGATAAAGGTTTTTCGTTGGTTGTTTGATTGGTTAGGGGTAAGTGTGTGGTCACGTAGGTAAGTGAAAAAATCATTGTACCATGGGGAGTCAAAACTGGTAAGGTGACATATCATTTCAAATTCAGGGATATCATAAGTGGGGATCCAAAGTTGTTCTACCAAGAACTCATAGCGTGTCAAATTTTGTAGAAGATCTAGGAGAGATGAAATTGTAGTCATTGCATTGGCAGCTCGATTCTAATCTCTTGGTACTTGCTCAAATGTGATATTTGTAAATTATTCTTTGAAAGTATCCACTGTCCTTTTTGTATGGCATGAGCTTATCATCATTTTTTTGGTATTCATCAGTGACTTATCGGATGACTAGTTGGGAATCTCCATATACTTGTAGCTCTTTTAAATTCCATTGTATGGCCAATCTGAGTCCTGTGATCGAGGCCTCATATTCTGCTATATTATTTGTGCATGGGAAAGTGAGTTTGTATGACTTTGGGATACTGTCACCTTGAGGTGTGATAAAAAGAATACCTACCCCCGAGCCATGTCTGGTGTATGAGCCATCAAAATATAGCTTCTAGGGTTGTGTAGCTGTGATCATGAAAATTTCCTCATCTGAAAAGTTGGAAGTAAGAGGATGGTCGCCTTTGAGTGGTGCATCAGCCAATTGATCTGCAATAACCTATCCCTTGATAGCTTTGTGGTCCACATACTCAATATCAAATTCACTCAAGATCATAACCGATTTGACCAAGCGGCCTATCAATGTTGCCTTGCTGAGTAGGCACTTGAGTGGATCTATCTTGGAAATAAGTTATACTTTGTGTGTTAACATGTAGTGCCTTAATTTGGTGGTTGCCAAGATAACTGCTAGGCAAGCTCACTCAATAGGTGTGTAATTGAGTTCATAGCCTACCAGTTTTGAGAGATGTAGTAGACAACACATTCTTTACCTTCGGCATTATGTTGTGCAAGCAATACTCCTAATGTTGTGGTTGTAGCTGAAATTTATAAAAATAGAGGTCTACTTGGATCTGGTGGAATCAACAATGGTGTACTCATTAGGTAGTATTTAAGCATTTGGAATGCTTGCTAGCATTTTGCATCCCATTGAAAGCAAATATTTTTATGTAACAGATGGTTGAAGTGATGACATTTATCAGCCAATTGTGCAATGAGCCACCGAATGGATTGTAGCTGCCCTTGTAATATCCTCAACTGATTGATATTCTTTGGAGGTGGCATGTCCATGATTGCCTTGACTTTCGCAGGATCTACTTTAATGCCTTTACTTGAGACAATGTATCCCAAGAGCTTCCCAAAAGTTACTCCAAAGACACATTTCTTTAGATTGAGATGGACGTGGTATTGTTCCAATCTGTTGAATATTTTATCCAGTACTGCAAGATGACCCTCTCTTGTTAATGATTTAGCTATTAAATCATCCACATAATCTTCCATTATTGTGTGCATCATGTCGTGGAAGATGATAGTAATGGCTCTTTGATATGTTTCCCCTACATTCTTTAGACCAAATGGCATTGCATTCCAACAGCATGTTCCCCATGGACATGTGAAAGCAGTTTTGTGTTGATCCTCTAGAGAATTTTAATTTGGTTGTATCCTGAAAAGCCATCCATAAGAGAAAACATCGCATGACCTGTTGTTAGATAGACAATCATGTCGATATTTGGTAAGGGAAAGTCATCTTTAGGACATGCTTTGTTTAAATATATGAAATCCATATAGAGACAAATGCCCCCATTAGGTTCACCAACAGGTACAATATTAGAGATCCACTTTGCATAATCAATTGGTCCGATGAAACCAGCATCCAAGAGATTTTTAAGTTCAGCCTTGACAAGAATGACAATCTGTGTGTGCATCTTTTTGAGCTTTTTTTTGACAGGTTTAGCTCCTTCTGCTACAGTTAGGTGATGCATGGCCAAATATGGATCTAAGTCAGGCATGTCTACATAAGACCATGCAAAGTTGATTTGGCGATTCTAGAAGAATTTCACAAATTTTGGTTGTTCTTCAGGAGTTAATAGAGATGCCAAATGTATTTTGTAGGGGTCCCTCCATTGAATTATTTTGTTTCTTCTATTAGGATGGTTGATCTCTCCTGATTCATACTAAAGGGGAGGATGTCAAACCTTTCATCCTCAGGTGCCTCGGAGAGGTTTTCACCTTTGGATACGCTCTTTGTTTTTACTCTTTTGGCATCAAAAAGTGCCACCATGTGGTTTTCACTAGAAGATCCATGCTTTATTGTAATATTTTTGCAGCTGAAAGGTTTGGCATCTGCCCCAAAGTATGTTGCAATGTTAAGTTCAATGTCAAACCTAACTTTATGATCCCCGCTTGGTATGTTATCTCGTAATTCTAGAAAGTCTATGAGTGCCTCATTGTTTTGCAAATGGTTGAGGCATGGGGGATTTGGCTGGTTCCATTCAATGAGTTCAGGATGAATGATAGGAATTACTTCAACAATTAGGTTGAGTTTGTAGGAGGCATCAGTGAGGGTTAATATGGAGGCATGAAGTTCATCGATGGTACTCTCCTTGTCAGATTCAGGCACAAGATTTGACGTAGGGCCAGTGGAAGTTTCTTCTAGCTCATGAACCCAAAAAATTTTAATCCATGCTTCTCCATAAACTAGTATATCCTTACGAGGTGGGGGAAGTGATGTTTTCTCCTCGTCTAAAGTATTTAAATGCATTGAATCTCATTCCCACTCATGTGAATTTGTCTCAAAATCACTCTTTAGCATCTAATTACTGTACCAAACAAGGATGTCATTTGAATTGAATAGTGCATTAGTTGTTGGCTTATGTACTATTGGAGGTGGGGTTGTCAGTGCTACAGATATAGTCAAGGATTGCATCCTTGGAGTAATTAGCTGATACACGGGTTTGTTGGGTTTTCCTTTGAATCGAATCTTAGGAAGAGATTCTCTTTGAAAACCTACACCAATTTTATCTCTTGGTTTCAACTCAGGTTGTAAGGGCTCTTGGCATCCTTTCTTGCAAGGTCCCAAAGCACTATGGTCATCATAGCTCGTTCTTTGCATTATAGTGAAGCCTTTGCCATATTTGTTAGTGGGGAGCTTAGCCTTCGAGCTTTCTTTGTTGAGAGGGTCTGTGTAGATCCATTCTGCTAGATCTTCATCCATGGTTTCCTCCTCTTGACTTTTACCAGGGGTGAATTATGCCAAAGTGCAAGTTCTTTTGGCCAGCAGTGATTTAAGTAAACCTTGGGGTTTTCCATGAGTCTTAGGGGATGTGAGTAACTTCCCAACACAAAAGAGTTGGCTAAGATTATATTCACCAAGACCTTCCTCAACCATTTTCATTTTTAATCTCTCCTACTTTGGTGAGGGGTTGTTAAGCTAGAAAGAGAGGTTAGATTAACATACGATGAGGAAGGGATAGCTTCCCTATTGTTAGGTATGGTGATGTCTAGCTGATGGTGAATATTATTACAATATACAAATGGATTAGCATCATCGAGGATTGTAATTTCTACCCCATTATGTGGAAACTTGATACATTGGTGATAGGTGGATGGGACGGCTTGCATGACATGTATCCAAGGTCTCCCTAACAAGAGATTGTATGGAAAAGGAAGGTCTAGAACCTGGAAAAATATATACTTCATCTCTGGCCTAACCCTGATGAGTAATATAATAGCTCCTCTAGAAGAACGTTCTGCATCATCATGTGCTTTGATGGTTATCTTCTTGCTGACATCCACTGATTCTGCTGCATAACCCAATGTTGTGACTAACTACAAGGTGAATATGTTTAAGTTGACTCCATTCTCAATCAAGACTCGCTTGATTCTATGTTGGTTTACGAACCCTTCAATATGGAGGGAGGCATTATGGGGTTGTTGGAAGGATGTGTTGTCACTTTCGATAAAAGTGAGACATGGTGATAACTTTAGACTACCAACCATGGCTTGAAACTGATATGTGTTGAGGTTGGCGGGAACAGACGCTTCTTGGAGAGTTTGGTCCAAGATTGTTTTATGTGAGGGGGATAAGCATAAAAGCTCTAATATGGAGATGAGGGTTGGCGTCTTATCCAATTGCTCTACAAGATTATATTGTTTGGGGAGGGGTGTCGTTCCTTGTGGTGCCACTCGAATAGTAATCTTGCTATGATGTGTAACAACGTTGCATGTAGGATTTTTCTCTTTTATGGTAAGAGTTGCAACTTGTTCATCCACATCATAAAGGTGATTCACAGTATAATTGTATGTGGCTTGTGTGTAATTGGTTGTGGTATTTGTGTTTCTCCCTAAGGTGGAAGGACCCATTTCATCATGTGATGGAAGTGGATTCTTGAACATTAATTGATCATCATTGGATGTTTTTGGGTCATGTCCCTCAATTTTGATTTCTCCTCTATCGATAAGATCCTGAACAAGATCTTTTAGCCGATGGCAATTGCTTGTTTTATGCCCTCTCCCTTGGCGAAATTCACAATGTCCATGATCTCGCCACCATGGAGGCTTGACTTGAGGCTCATAATTGGATGTTTTTGGTAAGTTCACAAGATTGGAGGATATTAATTGGCGTAAGATCGTTTTGATAGGTTCCCCTAAGGGCGTATATGTGCGTTTGGGCTTGTAGTTTTGTTGCTTTTGTTTTGGTTCCTCTTGTTGTGTATTGCGACCTTGATTTTATGGATTATTGATGGTGTTATTGTTAGGAGGGGGATTTTGTCCTACAAACCTAACCACGGGTTGTGAAATTTTCACTATTCTTGCATCCACTATCCTGTCATTAACAACATTCTTGTTTTTGTTCCAAAATTTGGGTTTGTCACTATTATAGTGTGGACGAGGACCATCTTTCATTATAAATTTTGAATAAGTCCCTTTTTAATGAGGGCTCTTTCACATTTGAGCCCTTGAGTTATCATTTCTTCAAATAATTGCATGCCCTTCATGTCCAAATGAAATTCCATTTCATCATTTAAGTTGGAAATGAAAATTTCCACTAATTCTTTCTCAAGTAGATGAAGGGAGTGTCTGCTACACAGTTGTCTCCACCATTGTAGGAAAGTTGAGAACAACTCCCTTGGTTTTTATTTTATGTTGCACAAATCTGCCATGGTGATGTCACGTTCTATGTTGTGTGCATAATAAGCGATAAATTTTTGGACCAATTCTTCAAATGTTCTAATACCACCCAACAGTCGTGAAAACCATTGTGTGGTTATGCCTCCCAAACTTTGAGGAAAGAGGCACATTAGATATGTGTCCTCATAGGCCACCTCTAAGCAAGCAGAGTGAAATTCTCGCACATAGTCCCTAGGATCTCCTTTGCCTCTATATTTTTCAAATTTTGGTGTTTCGAACCCTCATGGAAAAGGTGGCGTAAGCATGTTTCTATCAAATGGATATGGACAAATGTCGTTAAGTGAGAAACAATTGGTCTTCACAACATTGTTTAGTTGTTGGGCAAGATTTTCTACTTGTTGCCTCAACATGTCTATTATTGAAGGAGGAGGAGGTGGAGGATTCTCTTGATGATTAGGGTCATAGTAGAAGTAGTCTCTACCTCCTCCACCATCATGATGTCTATGTTGCTCAGATGTTTTTCATAATTACATTGCATCAAAATTGGAGGGAAGTTTGGCACCCTCTTGAGCGAGTCTCAAGAAATGAGCATTGGCATTGTTTCTAAGAATTTAATCAAAGAGTATGTTGAATTTTGGATTATGTTGTGCTCTTTCTATATCTTCTAGAGTTGGAGTGATGGGATCTTCATCATTAGTGCCTCCTCCAAAGGCCTCATGAAATTTGTTGATGTTTTCATCCTCCTCTTCAATTTCTGGTTGTTGATTTTTCATTGATCTTGTTTGAGCCATGGTTTTAAAAGTTGATGTTGTGAAAATGACTATAAGGTGGTGATGAAATGGCTGATGGAAGACAAGTTTTTGAAATGTTTGGTGGAAGATAGATCTCTAATACTGAAGGTTGGATGTCAACAAAGTTATTTGTGAATTGCTTTTGTGTTTTTCAATAATTTGATGCGATGAGGTATAGCAAGGTTTGAGATGTGTTATAATCCAAGCTACCTAGTAATGAGAGGATGCACTCATAAACTAGTTTTAACCTATCTAGATGTGTAGAAATGCCTCTTAGGATGATTGATCCTAGATGTAGAGACACCCTAAAAATGATTTTTTGGTTTGTTTAAGCAATATCTAAAAGGACTAAGGACAAGACCTCTTTGTGTTGAGAGTTGAGTAAATTTGTGATGTTTGGATGTGAAAGTGGATAGGATATGTGTCTCAATAAAACTCTTCCGTTACGAAGGGGGTTTCTACTTCTTCCTCTCTTACAGGGGTTGGTGCTTCCTCTCGAACTTCATTGTATGTGATACAAATTTTAGGAAAGAAAGCGGGATTGATCTTGCCCCCTTTGTTCTTTAGATAATCAAAAGCTCTATACTAAGTGAAAGCTCTATTGCTCAAAGGCTCTTTGTCAAATTCGTTGTATTTGCCTTGAAGGTACAAGTGCATATGACGCAAGAATACTCTGTGTGAGAGAAAGAGTTGTCTATTGATATAGAGAAATCCCCTTTTCTTGATAAGAGCCCTTGAACCAAGTTGTCTCTTCTTTAACTTAGTCTTTTGATGAAGAATTATTTTTCTCAAGATATGAGTGATGGTCATACAAAATGATACTTTGTTTCAATTGTTTGATGTAGATTTGTTTGTTTCAATTATTTTGAATCCTTTGACATGAAAAACATGACAACCACACAAGAACATAGTCTTGCCCCTTTTCAATAAAGTTTCAATAGCTGTGGGTCTAAATCAACCCAATCATGAAATTTTTGACCCTTATAAATGTTTGTATGTTCCTAGGCCTAAAGTTGGCCCAAATTTTTACTGGTCTGAAACAAGACGAAGACAACTCAAACACTTTTTATCCCTAAGGTAATGGTCAGTTGCGATATTTTCAGCCCACATCTTGATATTTCTTTGACTTTGGTACTACATACCTTATGTATCCCATCATGGTAGGTAAGGATATGATTGCGTGAGCATAACAAATAGGTGATCCCTATGATGAGGGAGTCACCACTTTCATCAAGCTACAAGTAGCCTTTCAAAAATCCCTATTTCTACTCAAGGAAATATGTATGGTGAGTATCTTGGGAGCAAAACCATCTATGCTCTTGCACTGAACTTTTCACAAATATCCTCAATCAATAGAACGGGTGAGCTTCTAAAATAAGAGGTGTCTAGTAATATTTGATGTCTTTGGACGTAAGTTCATTCTACAGTGACTCACTTAAGAGCCTTGTAACTCATGGTGGGGCCCATATGTCCTTTTGGCAAGTTATACTGTAGGAACAACTACACCCAAGGCTATAACTTTCACTTTCACCCTTTTTTTATAGCGGCTCGAAGGATTTACTACACAAGGTCATCCCAAGAGTGATGTGTCTCTTGGCAGACCTCTCTTAAAAATAGAAAATTTAGAGTCTTACTAACACTTTTCTCTTGCACCTAGGACCACGAGAGCCAAGGGAGAGGATAGTGTGTGTTAGAACTGGGACCACTCTACAAATTTGCACAAGCGTGCCAAACACAAAAGACACTTGGTCTTTTTAACCTTTTTATTACAATGTGATCTATTTGCTATTTGGAGATGTTGCTCCAACAGATATGGTGTTCTTTTTAGCCCACAAAACAATTTGTTTGTTTAACTAGGAATGGAAATCTCGATCAACGAAATGAAAGCACGTTGCTTAAAAGAAAATCACTTTGTAAGTAAATGGACAAGTTGTTTGTTCTATTTATAGCCCAAATTTTGAAGTGTGAATCTAATTTGCAGAAAGAAATTTTAAAGTTGTAAATTTTCTTTTGCAAATGATGTTCTTCTTAATCCCAAAAGACAAGTTTTGTTTTGTTTTAAAGCACCAAAAATGAAATGTGAGGTTCTTTTTACCAAAAAATGAAGAAATGTGAATTCTTTTTAACCGATTTTTGAAAAGATGCTAAAAAGAAATTAAAATCCTAAATTTAACTCCTCCAACCTGCAAGAATTTGATAAAAACCTGCAAATAAAGAAGTTAGTAAAATCCCAAAATCTTATGTGGGCTTCCACAAGCCTAAATTCAATTTTTTTGTTACAATTTTGAACTCTCTGGAACAAAAGCGTTACTCTATGAAAAAACCTAAGTGCTAATTCAAACAACAACGCTGAAGTATTAACAGAAGCGCAATACTATTAACAAAAGCACTTTAATAAAAAAGTTAGACAGAATTAAAACTGACAGACAGAGAGAACAAAAGCGCTATATTAGAACAAAGGCGGTAATTAATGTGCAAAAGTGCTATATCAGTACAAAGGCATTAATTAATGTGCAAAAGTGCTAAACCCCTGTGAAAGCACTAAAACTGTCTGACAGGGGTGCCAAAATGCGAAACAAAAGCGCCAAAGCGCATCCTGTGCGTGAAAATTCTAGAAAATCACAAAAATAAAAGTTATCAGAAGGTTGCATGTTCGATTCACGTCAGGTTCACCAAATGGTGCAAGGCAAAAGGGGCACAAGGCACAAACACAAGTTCGAATGTTAGTAGATTAGTTCCAACCAAAACCAAATACGAATGAACCTAAAAACCTTAAGATGCATACCAAGAAAGATATAAAGCAAACAATAAGAAGCATACATAAATGAAAAAGGGAAAGAAGACCCCCCAAGATGCTCATAGATGTTTCTCCCTTGTTCCTCTCCTCTCCAAGTCCCACATGAGTGTAGCTCTTAGCTTTTAGCACTATCCATAGATGTCTTATGAAGATTCAAGATGGTTGCAAAAACAAAAAACAAATGCTTATGCAAGTGTAAATGATTTACTATGAGAAAGCTCCTAATTAGTCTATGTGAATCTTAGTATAATAACAATGCAAAATGCTTCCTAATCCTCTCTACAAAATGACTATAAGCTTGATGCACAAAAGACTTGATCCTGAAAATGAAGAATAAGAGCTCTATCTATAGGGGAAATAGGGCAATGGATGGTCAAGATTGAGTGGGCTTGTGAAGGGCTAGGATTGATGGGTTTGTGATCCATATGATGGCTTTCAACCCAATCCCATGATGACAAGTGTCAACATGAGATGGCTTGAGAGGAGAGGGAAGAAGCATTAAGTGCTTGAAATGACATGAAGGTTACTGTAGGAGGGTTTGGTTAGGCTTGAGTTAGTGAATAAAGCTTTTATCCAAGGGTATTTGCTTTTATCCAATGAATAAAATCTTGTGCAAGAGTTAATGTGAATAACCATGGTCAAAGCAATGAATGCTTGAAGAGACCCATGAGTTAAATGAGGATTGAGTTAGAGGGAAAGCCTCTAACCATGTGGGCAAGTTGATTTACCCATTAATGGTTATGTAAGAGCCATAAATGGTTTGGAAAACTTTGGTGGTTAACTTGTTGAAGAATAAAAGCCTTTAATGCATTTCAAAGACTTTGGAGGCTTTGAGAAGTGACTTCTCTTTGCTTAGGAATGTGACAATAATTAGGAGATGAATTAGGCTAAATTGGAATGGATTAGAAGAATCTAGAAGGGGTTTAGGATGGCAAGTGGATTTGGTGGGTGAGAAAAAATAGGATTTTATTTAGAAATAAAATCTATTTATTGGTGCAACTTGCATTTGTAGGAGAATGCAAGTGGGAGGGTTTTAGAGATTTAAATAAATATTTAAATGAGGAAAGGGGTTAATTTAAACAAATATGATTTATTCATTTAATTAATTGTTAGAGTATGGTTTAATGAATTAATTTAAATAAATTAAAAATTTATTTAATTAATAGAAGAAGAGGTTTAAGATGAATTAATTAAATATTAATTTAATTAATTATTGAACGATGGTTTAAATAATCAAATAAATAATAAATATTTATTTAATTAAGTGGACAAATTTATGTGTCTACAGTTTGTGTTTGGGGAAAGTTACCTTCTGGGATAGGTGCCAAATGTGGAATCATAGAGAGAATAGTTTGTTTTTCCAAACTATATTTTATTGTTGTGCATAGCATTATACTCGGCCAAGTAACTTATTGATGATTGAAATAGATGAATATATTTTATACTCTCTACCATATCCTTGATTGATCTTGCTTGTTTCTTTATGAAATTAAAAAATTGAAAATGCATGTATCATTCTGGGCATGCACCAGATTCTATCTTGTCTATCGAATTATTTTTGCTAAGTAATTCATGCAGGGTCGGGTATTCTTGATTGACCAAGAATTTTGGGGAAGTGTAAGCTTCAAGGGTGGGTGGAAAAAGCACCTGAATCTTGTTCTCGTCTTCATTCTAAAGATTGCATTGAAGATGGCTTTGGATTGCAGATCAATAGACGCATCTCATCTTCTACTTTATGTTTTTCTTGTTATATGAACTTAAGGCATTTGAAAGTCCTAAGTATTGTATGTAGATATGAATGAGATACTACTAATTAAATTGACAACAGCGCCAAAACACAGTTTTCGCGCTATTGTTCTGACTCAACATGGACAAGCTAAAAATCCTATCAAAAATGCATAAAAATAAAAAATTCAAATTCACATACCGCTGGTCCGTAGTCATCTGGCTGTTGGAATCATCGAACTCGCTGTAGCCGATGATCTACTATCGGTATCGGCATCCTGACTACTTCTTGCTTTTTCCAAAAGGTCACTATCAGAGCTCAAAAATCACTATGGAGACGAATGCAAATGACCTTGATTTTACCCCTTCACCCCCATATATACCCTTCGTCGTAACCCTAATTTTCCCCCGCTCACCATCGTGGTCCCCGTGAACTTCCAGAGCCTCCCATTTCTCCATTTTATCTCTGATTTCTTCTATTTTTCACTAGTATTGCTAAATTCTTCTCTTCTACCACCCCGCCAATTTTCATTCTTTTTCAAGAGATCGCCTGATTTTTCAAAATTTTTGGCCCATCTCTTGAGGGGGTATACCACCCATTAAATTAACATTTTATGGGGCATATTTCTTCACACCTATTTTTCTTTCTTTGAAACGATGCGATAAACTGCACCATCTCAAAGAGGGGCAAATATAGTCGCATAAATATGTTCATTTTAATTAAATGAATATTTGCTATTTATTTGATTAAAAACCCTCTAGCCATCAGTTAATTAAATTAACATTTAATTAATTCATCTCCAAACATTCTCCTATTAATTAAATAAATTATTCAATTTATTTTAATTAATTCATTAAACTAAATTCAAAATCAATTAAATTAATAAATCATATTTATTTCATTTAATCCTCTTTCTTCTTTTAAATAAATTAAATTAAATATTTATTTAAATCATTAAATCCCCCCACTTGCATTCTCCTAAAAATGCAATTTGCACCTATTTTGTTGAAATAAATGAATTTTATTTTAATAAAAAAACCTATTTTCCCTCACCCACCAAACCCACTTGCAATCCTAATCCCTTTCTAGATTCTTCTAAACCCTTCCTAATTATCCTAATCCATTCCCTAATTATTGTCACATTCCTAAGCAACTTGGAGTCACTTCTCAAAGACTCCAAAGTCTTTGAAAAGCATTTAATGCTTTATGTGTCCAACAAGCTAACCTCTAAAGTCTTCCAAACCACTAATGGCTCTTACACGACCATTAATGGCTCTTACATAACCATTTATGGTTAAATCCACTTGCACTCATGGTTAGGGACTTTGACCCCTAACTTAACCCTCATGTGACCCATGTGTCTTCTCAAGCATTTATTGCTTTGACCATGGTTACCCTCACTAACTCTTGCACAAGATTTTATCCATTGGATAAAAGCATTATTCTTTGAATAATATATTTATCCATTCAACTCAACATTAACCTTACCTCCCAAGTTAACCCTCAAGTCATGTCAAACATTTAATGTTTCTTCCCTCTCCTCTCAACCCATCTCATGATGACACTTGTCATCCTAGGATTGGGTTGAAAGCCCTCACATGGATTGAATACCATTCAATCTCGACCCTTGTTGAGATTACTCAATCTCAACCATCCATTGCTCCATTTTTCCTATAAATAGAACTCATTTCTTCATAATCTAGATCTTGAAAACTTGTATGCATTTACAATATAGTCATTTTTAGAGAGCATTTAGTATAAAACAATCATATTCACTCTTTTGGTTTAAAATCAACACTAGCTAATTAGATAATCTCTCATTTTTAGCTTTTGTTCACACTTGCATAGCATTTAGATTAATCATTTTCAATCTTGAATCTCCATAAGGCATCCATAGTGCAAAAAGTTGTTGAGAGCTACACTAATTTGGAACTTGGAGAGGAGAGGAACAAGGGAGGAAGAGCTACAAGCATGGTAGAAGACATTTGGAGATGTCTTCTTGCATTCATTTTCATAGTTAAATGTTTTACTTTGTTTTTAGTGTCTCTCTTGAAATGCCTACTTAGACTAGTTTTTGGTTGATTAATGCTAACATTTCTCTTGGTTGCTTGTATTTTCTTGTGTTATACGACCACAGGTTCTTGTCTAAACAACCTCCCATTTTGTAGAACATCAATAATAATTCCAACATAATACATTTTTTAAAGAAAATTTAACAGCAAAAAAGAAAAATCTAAAATGTAACTTAAAATAATTTTTTTTTTCATTTTTACTAAGAATATATTATTTGTTTTTTTTGTTTTTTCTATAAAAGTGGCATTGCCACTGAATATATTTAATTAATAAAGAGTTTACACTGGATTCAAAATGGGCATACCGACAAGAAAGAATCTGGTAAGAAAACCTCTGGTTGTAGCCCGAAAAAGGAAAACCTATACCTACATGATAACAGACCCAATTACATTTGAAATTACATATAAACCCTGATACATACTGCAGATGTATAAATCTGACCACTTTTCTAAATGAATATTTAATATTTATTTTAACCCCATTCTCCCTATTAATTAAATTTTATTTAATTAATTTATTCATATTTGATTAAATGAATTACTCAATTTATTTAATTAAGTTCACCTAAGCCTTTGCTAGCCTTTAATTAAATAAATCACTCTATTTAATTAATTCCTCTTTCCCCCTTTTTAATTAAATTTACATTTAATTAAATTGATCCTTGCAAATAAATAAATCTAATTTATTTATTTAAATCCCCCACTTGTATTTATGCAAGTTGCATCTATTTGATTGAAATAAAGTAATTTTATTTTAATTAAAATCCTTTTTCCTCCACTTGCATTTTCCTACATCTCCCACTTGCCTCCTAAACCTCTTCTAGATTCTTCTAATCACTTCCAATTTAGCATAATCCATTTCCTAAATATTGTCACAATCCTAAGCAAAGAGAAGTCACTTCTCAAAGTCTCCAAAGTCTTTGAAAACCATTAAAGGCTTTATGTCCTCAACAAGTTAACCCTCAAAGTCTTCCAAACCATTTAAAGCTCTTACATAACCATTAATGGCTAACTCAACCTTCTTTCATGATTAGAGACTTTCTCTCTAACTCAACCCTCATCTAACCCAAGGGTCTCATCAAGCATTCATGGCTTTAACCTTGGTTATCCCTTTAACCCTTGCACAAGAGTTTACCCCTTGGGTAAAAGCTTTATCCATTGGATAACCCTAGTCTAACCTTAACCCTTACCTCCTAAGGTAACCATCATGTCTTATCAAGCATTTAATGCTTCTTTCATCTCCTCTCACGCAACCTCTTGTTGACAATTGTCACCATTTCATTGGTGAGAATTGTAAACATGGATTGATTAACTTTCAATCCTGGCCCTTGTTAAGACTATCCAAGTTTGACCATCCATTGCCCTATTTTTCCTATAAATAGAGCTCTCATTCTCTCATTTTCATATATCCAAGTTTTCATGCATCAAACTTATAGTCTAATTAACTAAGCATTTTAGTCTTTCTTTGTTAAATCATCTTAATAAGCATTTAGAAGCATTCTAATATCATAGAATATCCATGTTAGACTAGTATATCATTGCTTGGATAATTAGCTAATCTTATCATCATCTTTATGCTAGATTAATCATCATAGTTTCAATATCATATACATATCTAGGAATGCATTCATGAATAATAATCAAACATCACTCATTCTTGGAGTTGTCATTCCTAAGTCACTTTGCTCAGTGATCTGAGAGCAAAGGCATTGACTTCAGAGATCCTATGAGATAGAGAACAATGGGACACCCCTTGGGAAGTTGAGCTATTTCCAATAGTTCCTATAACCTGCACCAAGAGTCTCATTGGTGTGTGGACCCTTTGAAACTAACTTTTACATTTTTGTTGCCCTCATTTCCTGCACACACATACAAGAAAGTTCCTCAAGCTTTGAAAAATCTCACATGATGAGTACAAAAGAGGATGTAAAAAAAAAACACCCGATGCGGAGATATAAAGTTACAGTGGAGCATCCAACTTATGAAAAATATGTATAGGGAAGCCAAAATAACACCCAATGTGTAGATATAACTTTGGAAAACAGCCACCAACCAGCCCATAGACCGCAAAAAGTAGGAAAAACCAAAGCCTCCATAGTACTGAATTCAGTCATTAGTCGCACGTGCATTCCTTCAGCGGAACAGAGGGGAAAAAACAACCATAGCCTGCCAAAAAACTCATTAACCTGATCAATCATAAATCTAGAAACCAATGGCTTGCACTTTCCTCAAAAGAACTAGATGGAGGAAAGACCTGCAAAGGAGTAACCAACAAAGGAGCAGCTACCATAGTCTCACGAAAAGATATAAGAAAATGAACACCAGAGAAAACATCCAATGCAGAATCCACCATACTTTGTGGAACAACTATACTCAAGTTTTTAATTTGACTTAAAGATTCCTCATAATTTCCTTGAATTAGCCCACATTTTATCACATACAAAAGCTCTCCATAGTATCCATTATCCAGTAAGTCTAGAAGAGGCAAAAAACCCCAAAAGGAAAATTACCATAAGCAAAATGAAAAATAGAGAGAATGTTGTCCAGATTAAGAGAAGTGAGATAAGAGGAAACCAAGAATGAGTCTGCCAGAACTCGTACCATAATAGAATCCAAAAGCACATCCATACACATAGTGAGAAAGCGAGAAACCAACTCACAGAAGCTAGCACCTAAATTTTCCATAAGCCAGGATCTGGCCAATGCCTTACGAACTGCAGAAGAGACTTCAGGAGAAAGCAAAACAAAAACTTTGCTAATCTTTTCATTCACATAATCAAAATCATCCCGAAACATTGCCAAAAAATGGAGGCACCAAAATGTGGTAGAGGACTACAATTGAAGACATCGACAGAAAACTAAGGTACCATAAATGAACAAGATGAAAGGGTAAATAGATAACTTCACTCCCAAATATGGCATAAGTGCATGATAATCCATATCAAAACTATAATGAAATTCATACACTTCAATAAAATAGTAGATCACCAAAAAGCCAAGAAAGCAAGTAATGCACAAAGTATAACAATGGCATTACCAAATATCGTATCCGATCACAAAACCAAAAACTAAAAAGCTAGCAAAATCCATAAAGACAAATATATCGTAATGAATACTAATTACAAAGCTGAAATAAACCATAACCCTTGCAATCCCATATGAGACCCAATCGCACAACCCATAAGAAAACTAAAAGAATGACATCATATATCGCACAGGATGACTATTGCCAAAAAGACAAAGGTGACATAAGAAAATGATACAAAATAATCATAACACAATCAGAAGCAGGTACGTAAATAATAATTAACCACATCCCTCAATATAAACCCCACGTAGGATATCAAACATGCAAACAGACTGCATGTGAGCACATCCTACCTATCGTATAAAAGAGGGACCAATAAAACATAGCCAAATCATCAAGTATCTCTCATAAGGAATTCCATAGTTGTTAAGTTAGATACCAACTATATATCAATTGAAACCATTTTATAGCTTTCCTTCCATCATTGCCACCTCAGATAACTATCCATAAGAAGCATATCTCACAAAAGGAAAAAATAAATCCCACAAATGAAGCATATTATATATGGGTAAGTGCCCTCTAAAGACCAAATCAACACAGCAATGAAGTTAGCCATGAAACAAGCATGCCAACATAAAGTCAAAGGCACCAAGAAGTGTAAAAAGTCATCCTCAGCTAGGAGGAGAGTGGAACCCTTCCATAAACCAAAGAAGGGATATCAGAAGGTCATGTTGGCATTTGCATGAAGATTGTATTAATGAAATGTTATGGTGTCATTGATGTCAATTAACCGATAATGATATTGTTGTAATGTTGTTTTGTAACTGGTAGGAAGAGCTAGTGAAAGGAACTGTAACCGGTAGGTAAGTTTGTGGAATGAACCGATATTGCTAAGTATTGGAGAGTTGAACCGGTAAAGCCTACCTGTTGATTTGATAAACCCTAACCAATTAAGGTTGGTGAATTGGTTGCATTGGTTAATGATCTGATGATGAATGGTAATGATTATGACATGTATGCATATTGTATGAGGAGAGTTTCAAAGTGTTTTAGGCGCATTGAGATAACGGTTTTTGTCTAGGGAATGAGCAAGTATATTGCATGTAATGAAAAGCGCGTGATGAGTTACTGAGTTCGATGAAGCGATGATCAAGGAGCGGTCGAGGCTTTCTTGAATGATGTGCAAAGAGTGTTATGTAATCCAATGGTCATACTTGAATTGACTTGTTTGTAATCTCTATGAGAGAACTAGGTTTTTGTTGTGTTACCGACCTATTGATTTGTTTATAAGGTTGATGAGTTGTTTTGTTTCAGAGTTGGCAAAGTTTCAGTTGAGTGTGTGGTTTCCGAACTGGATGATGTATCTACAGTTTGTGTAAAGGAAGATAGGAGCATGAAAAGGATCTGAACAAGCAAGTGTAGTGCTATTCAAACAGATCAACAAATCTCTATTGTTTTCTAACAATTACAGAAGTTTGAAATCCCCTAACCGGGTAAACTCTAACAAGCTTGGTGTTATTCAAATCCTCTAACCAGGTGGTCTATTAGCTTGGATTTCAAATCCTCTACTGAGGTTACTCCTCACATGGTATTCCTTCTAACAAGGCATTATAGTCAATCCCTTAACCGGGTGGTCCCTAACCAGATTTGTTCTTAACAGGACATTTTGTAAAGCTTTAACAGGCTTGGCTCCTAACAAGGCAAACCTCAGAAGAGTTCAGAATTCTTGTGAGTCTCATCTCACCGTGACTTTTCCCATTTGGGTTTTCATGTCAATAGTATTGTGTCAAGTGGTGAATGTTTTTGTGGTTATGTTTATTATGGTTGATTTGCTTAACTTCTTAATCCACTTTGATAAGTCATGATAACCGACAACAATATGAAATGAGATTTTACTTATCTCAGTAAAGTATTTGGATGTTTGTGAGTTTCAATTTGTTTACTGTTAATCTATTATAACAGACAATCGGTTTAACTTGATAGTGACATTGCATTTATAGTTTATAGTTTAGTTTGAAAAGTTGATTCTGAGATTGGTGAAAGTTTATATCAGTTTTTCTATCTAATGATTCACCCCCCCTCTCAGTAGTTGACCAAATCCTTATTCGTTCATCATACCATCAATTGGTATCAGATCTTCTCAGGTCCTCTAAGGTCAAAGCCTAACAGCTTGAGGTAAAGATCTTGTAGAACATGATGAAGAAGGAAGGTCTGAAGTTTAATAGAGAGAACTATAGAATATGGAGTGATAGAATGAAAATTAATATCAAGAGTCTAGGAAATCAATACTGGGAACATGTTGGTACTCAATATGTTGCACCTAGTGGGACTATGACTAATGATTAGAAGAAAGAGCAACAAGAAAACAATCAAGCATTGGAGGCTATTATTAGTTCTTTGTTTGATGCAAAATATGTTGATGTCCATGGTCTGGAGACTTCATATGAGGTATGGAATAAACTTGAAGAGATTTATAGCGGTGATGAACATGTGAAGATTGCCAAGGAAGAGAGTCTAAGAGGAAAGTTTGATTACATGCAGATGGCTAAAGGTGAAAATTTTCAATAGTATGGTCAAAGGATAAAAGAGATAGTTGGTGAGATCAAGAGTGTTGGTGGTAAAGTGGAATATGCCACAGTGGTTAGTAAGGTATTGAGAACCCTACTACCAATCTACGCTATCCGAGTTGGAGCCATTCAAGAGCTAAAATCTATTGACAAAACTAAGGTAACCCTTGAATCCATCATTGGTAAGATTACTTCTTTTGAATTAAATGGTTATGATGGTAGTGTTCAGAAATCTGAGTTTGCTTTTAGAGCTTCAGTTTCTAACCCATCTATGAGGAAAGGTAGAGATGTCAGTCACAGTTATGAATCTAGATCCAGTAGAGAAGTTAATGATAAGATAGTTTGGTTGAGCTTGAAGCATTGTTGGCCAAGTGGTTGCCCAGAGGTGCTAGTATAGATAGAGGTAAATAACCTTTGAAATGTTTTGCATGCAACAAAATTGGACACATTGCAGCTAACTGTCCTAATGGTGATAATGAGCACAAGCGAGAGAAATTCAAGAAGTACAAGGGAAAAGGCAAAAGAGATTATCTTATTGCGGTTGATGGTGGTATCACTGATGAGGAATCTGATGGTGATGCTAATGAAGACATTGTGTTTGTAGCCATTAAAGAGGAGCCATCCGATCAGAAGACTTTAGTTTCTCGCATGGATAATTCTGATGATTGGATCATTGATAGTGGTTGTTCACATCACATGACTGGTGACCGGAGAAAATTTATTTCTTTGAAGGAATTTGATGGTGGAGTTGTAAGATTTGGCAATGACTCACCCTGCATGGTTAAAGGTAAGGGAACTATTTCTCTTAATGGAAAGAGTAGTGCAGATGATGTCTATTGGGTTGAAGGTCTAAAGCACAATCAAGCACAATCTTTTGAGTGTTTCTCAACTCAATGACAAAGGATATCCATTGGATTTTAAGAATGGTATGTGCAAAATCTATGGGAGCAAAGGTGAACTGATTGCAAATGGCAAGTAGACTAAAGGTAACCTGTTTCACCTGAATCCTAAAGTCAACAACTGTTTAATTGCTAAAGTAGATGATAGTTGGCTTTGGCATAGGAGATTTTGTCATATAAAATTTGATCACATTGTTAAAGTGAGTAAGTCCAAGACAATAAGAGGTTTTCCATAGTTGGATAAACCGATTAATAATCTATGTAAGGAATGCCAGTTGGGAAAGATGACATCCTCAACTTTCAAGAGCAAATATTTTTCAGGAGAACATTTGTTAGATTTGGTTCATACAGACCTCTGTGGACCAATAAGGACTAACAATATTCAAGGTGACAGATATTTTATGATCTTCATTGATGATTGATCAAGAATGATGTGGGTCACATTCTTGAAGGATGAAACATAATCATTTAGAAATTTCAATGCATTCAGGGCCTTAGTTGAAAAGGAGAGTGGTAAGAAGATAAAGTGTTCGAGGACTGATCAAGGCGGTGAATTTACTTCTGAGGAATTCACTAGATATTGTGAAGAAAATGGTATCAAACAGAAGCTTTCTGCACCGAGGAAACCACAACAAAATGGTATTACAAAGAGGAACAATTGGTTAGTTGTTGAAGCTGCTAGGACGATGTTGATACAAGGTGTAGCAAAAAATTTCTAGAGAGAAGTTGTCAGCACAATTGTCTATACTATGAACCAGATTTTGATAAAAAGAGGTAAGGATAAGACTCCTTATGAATAATGGTATCGTAGATCACCTAATGTTAGTTATTTCAAGATATTTGGCACCAAATGTTTTATTAAGAGAGGTGACTATGCTAGCAAGTTTGAGGCTAAAAGTGATGAAGGCATATTTCTTGGTTATTCCACTAAGAGTAAGGCCTACAAATGTTATAACAATTGAACATAGAGAATCATTGAGAGTGTCGATGTTCAAGTGGATAAGTATCCTAAAGTCTTAGGAGAAACCAATGTGGAGAAAAAGGATGAAGATCCTTGTATTTTGTTTTTGGAACCGGAACTTGTGAAACCTGAAACTGGGAAAGAGAATGTTGTTGTACTAGTTCAACCAAAATAGGTAGATTCAGAAGAAGATGATGATAATGAAGAAGAATAAATTGAAGATAATGATCATATTATTCTGAGGTATGTGAGACTCAATCACAATCCTGACAAGATTATTGGAGATAAGGATGCTAGAGTATTAACCAAAAGATGAATTAGAGAAAATTCTTGCATGATCTCCACTATTGAGCCTAGAATTGCTAAGGAAGCATTTGGAGATGATAATTTGATTAAAGCTATGGAGGAGGAGCTTGAACAATTGAGAAGAATAACACATGGACCCTAATACCGAGACCGGTAAATAAAAATGTGATAGGTACTAAGTGGGTATTCAGGAACAAGCTGAATGAAGATGGTGTAGTAGTTTGAAACAAAGCTAGATTGGTTTGAAAAGATTATGCACAAGAAGAAGGAGAAGACTATGGTGAGAATTTTGCACCAATGGCCAGATTGGAAGGTGTCATAACTTTACTTGCATTTGCAGCACATAAAGGATTCAAAGTATATCAGATGGATGTGAAGTTGGCATTTTTGAATGGAATACTGGATGAAGAAGTATACATTGAGCAGCCAGATGGTTATGCTTTGATTGATGAGAAAGACATGGTATGCAAATTTCACAAGGCACTATATGGATTAAAGCAAGCACCAAGAGCATGGTATGAAATGCTTCATTCACACCTAATGAAGATAGGTTTCCAGAGAACCAGTGAAGATAGCAACATATATCTCAAATCTGAAGGAGATAAGATACTGGTTAGTGAAGTGTTTATAGATGATATCATATTTGGAGGCAATGATGACATGAGCAATGACTTTGCAAATGAAATGAAAAGTGAGTTTGAAATGTCTCTAGTGGGAGACATAAAAAATTCATAGGCTTGCAAATACAACAAATGAAGAGTGGTATTTTCATCACGCAGTCTAAGTATGTGAAAGAGGTATTAAAGACATTTGGTATGAGTGACTGTAAACCAGTTGGGACACCAATGGTTACAGGTTGTAAGTTGTCTAAGGAAGATGAAGCCACATCTATTGATGAGAAGGAGTACAGGTCAATGATTGGGAAATTGCACTATGTTGTTCATAGCAGACCGGATATAGCTCATGCAGTTGGTCTAGTTGCTATATTTTAGAAGAATCCTAAGGAAACACATTTGATAGCAACCAAGAGGATATTCATATATTTAAAAGGCACTATTGACTATGGATTATGGTATCCATATGAAGGTAACTTTGACTAAAAGGTGTACACAGATGCAGACTGGGTAGGTAATGTTGATGATAGGAAAAGCACAACCGGTGGAGCATTCTTTCTTGGAGGAAGACTTGTTTCATGGAGTAGCAAGAAGCAAAGTTGTATATCATAGTCTACTACTGAAGCTGAGTATGTTGTAGCTTATATGAATTGTACCCAGGCTATCTGGATGAGGTACATTCTGGAAGGTTTCAAGATGAAGTTTACAAAACCTGTAAAGATCTTATGTGACAATACCAATGCCATAAATATTTCCAAGAACCCTGTTTTGTACGCATGAACCAAGCATATTGAATTGAAGTATAATTTCTTGAGGGAAAAAGTGTAGAGTAAAGATATGATCTTAGAGCATGTTTCTACCAAGGAGAAGCTTGCACATATCTTTACTAAACTTTTGCCTAAGACTACTTTTGAGTATCTTAGAAGTCAGCTAGGGGTTGTACCCCTTCATGAGGTGAATTGAGCATGATGTAGAGTACATCAATCCCGGAGCTACTTGCAGAATTTTACAGCAGGATTGGTGTAGAAGTGGAGATATTCCACAGGGGGAGCATCAAGTTGCAAGTTTTTGATGCTAAATAGTGAAGTTTAAATTGCATGTTTTACTTTCACTTTCGCATTGTTGTCAAAGGGGGAGAAGAACTATGTGATTATGGGGAGAATAATTGTATGATTGGCAGATAGAAGATCTGCAGCCAGCTACAAGTTGAAGATAAGGAGAGCACATGGTAAAATGTAAACCGGGATTCCTATTCACAATCACAACAATCAATGGTATTGATATTTGTATTGCCATCAATGCCAAAGGGGGAGATTGTTGGCATTCGCATGAATATTGCATTAATGAAATGTTATGTTGTCATTGATGTCAATTAATCGATAATGATATTGTTGTAATGTGGTTTTGTAACCGGTAGGAAGAGCTAATGGAAGGAACTATAACCGGTAGCTAAGTTTGTGGAGCAAACCAGTATTGCTAAGTATTGGAGAGTTGAACCGGTAAACCCTACCTGTTGATTTGATAAACCCTAATCGATTAATTTT
The DNA here is from genome assembly GCF_030272615.1 of Cryptomeria japonica. Classification (NCBI taxonomy): domain Eukaryota; kingdom Viridiplantae; phylum Streptophyta; class Pinopsida; order Cupressales; family Cupressaceae; genus Cryptomeria; species Cryptomeria japonica. The sequence goes on from NC_081405.1 coordinate 49,863,153, forward strand.
GGTGAATTGGTTGTATTGGTTTATGATCTGATGATGAGCGGTAATGATTATGACACGTATACATATTTTATGAGGAGAGTTTCAAAGTGTTTTTGGTGCATTGAGATAACGGGTTTTGTCTGGGGAATGAGAAAGTATATTGCATGTAATGCAAAGTGCACGATGAGTTACTGAGTTCGATGAAACGATGATCAAGGAGTGGTCGAGGCTTTCTTGAATGATGTATAGAGAGTGTTATGTAATCCAACAGTCATACTTGAACCGACTTGTTTGTAATCTCTATGAGAGAACTAGATTTTTGTTGTATTACCACCCTATTGATTTGTTTATAAGGTCGATGAGTTGTTTTATTTCAGAGTTGGAAAAGTTTTAGTTGAGTGTGTTGTTGCCAAACTAGATGATGTATCTACAGTTTGTGTAAAGGCATATAGGAGCATGAAAAGGATCTAAACAAGCAAGTGTAGTGCTATTCAAACAGATCAGCAAATCCCTTCTATTTTCTAAGAATGACAACAGTTTAAAATCCCCTAACCGGATAAGCTCTAACAAGCTTGGTGTTATTCAAATCCTATAACTAGGTGGTCCATTAGATTGGATTTCAAATCCTCTACCGAGGTTACTCCTCATAGGGTATTGCTTCTAACAAGGCATTATAGTCTATCCCTTAATCGGGTGGTCCCTAACAGGATATGTTCTTAACAAGACTTTTTTTAAAGCTTTAATAGGCCTGGCTCCTAACAGGGCAAACCTCGGAAGAGTTTAGAATTCTTGTAAGTCTCATCTCACTGTGGTTTTTCCCATTTGGGTTTCCACGTCAAAAATATTTTGTCAAGTGGTGAATGTTTTTGTGGTTATGCTTATTATGGTTGATTTTCTTAACTACTTAATCCATTTTGATAAGTCATGATAATCGGCAACAATATGAAATGAGGTTTTACTTATGTTAGTAAAGTATTTGGATGTTTATGAGTTTCAAGTTATTTAGTGTTAATCTGTTGTAACAAACAATTGGTTTAACTTGACAGTTTAATCTTGACAGTGACATTGCATTTATAGTTTACTTTGAAAGGTTGATTCTGAGATTGGTGAAAGTTTATATAATTTTTTCTATCTCTTGATTCACCCCCCCCACCTCTCAGTAGTTGACTGGATCCTTATTCTTTCATCATACCATCAGGTTCAACCTCCAAATGATCAGTTGCCACATCAATTGCCAAATTAGCCAAGAAGTCTACAACATCATTTACCTCTCTATAGCAATGAGAAACCAAATATGCATCAAACTTATCAAGTTGAATTAGGATGTGATCAAGAACATATTGAAGGTGCCAACAATGACATTTCTTCCTGGAAATACTCTGAAATATAACCATCGTATCTCCCTCAATAACAATATTTTTAATACCAAGGGAGATAGCCAAGTCTAGACCAATTGAGAGAGAATGGAATTCAGCATAATTGTTAGTTTTAAAACCAAGGAAATGACATCTAGCAGCAATTAGCCTAGAATCACTATAAAAAATAGTCACCTCGATGCCAGCATTGTCTGGATTCCCCCGAGAAGCCCCATCATAATTTAACTTAAAAAAGGAAATTGGAGGAGGACACCATTTAGATAACTTTCTCTTAAGCTTACTATCAACTCTTCTTGCAACAGAACCATGGGAGGGAAGAGAATTCAGAGCCTTCCACATCCTTGTAATCCGACTATCCCAATGGGAGAAAACAATAAGATGTTCAAGATTTTTATAAACATAAGATAGTGCAACCTTAGAGATAGACGCCTCAATCCTAGCTAATACCTCTAAAAGAGAGGAAAATGACTTCTAAAAAATTCTTTTGTTTCTTTCTAACCAAATGTTCCAGATCATGATCGAAGGAGCAATAATCCATAAGCAAGAATATAAATAAGATTTGAACATGATGGGCCAAGCTTGAAATTGAGCAAGGAGATCAAAACACAGGGCAAAAGACCATCCCAATTTATAAAAAAACCAATACCAACAAGTGGAAGAAAACTAACAATGAAGGAACAAATGGGTAGAAGATTCCAAATGTGAGTCACACAACAGACACAAAAAAACCATTGTGATACCTAGCCTATCTAATCGCATATGTGTGAAAACCCTATCCTATACTGCAAGCCATGTGAGAGCACTAGCTTTGGGGAGGAACGTCGAGTGCTAGAAGAGTTTGAAATGCCGGACAGAGTCATCTTGGGAACAAGGAATAAGATAATTATAACCATCTTTAATTGTATAGATTTTTGAAGCATTTTTAGTCCATGTCAGTTCGTCATCCTCAGCAAAAACAATCGGTTTGTCACATAACACTTTGACATAATGATTCTTTAAAATCGGGTCAACTTGTAGAAAATCAATAGACTTCCATTTAGCCACCTTATATGGTCCTAAAGAATCCACATCAAAGTAATTTGCCACATGAATTCCCCAAAGGGATGAGAGGGGAATCACAATCGAAGACCAATCACTCATTTTTATCAAAGCCTCATGCCCATTCCACACCTCATCCCAAAACCTAGCCTTTCTTCCATTATGGACAATCCAAGACAAGTGAGGAAGGATAACATTTCAACAAATAGACATAAAATTCCAAATATCAGAACCTTTCGGGAGAACATAAGCAGTAAAAATAGTTTCCCTAGATCCATTTTTAAGATATCTAGCAAACATTAGTTTACCCCAAAAAGACTAAGGGTCCTTGTATAATTTCCACACCAGTTTAACCCCAAGGGCTAAATTTTCTTTTTCCAAACTATGAATCCCAGATCCACTAATCTCTTTTGGCAAACAAACCCTTTCCCAAGCGAGTAGAGGGAGCTTGTCCTTCCCATCCATATTACTATTCCAAAGAAATGATCTAAGAACAGACTGTAATTGAACTATAGAAGCCTTAGGTGCTTTCAAAACAAACATAAGATAGATAGGAATCACATTTAATACAGATTTAATGAGCAAGATCTTCCCAAATAAAGTTAGCCATTTATGCTTCCATGAAAGAATCCTACCAGAAACTGAAGAAACAATCTTATACCAAAAACAATCCTTACCTTTCCCAACAAAAAAGGGAACCCCAAGATACTTACAAGGAAACTCACCCATCCGGAAACCCCAAAAGTTTTGTAACCTTTTTTGAACCAAGGGAGAGACATTAAGAAATAAAACCTTAGACTTAGAGGAATTAACTTTCTGTCTCGAAAACTTAGTGTAGTTTCCAATAACTTTCTTAATAACTCTAGCATCAGATAAAGATGCATAACCAAAGAACAAAATATCATCTGCAAACAAACAATGAGACACTGGATTAGGGATTTCCCTAATCTAAATCCCCTTCCACAATCCTGAGGACCTAGCAGCATGAACCGACCAACTCAAGGCTTCATCTAAAAGAATAAATAAAAAAGGAGAAAGAGGATCTCCTTGTCTAATACCTCTAGAAGAGGAGAAAAAACCACATGGATACCCATTGATCATAACCGTGAACCTGATAGAGGAAATACAAGATAATACCCACTTGACCCATGATCTACAAAAACCTAATTTTCTTAGGACCAAACACAAGGCTCCCCCAATCAACCCGGTCATATGCCTTCATCGTGTCAAGTTTAAGGATCATGGCAAGAAGTCTTTGAGAAGAAATAGAATGTAAAACCTCATGTGAAACTATAGCCCCATTCGAATTCTCTTTCCCAGGAACAAAACCCCCCTCTTTCAGAGAAATAATTTTGGGGATAATCTTGGCCAATCTAATAGAAATTGCCTTGGTAAAATTTTTATAAACGGTATTACAAAGAGGAATCGGGCAAAAATCAGCAAATGTCTAGGGATTGTCAAACTTAGGAATAATTGAAATAAAAGTAGTATTAACTGTTGGCATTATGTGAACCAGCATGAAGACATAATGATATTGTATGTTGTCATTGATGTTAGTATGTGACATGATGTGAACCGGCACATGTGATAGGTGAGAAGAGAGAACCGGCATATGTATGAACCAGTATATATGCCAAAGTGAAGCAGCATATTTGTTCAAGATGAACCGGCATGTAGTTATGGGAACTGACACATGGAAGCATTATGTGACTACCAGTTGGTAGGTAGTTTCCACTTCAGGATTTCCAGTTGGAGTACCTCAAGCCTGTGTGACTCAATCAGTGATCTTTGTGTGATGAGTTAACAGTATAACGGAGAATAGGTTGTGTTGCCACGTAAGCTCTGTGTGCATGAAGGATCTTGCATGAAGAAGATTATTCCTATCTACCTCGCGAATGTGTGAAGTTTGTCAAATAGTGATAACACGTGATGGGTTATCAGCTGCCATAAAATCGGTGGATAATGGAAGATGGAGAATGTCTTGAGATCGATTCAAGATTATTGTATTTAATGTAGTATGTTTCAACGGTCAGGATTGAACCGCTTGAATTGCTTAACCTAACAGGTTTATGGTTTAGGGTTTTTGCTATCGACTTGTCTATTTCCTATAAGGTCAATGTTGTGTTTCTTTCTAAGGTTGTTGGCAAAAGTTGTGAGTGTGTATCCAAGGGAAGTGATACGTGACTCTTGCCAGACTAAAGGAGAGAAGACATACCTGCAAAGTGAATGTGCAGAAGGTGAAAAGGAGCCAAAATAGATCTGCATTAGCATTGAGTGCTCTTACTAGATCATTGTAATTCCTATTGATCTTTAACCACTTCAACAGTTGTGAAATCCCTTAATAGGGTAGCTTTAACCGACTTGATTCAAATCCCTTAACAGGGTAACTTGAGGTTAATGAGTTCTAAGAAGCTATAGAGCTCTGGAGATCCTTTAGCTATTGAGTTATGGAAATCCTCTAACAAGGTAACCCTAACCGGGTTTAACCCTTAACTGGGTATTGTAACCATCCCTTAACCGGGTGATCCCTAATAGGATCGGTTCCTAGCAGAACCTATTGTAATGTCTTTAACCGGACAAGGCTCCTAACGGAGCGGACTTCAAAAGATTTCAAAAGCAACTTGTGGGTATTCATCCCCACCGTGGTTTTTCCTAGTTGGGTTTCCATGTGAAAAATATGTATGTCATGTGTAATGCTTTTATCTTGTGATGCTTTGTTATTACCTGTTGAGCATATGATGGTTCTATGTTTTATGCCTGTCTATAAAACATATTGAACTAATTGTTATGAAGTTCTGATGTTAGTTTACCTGTTCATGCATGAGAGTGTAATGGTACTATAGAATTGAGCTAAGAGGAAATCTTAGTGAGTGATCGGTTTATGATTGTTTGAGTTGTTCAGGGTGTTACCGGTTGCTCTCTGTTTTAACCAGTATCCCTGTTTGCCAGTCATTTGGAGTATTTGCTATCAAACCGGTTTTTGACTGTATTTGTGTTTGTATTGATTCACCACCCCCCCTATCAGTATCAGTTTGGTACTAGTGGTTTGTCATTGAGTTATCAATTGGTATCAGAGCACTCTAGGTCCTTTGTGTTGTAAGCTTAACTGCTTGAGGTAAAGATCCTACTCAAATGATGAAGAGGGAAGGTCCAAAGTTTAACAAGGAAAATTTTGGTATATGGAAAGACAGGATGAAGATATTCATCAGAAGCATGGGTGTTCAACACTGGAGTTATGTTGAGAATGTATATGTTGTCCCTACCAGTACTCTCACCGATGACCAAAAGAGAGAGATACAAGAAAATGGGCAAGTCATGGAAGCCCTCATTAGTAGTCTATCTGGCATTGAGTTTATTGATGTTCAGGACAAGGTGAATCCCAAAGAGGTATGGGATGTTCTTGAAAATATCTATGGTGGTGATGAACATGTAAAATAGGCTAAGGAAGAAAGCCTGAGAGGGAAGTTTGAAGATATGCGGATGGTTGAAGGTGAGACCATTCAGCAGTATGGAATAAGAATCAAAACGGTTGTTGGAGAAATCAAGAGTATAGGTGGTAAAATAGAAGATTCCATTGTGGTAAGCAAAGTCCTGAGATCCCTGTTGTTGGTCTATGCAATAAGGGTTGCTGCTATTCAGGAGCTGAGATCAATAGATAAGTCTAAAGTATCCTTGGACTCTATCATAGCTAAGTTAACAGCCTATGAGCTAAATAGTTTTGATGGCAGTGTTCAAAAGACTGAATCAGCATTTAAAGCCTCTGCTATACCATCCAGAAAAGGGAAAGAGGCTAGCACTAGTGGGGAACCTAGTCAGAGCAGAGAAATGAATGATGAGGAGATTCTGATGGCATTTGAAGCTCTCCTTGCCAGGAAGCTTCCTAAAGGAACCGGTAAATACAAAGGTAAGCTACCTTTGAAATGCTTTTCTTGTAACTGAATAGGACATATTGCTAGAAACTGTCCTAATGGCGATAACAAGGACAAACCAGAAAGGTTCAGGAAATTCAAAGGAGGAAACCGGAGAAACTATTTTGTGGCAGTTGATGAAGGTGTCACAGATGAGGAATCAGAAGATGAAGAGAATGAAGACATTGTGTTTGTTGATTTAAAGGAAGATGTGGCAGACAAGAAGGCTCTTGTCTCCTGGTTTGATAATTCCAATGAGTGGATCATTGACAGTGGCTGTTCCCACCATATGACAGGTGACCGAAGCAAGTTTCTATCCTTGGAGGAGTATGATGGTGGTGTGGCTCGCTTTGGCAATGATGCACCATGCATGGTCAAAGGTAGAGGGTCCATCTCTCTGAATGGAAAGAGTAGTGCTGACAATGTGTACTGGGTTGATGGTCATAGACACAACCTTCTAAGTGTTGCCCAACTAAATGATAGTGGCCTCACTCTGGAATTCAAGAATGGAGTTTGCAGAATCAAAGGAAAAGATGGTAAATTGGTGGCCACCAGCATGCAGACCAAAGGTAACCTATTTCATCTGAATGCAAATATAAGTACATGTCTTATGGCTAAGCTTGATGATAGCTAGATATGGCATAGGAGACTCTGTCATGTAAACTTTGATAACATTCTTAAGGCTAGTAAGATCAAGGTAGTTAGAGGATTGTCGGTGCTAAGCAAACCGGATAATACCTTGTGCAGAGAATGTCCATTGGAAAAAATGTCTTCCTCAACCTTTAAAGGTAAATCTTTCACTGTTGACAACTTTCTTGATCTTGTGCATACTGATTTGTGTGGTCCTATGAAAACTAGAAGTGTGCAGGGTGATAGGTACTTCATGATTCTCACTGATGACTGCTCAAGAATAATGTGGGTCACATTCTTGAAAGACAAGTCTGAAGCTTTTGTGAAATTCAAAGATTTCAGAGCATTGGTGGAGAAGGAAAGCGGTAAAAGGATCAAGTGTCTCAGAACTAATCAGGGAGGGGAATTCACTTCGGGTGAATTCAACAAGTACTGTGAAGAATTTGGCATCAAGAGATAGTTGTCTGCCCCCCAGACTCCACAACAGATTGGCCTAGCAAAAAGGAATAACCGAACTATGGTTGAAGCAGCTAGAACCATGTTGATTCAAGGAAAGGTAGCTCACACCTTTTGGAGAGAAGCGGTGAGCATTGCAGTCTACACTATGATTCAGGTACTCATCAAGAAAGGTAAGGACAAAACTCCCTATGAGTATTGGACCGGTAAGACACCTGTGGTTAGCTACTTTAGGGTATTTGGTAGCAAATGTTACATTAAGAGGAGTGAACATCAGGGCAAATTTGAAGCTAAATGTGATGAGGGAATATTTCTAGGATATTCCACCAAGAGTAAAGCTTTCAAGTGTTACAACAATAGGACTCAGAGAATTATGGAAAGTATCAATGTAAGAGTTGATGAATCCTCTAAGAAAACTGAGGAAACCGACAGTGAGCAAGCTATAAATGAACTGGTTGCAACCTTCTGGGAACCGGTTGTTAGTCAACCAAGTACTAGTAACAGTGTTCCTGAACCGGTGAATGCTGATACTGATGAAGATGAGGATGAAGAGGGAAAGCAAGAAGAACCAGTCAAGACCATTCCTCGGTATGTCAAGTTGAATCATGATCCTAAGCAGATCATAGGAGATAAGGATGCAGGAATCCTTACAAGAAGAAAGATCAGAGAAAACTCATGTATGATCTCTGAATTTGAGCCTAAATCATTCAAAGAGGCTCATAAAGATGAAGACTGGATCAAGTCAATGGAAGAGGAACTTGATCAGACAGAGAAAAATGGTACATGGTCCTTGGTACCCAGACCGGTGCATAAAAATGTCATTGGGACCAAATGGGTGTTCAGAAACAAGCTAAATGAGGATGGCACAGTGATTAGGAATAAAGCCAAATTGGTGTGCAAAGGATATGCTCAAGAAAAAGGAGAAGACTATGGGGAAACCTTTGCTCCTATAGCCAGATTGGAAGGAGTTCATATGCTTCTTGCATATGCAGCTTTTAAAGGATTCAAAGTATATCAAATGGATGTAAAATCTGCATTCCTAAATGGTATACTTGAAGAGGAGGTATATATAGAACAACCAGATGGGTTTTCCCTATCTGAAGACAATGATATGGTGTGTAGGCTACATAAGGCCTTATATGGTCTAAAGCAAGCACCTAGGGCATGGTATGAGCGCCTACATTCCCATCTTGTGAAGATTGGATTTGAGAGAACAAGCGAAGATAGCAATATCTACTTGAAGTCTGAAGGAGATCAAATCTTGATCTGTGAGGTTTTTGTTGATGATATTATCTTTGGTGGAGATGACAAGATGAGTCATGAGTTTGCTGATGAGATGAAGAAAGAGTTTGAGATGTCACTCATAGGGGAGATTAAGTTCTTCATTGGACTGCAGATCCAGTAGATGAAAGATGGAATCTTTATCACTCAGTCCAAATATGTCAAAGAGGTGTTGAAGACCTTTGGCATGGAAGATAGCAAACCGGTTGGTACACCGATGGTGACCAGTTGCAAATTGACAAAAGAGGATGATTCTGCACTGGTTGATGAGATGGAATACCGATCAATGATTGGTAAGTTGCATTACGTAGTGCATAGCAGACCGGATATTGCACATGTAGTTGGCATTACTGCAAGGTTCCAGAAAAGTCCAAGAGAATCCCACTTGATTGCAGTCAAGAAGATTCTTAGGTATCTGAAGGGAACAATTGACTATGGATTGTGGTACCCATACAACAATGATTTCAATCTGAAAGTGTTCATAGATGCTGATTGGGCAGGTAATGTGGACGATCAGAAAAGCACAACCGGTGGTGCATTCTTTCTCGGTGGTAGACTAGTCTCATGGATGAGTAAAAAGCAGAGTTGTATCTCTCAGTCTACAGTGGAAGCGGAGTATGTTGCAACTTTCATGAACTGCACTCAAACAATTTGGATGAAGCATGTACTGGAAGGCTTCAAGATCCCTGTATCTGAACTGGTCAGTATATTTTGTGATAACATAAGTGCTATCAATGTTTCAAAGAATCCAGTTTTACATTCTAGAACCAAGCATTTTGAGCTTAAGTATCATTTCTTGAGGGAAAAGGTTCAGAATAAGGAGATTGCACTGGAACATGTTTCTAGTAAGGATCAGTTAGCAGACATATTCACCAAGCCTCTCCAAAAGACTACATTTGTGCAGTTAAGAGGTGAATTGGGGGTACTGCCCCTTCAGGAGGTGAACTAAAAGTATTTGTTCCACATTAGTTAGGTATTGCATAGTCAATTTTTTGTTGATTGGTGTGTTGAAGGATGCTACTCCTCAAGGGGAGCAGCATAATGGAACAGAGATGCTTGTGCCTCCACTTTGACATTGTTGTCAAAGAGGGAGAAGGAGTGAAGTGGAAAAGATATCTGCAGCAAATGGAGGAGAAGATGTGAAGCGAAGAGATATCTTTGTATATTGCCATCAATACCAAAGGGGGAGATTGTTGGCATTATGTGAACCGGTATGAAGACATAATGATATTTTATGTTGTCATTGATGTCAATATGTGACATGATGTGAACCGACATGAAGACATAATGATATTGTATGTTGTCATTGATGTCAATATGTGACATGATGTGAACCGGCATGAAGACATAATGATATTGTATGTTGTCATTGATGTCAATATGTGACATGATGTGAACCGGCACATGTGATAGGTGAGTGATAGGTGAGAAGAGAGAACCGGCATATGTATGAACCGGTATATATGCCAAAGTGAAGTGGCATATTTGTTCAAGATGAACCGGCATGTAGTTATGGGAACCGGCACATGGAAGCATTATGTGACTACCAGTTGGTAGGTAGTTTCCACTTCAAGATTTCTGGTTGGAGTACCTCAAGCCCGTGTGACTCAATCAGTGATCTTTGTGTGATGAGTTAACAATATAACAGAGAATAGGTCATGTTGCCATGTAAGCTCTGTGCGCATGAAGGATCTTGCATGAAGAAGATTATTCCTATCTACCTCAGGAATGTGTGAAGTTTGTCAAACGATGATAACGCGAGATGGGTTATCAACCGCCATGAAATTGGTGGATAATGGAAGATGGAGAATGTCTTGAGATTGATTCAAGATTGTTGTATTTAATGCAGTATGATTCAACGGTCAGGATTGAACCGCTTGAATTGCTTAACCTAACAGGTTTAGGGTTTAGGGTTTTTGCTATCGACCCGTCTGTTTCCTATAAGGTCAATGTTGTGTTTCTTTCTAAGGTTGTTGGCAAAAGTTGTGAGTGTGTATCCAAGGGAAGTGATACATGACTCTTGCCAGACTAAAGGAGAGAAGAGATACCTGCAAAGTGAATGTGCAGAAGGTGAAAAGGAGCCAAAACAGATCTGCATTAGCATTGAGTGTTGTTACCAGATCATTGTAATTCCTGTTGATCTTTAACCACTTCAACAGTTGTGAAATCCCTTAATAGGGTAGCTTTAACCGGCTTGATTCAAATACCTTAACAGGGTAACTCGAGGTTAATGAGTTCTGAGAAGCTATAGAGCTCTGGAGATCCTTTAGCTATTGAGTTCTGGAAATCCTCTAACAAGGTAACCTTGACCAGGTTTAACCCTTAACCGGGTATTGTAGCCATCCCTTAACTGGGTGATCCCTAATAGGATTGGTTCCTAGTAGAACCTATTGTAATGTCTTTAACCGAACAAGGCTCCTAATAGAGCGGACTTCAAAAGAGTTCAAAAGCAACTTGTGGGTATTCATCCCCACTGTGGTTTTTCCCAGTTGGGTTTCCATGTGAAAAATATGTGTGTCATGTGTAATGCTTTTATCTTGTGATGCTTTGTTATTACTTATTGAGCATATGATGGTTCTATGTTTTATGCTTGTCTATAAAACATATTGAACTAACTGTTATGAAGTTCTGATGTTAGGTTACCTATTCATGCATGATAGTGTAATGGTGCTATAGAATTGAGCTAAGAGGAAAGCTTAGTGAGTGACCGGTTTATGATTGTTTGAGCTGTTACCGGTTGCTCTCTGTTTTAACCAGTATCCCTATTTGCCAGTCATTTGGAGTATTTGCTATCAAACCAGTTTTGGATTGTATTTGTATTTGTACTGATTCACCGCCCCCCCTCTCAGTACCGGTTTGGTACTAGTGGTTCATCATTGAGTTATCATTAACTTCCTTCAAAATAGCCTTATTTCTTCTAGCCTCCTCAAGAGAAAGGAGAACATCCTTACCAACAAAATCCCAACATTTTTGAAAAAATAAAGGTGTAAACCCATCAGGACCAGGAGCATTGTCCAGATCCATAGCAAACATGACCTACCTAGCTTCATCTAGATAGAAATGAGACATAAGCATCTTGTTATCCTCCTCAGATACAAGAGAAGTAATACTCAAAACTAAATTGTCATCCAACCTAACAGGTTCTGAGGTCAAAAGAGACTTAAAAAACCTGACAACCTCCAAAGAAACTTCATCAGGATCCAATAAAAGTTCACCACTAATATTACGAATGTAGGAAATCCTACTTCTCTGGCATTTAAGTTTAGTGGAGGATTGAAAAACTCTAGTGTTTTGGTCACCTTCAGAGAGCCAAAGCTCTCTATACTTCTACCTCCAATAACATTCTTCCCTAGAAAGAATCTTCAAGATGGGATTTAAGAGATTTCAAAGTATCAAAAACTACTATATCCATACCCTTACGAAGAACATAAGCATTCAAACATTCAATATCCTTTTGAAGATGCGTTTTCTCATGAAAAATATTCTTAAAGTGAGAAGTGTCCCAAGACCGAATGTTCTCTTTTAGAAAGGAAAGTTTTTTAACGAGTTGGTACATGCGAGACCCCAAACAAAAAGGGGCCGACAACCACCAATGCTTGAGGAGAGCCAAAAAAGTAGAATCCCTGAACTACATGGGTTCAAATTTAAAAGAAGACTTATGAGGAGCACAATCTTCCACAATAGAAAATGCCACTGGAAAATGATTTGATCCCACATTATGTAATATAAGTGAAAAAAATTCAAAAGAAGAATCCATCCAATTTTTCGAAACTAAAAACCGGTCCAGTCTTTCAGCAATTTGAGAAAAATCTATTCTCATATTGGTCCAAGTAAATAGACCATTTTGAGATTTACAATCTATAAGCCCCATGTCCTTAATAAAAGAACCAAAATCATCCATAATTCTTTGATTAGGCAAAATACCACCAGTTTTTTCAGATAGATCTATAATTGCATTAAAATCTCCCCCAAGGACAAGCATAGAACCCTTCAAGGGAGAGGAAATCAACACAATTTCCTTCCAGAGCAAATTCGTTTCCAAAATACCTATTAGACCATATATATTAAAAAGCCAAAACTTAATATTGAAAGTCTTACTCTTGACCAATGCCAACATCCAATTTTTTTAAGAAGCCACCAACTCAAGATCAACAATGAAATTATTCCACAAAAAAGCAAGCCCCCCTGATGCACCACTAGTAGGGGAAGAAATAAATTTCCATAATTTCCAAGATGAAAAAATAAGATTCGCAAATGATAAACTAAGCTTTGTTTCCTGAAACATAAAAACATCACAATTCATTAAGTCCACTTGAGACTTAATCAAGCATCTCTTGTTAGGGGCATTTAAGCCCCTAACATTACAAGATATGATCTTCATTGGCCTTAAGGGGAGGCAGGGGCTCACCTCTTTTCTTTCATTTGAGAGTTCTTACCCTCAGAAAAGACACTTTGCAAGTTTTTATTTACTCCAACTGATAGTGTTACTGGAGGATTAATGGTCGATTTCCTTTTCTTCTTAACGGAAGAACCTGGAGAAGAAGAACTCAACACTTGTTGATTAGTAATAGTTTCAGATTGTAAATTCTTTCGCTTAATTGAAGATCCTAGAGAAGAAGTAAGAACAGTCTGAATACCCGCATCAATCTCATCCATAGTTTTTTTATGTTTAGGAGGGCGACCTCTAGATCTTGGGGATAGCACAGGAGGAGACTTAACTAAGGGAAATTGAATTATGGGCAAACCTTTCCTAGACAACAAAGGCTTTGGAGTAGAGGGAAAATTTTCTTTATCCATCTCCGAACAATTGGTAAGAACTTCAAAAGGATTTATAGAGGGAGGAATTTCCAAATCATTATGAATAACATCCAAATCATTTGAAATTGAATCAATAACAATGTCAGTAGTTAAAGCATCAATCAGCCTAGGGTTCCTATTCAACAAATCTCTTACTTGTTTAATTAACATATCATTTGGGGCAATAGTGGGAAAAATACAATCATTCCAAGATGAAGATAAAGGAAAAGAAGAAGCCACAGACATAATCCCAGAATCCATAGTAATGCAAGCAGAAGATTGGAATTTTTTTTTACCCCAGCAGAATCAGAAGCCGTACCCAATGGACATACAGAAGACACGTTAGCCGGAGCTATTTTATTAAAAGCATCATCCTTCTCAAAACCCAGCATCGTCCCTGAACTCACACACGCTAGGTTAAAATTCTCAACAGGGGTTGAAGAATGGATAAAAAAAATCATATTAACCAATCCTGGAACGAAAATATGATCATTTGGGTTTAAATTTACCAACCCCGAAACATCAGCTAAATCTTTTTTAAAGTCAAACAAAAAGGGAGCATCCATAACAATAGAGGATCTAGCAAAAACATCACCATCTCTAACTATATTTTGCCTCCAAATGCCATCATTAGACTTGATATTGCAGGTTCGACGGAAGTTATCATTCGGTTTAACCAACATGCAAATTTTTACCAGAACCTCCCCCTCCACAAACTCAGAATGAGATAATAAAAAAGATCCAAAAGAATCCCCAATAAGTTTGAGAACTTATGGATTTACAAATTCAAAAAGGCAACTTTGGAAGGCCAAACCAGATCAGGGATTTCTTAGAATTTACCCATGATGGCACAAAAAAGGGTTTCCAAGCATTCACAAAATTAATGTTCTTCCCAATCCAAAAATAAGGAGTTTGGAGGGAAAATTTCCTATCCCCCGAAGAATAAAAAACCACAATGAATGAACTAGCAGACATAACCTGTAAATAACGCATTCCCGAACATCTAGCATGCAACTTATGCTGAAATTTGGACAAATTCATCGAATCTCCCCAAACTTCCAACGAAATAGCATGACTATGTAAACAACTAGCCTTATTTGCCACATGAGAACCGAGTAAATCAATTGAAGGAATTGGAGCCCATACCTTAGATGCATTAGAGTCACCCAAATTAGGATTAGACACTTTGCTATTGGTATTTGCAGGATCTGGAATCACGGGAGCCGAATTGGAAACCCTAGCCACGCCAGGCAAAGAAGAAGGACCACTACTCACATCACCCCCATTTCAAATAAAAACTGTAGCTTCCCCAGGGAGAGACGAAGGCAGATTCGAAACCCTAGCACCAAAGAATATATTATTTGTTAAAAAATGATTTGCATGTATTTTATTTTTGAGGAATTTTTAAAGACACTTTGTTTATTAAGAGGACTAGATTATATAGTATTAATAAATAAAACTTATCAATTAATTGTATTCATTTTGTGAAATTAGTGTGGATTAACTACAAACTAAATAATATTATAGCAAAATTGTCCATGTTTATTTTATTCATTTAACTTAATATATAATCATAGAAAAATATTAATAGAATAATGTATCAAAAAATTAAATTTGAACTATTTATACATTTAATTGTTCCTGAATGTAATATAGTCTAGTTGATAAAAAATATATATATAAATTTTTAGGATGCCTTGCCCAAGATTAAATTTTGAAAATGGATGTTGAAGAGAATATGCTCAAAGTTACATGAGACAACAATGTGAACACATGAATGATGCATAGAGGAAGCAAGAAATCATTGAAAACCAAAATCATAGAGAAAGAAGTATTACGCATAAAATTGGTATGATATTCAAAGAGATTGAAGTAAACATGACATGACACATAGATGAGATGAGAATACATTATGTCTGAACATCTCAAGATGAGAAATATATATTAAGAAGAAGATTACAAATAGATGTGCATTTAGATCAATTCAATGAGATAGAAAGACAACAAATACAAGCACATAATCGTGAACCAGTTCAAAGACATTGTCAATCTCATAAGAAGATATATGGTCTATATAAAGAGAAGAATTCAATCACAATAGATCGAGTCCTGCAAACACTAGAGAATAGATTTCAATATGAAATGAATGTTGAAATTCAAAAATCACATAGAAATAATAATTCACAAGACGACTTAACCTCTAAATTGAGAAAATGAAGATGACTACAAAGAACACAAAATGAAAGAGACCAAGGTATGATTAATTACAATAGAAATTTGTAGATTGCTTTGAAAGCTTTACAAATGATATTTCAGCATGGAATAGTGTGGTGGCAGGAAAAGCGAGATCGGGTGACTAGGACCTAATCCTACTTTTGCCAACACATTGGGAATACGAAAGAGCCTAGGGAGATAGATCACTTTGGATAATTCTTATGAGAAAGAGAGATCCAAGGAGTACCTCTTAGGGTTTCTATTCCTCTTGCTGCAAATGATGAGAAAAACTAGGGTTTGAATGATCAACTAGGCTAGGAGATAAAGAATGAAGCATAAATGAACTTAGATTTGAACAAACCTATGAAACTAAGATACTGAAAGAATGAAAGGGAGAGGATTTTGGATTTGTACCTGATGTTTCAAATTAAACAAAACTGACTTGGACTAGGGTGCCACACCACTCTCCTGTTTCTGTAGACAGGAGGCTACAATTGAAAGACTGCAAATCTGATGACCTGAAGCTGCAACTTGATAAAAATCATTGAAAAGAAGAGGGACCATGGCTCCATGCCACTGTCCTAGGAAGGAACAGGGCTCCATGCCCCTATCTCATGTAGATTAGGGCAGATCTGATGATTTTGGGTGGTTCATGTACCTTTTGTTGAGCCGAAAGTGCCTCTAGGTACCTGTTTCTGCACCTGCAACTAAAAAGGGAAGGTTTGGGTGGCTATATGGGTTTTTTCCTTAGTCAAACCCTTGTGCTAGTTATTTCCACCTCCATAAATAGTTGATAATATACTAAAAATTTGTGTGCTAGAACCTTATGTGTATGCAAGATCCTAAATGATAAAAAACTAGAGCTACCCTACGCATGAGAGTAAACCCTAAATGTAAATGTGAATGTAAATAACAATGCTTCAAACCAAATATGATAAATGATCTAAAGAATGAATGTAAATATGATAATTGATGTAAAGAAGCTCATACAAAGATATGAAAATAACATGAAATATTACCAATCCCCAAGCGAGAAATATTTCCACTAGATCTCCTATTACTCTTCAATGTCTTCAAGGCTCCTAATTGATGATGAATGCTTGATGAAATGTTGTTGAATGTTGTTGAAGACTCCACATAGGCTTCTCTTTCACTACATACAAGTCTCCTTATGCTCCAAAAACCTGCTCTTAGATTCTTAGAAAGATCCATCCAACCAGTTCTTAGTTGCCTTCAAATGAAGAAAGAGAGCTCTTCTGTATGAAACCCTAGATCTTAATTTTGACTTAATTCCGCCTTTAGGCCAACCTAGGAATTGAATTTCCTGCCAATATTTTGGGGTTAAGCATTATAATATCATAGAATTGTGCTCCCAAAATTTTGGGAAAAAAGTCGAGGACCATGGCGGGAATGCACATGGTATGACCAACTTTTCATCAAATTTTCAGGGTTGTTAGATATGATGATATTAGAGAGAATACCAAAGTTACATCTGATTTCAAGGTGTTTTGATATGCGAAATCGAGCCTTAAAGGTCGAAATAGGACATAATTAGGGTTTATGATTAAATGATTTATTGAAGGAATAAAATAAAAAGGGGCACACTTAGGGTAAAGGGCCCAATTTTACGATGTATGAAGTGATGAAATATGACTTTAGATTAAATTAAATTAATTAATTAAATGCTTAAAGGGAAATAATAATGCAAGATGCAAACACACTAAGGTGGGTGCTAACCTAAGTGTGAAATTGTACCACCCTAGCAAGGGTGTACAATTTATGACACTACAAATAGATAAACTTTTTGCACCAAGCATGTGGTATATATGTCAAGAGAGCTACCTTGCAATGAAGGTTGTGCAAGTTCTTGAAGGCTCAATTTGTGATTAATGTCTGCAAGAGAAACATGAACATTGATTTTCACCATAATAATATATGAGTCCTAGTCCACAATGACTAGAACTTGCGCACTTGACACGAATTGAGGAAATATTGATAGCACATGTGAATCCAATACCTCAAGTCACACATGCAATTGGAGGTCAAGATAAATATAAAGGACACGCTATAATTTTTCAACAAGAAGTAAAAGTAATAGATAATATTTTACCACATTGAATAATTTTTTTATCAATGATTATTGTTTGAAGGAAGGATCTATGTGGAACAAATTATAATTCTACAATGAATAGAGAAGGTATACAAAGCACTTAAATACAAAATAAAACATGACAGGTTAAATAAAGATGTTATTGTTGTACATGAAACCATTTCGTAATCAATACAAAGAGATATCTAACTTGATTATACTTCAACTACATTAAATCAGGAGTCACTCAATTATAATCCATGGCATTTGAAATGGATTATTTTAGATGAAATTGATGGTGAACATTTTATCTAAAGATTAGATACAATTGAACATGAATGGGAGATCATCTCAAGAATAAACCAAGGGCAAATTATGGATGTAATAAAATAATATATGTTGGGTAGAAAAGATTGATAAACAAATAGTATAGAGTGTCAAATATCAAGAAGAATATTACACAAATAAAGCAATATTTTTTATCAACACAATGAATGAGCGTGGCTTACTAAAACCTGACGATATGATGTCAAATATGTCCTATGGAACATTAGGTGCTAAGCAAAATAAGGCACTTGGTATTATTATCAACATCAAAATATCATGCCACTATGCATGATAATTCAAGAAATGGCTGAAATAAATAATATTTAATTCATGCACTTCATTAATCTCTTCAAGATGTATTAGCACCATAATGTTATCCCTTATTATTACTAACACTAATAGGAGTTGTAACTTTTAACAATGGTGCATCAACAATCCATTCAACATTGATAATTCCACTTACAAATTTCGTTGAATTAGAAGGGAAAAGGCTCATTAAGTTTTCAAGAAGAAATCTAACATATAAATACATATTGATTGATGAAATGAGCTTTATTGTACAAAATATTGATTCAAAACTATGCCAAAAGTTTCCTATGAAAGCAAACATGATTTTTTGAGGAAGACCAATCATTTTAGTAGGAGAATTGGGATAACTACCTCTTGTTAGTGATAAACCACCATGTGATAGTAATGTATGTGCAAAATTACCATGGGAAGAATTTAAGTTTGGAAGGTGAAATGAGGACCAACAAAATTTTTGCCAACTACTCACAAAAATATTAGAAATATGCATCCAACAATTGATGACAAGAATAAATGTTACATTACATCCAACACTTAAGGAAGAGTTTGATAATAATATTCATCTATTTATAACATATGATAAAATACATAACCATAATAGAAAGAAATGTATTCATTGAGGAGACCAATTGTTTTTAACATTGCAACAAAATAAGAGAGAACTAATCCAATAGACCATAAAGATGAATTGGATATTGAATTATTAATTGCTAAGGATGCAAAGGTCATGTTAACTCCTAACATGTGGATAGAAGTAGGTCTTGTAAATGGAGATTTAGGATACATTCAAAATATCATATACAAACCTAGAAGTGCTCCACCAGATCCACTAGCATATGTTATGATTAAATTTGACAATTACTCTATTCCATTTGAAAATACATTCCCAAATTTAATTCCAATTTCACCAACACAAAGGGGACATACGCGTCAATTACCCTTGTGATTAGCTTAGACACTAACAATACACAAATCACAAGGATTGACTCTTTCCAATGAAATAATCAATATAGGACCAAGAGAAAGAGCAAGTTTACCATTGGTTGTTATATCATGTGTTAATTCCTTGGATGGAATTAGAATTTCGCCACCATTTTCATATGATCGATGTGAAAAAAATGAAAACAGGTAAAGCAACTCTCTAAGAGGAAAGTTGAGGAAGAGAGACTCAAATCTTTGGAAATGTAATAATTTTATATAATGGATACTCTTTAAATATTAAATATCAATTATAATATATTTATAGATAAATATGAAACATCTCATTATTTGGCCTTAAAAATATTGATTGCGCATTTTAAAAAATATAAATGCTTCAATAATGTTCAATAAATAAAATTTATATTATGTATTTAAATCAATAGATAGGAGTTCTTTATTTGCAAAAGAAAATAATATTTTATATAGACATAAGAAAAAGATGCACACTTTACATGTTGCAGCTACTGGCATAAATATCTTAGATACATCTATCTAAAAACATAGAATTACGTAATAAAGAATTGAGCTCTGCAACTTTCTCGCTCCTGCTTCATTTTTTAATTTTGAATTCCCTCTGCATGATCATTGTTCCTAGGGAGGATACTTCCTCCCTGTAGCCAGACCCCCTCCCAATATTGTCATCGGTTCACATGCTTAACAGCAAGCCCATGTGTCTGCTTCCAGGACCCCACTACCTGCGGGCAATGTGGAAAATATTGACAAGAACAGAGATTCTTGTGGTTCAACTTCTTCTGTACTGATGGAATCTTCCCTTGGTCAGATGGATGTAGACAAAAAGAAAGAGAAATATGAATTTGGTAATAAGAAGTCTCCTTCTATCGTGTCGGATAATGTTGTCGGTCATAAGGATGTGGAAGAAGGTAAAAAAGAGACTAAATCCAACTAGAAAGTAGCCCTTGTTGGTTCCAGAAATATGACTCTGGAGGCGACGTTGGCTAACTTCATCCAAACCAAGGAGGGGATAGAGATCAGCCTACTTGACAACCTAATGGATAAAATTGCTTCATCTTTGCATCTAGTGCTTGTTGGAATATTTTTCTCCTTCAAAAACGTGTATCGATATGGTTAGGCGATGGGCTGTAACAAGATAGAAGCTAAAGGGGAGTGTCAACATTTCCGCTATGTTGGGAGGTCTCTTTGTTTTCAAGTTTACTGTGGATGAGGATTTGATCTTTGTCCTTTCAAGCTCTTGGGCTTATGGCAAACACGTTTTAATACTCTCCAAATGGAAACTTGGGTTTGACCCCTCTACTGAACTCAACCATATGGCCTCAGTTTGGGACAGGCTTCCTGGCCTCTTGCTGGATTTTTGGGACGAGCAGATCTTCCTTTGGCTAAGTCTGAAGGAAGTTCAACCTTATAGGCATTCTCACCATATTTTTCCAGAATTCTACAAGGTCCTACCCTCTTCATTTGTAGTTTGGTAGGCTTGCCACTTTGCATTCTAGCTTTGCTCAAATGGACCATCACATAGTCACCCACCTTGAACTAAACCTCTCTCCTTTTCTCATCCATTTTGGCCTTCAGTTTTTGAGTGGATTCAAGGATGGCTTTCTTGACCTTCTCTTGGACTTCCTTGATGGTTTGAGTGAAGTCCTCTTCTTGCCCACTCTTCATCTCCATGGAACCAAGTTCCCTGAGTTCACACACTCCTCTTGGATGTCTACCATAAACAAACTCAAAAGGACTTCTTCCAGTGGTCCTATTTACACTATCATTATATTCATACTCTTCTTGAGGAATGATTAGATCCCATGTCTGCCCATACTCCTTGGTTAAACACCTCAACAAATTTCCTAACACCCTATTGATGACTTCAGTTTGACCATCAATTTGTGGATGGTAAGATGAGCTAAATGATAGGTTAGTTCCAAGTCTCTTCCACAATGTTTGCCAAAAATGGCCCATGAACTTGTTGTCTCTGTCTGAAACAATGCTTAATGGGAGTCCATGAATCCTCACAATCTCCTTAAAGAAGATATGTGCAACATAGCTAGCATAATGTGTAGTTCTACATGGAATGAAATGACTCATCTTGGAAAATCTATCTGCTACCACATAGATGTTGTCCATACCTGTCTTTGTCTTGGGAAGTCCTACTACAAAGTCCATGCTTACACATTCCCAAGGCCTATTTGGGACCGGCAATGGTTGATAGAGACCAGTATTGCTTGATCCTCCTTTTGCTCTTTGGCACACACCACATTGCTCCACATACCTTTTCACATCTCTTGGCAACTTGGGCCAATAGTAGTACCTCTATACTAAATCCAAGGTTTTGTTGAGTCCAAAGTGTCCACTTAAACTGCCATTGTGTTTTTCCTGGATGAGGTTTTCCCTCATGGATCCTCTAGGCACACACAACTGATTACCTTTGAACAAGAGACCATTTTGGAGAGTGTAATCTGCATACTCACCATGGAAATAGTTCTCAAACTCCTTGCAAACCTTGAAAGCTGATGAGAAGTCTTCATCTCCTTCATAGAGGTCCTCGAAACCTTCTATTCCTATGCTCTGCAACTGTAGTTCTTGAACTATCAACAACTTCCTGCTTAAAGCATCTGCCACCTTATTGAGTTGCCCCTTCTTATGCTTGATGGTGAAGGTGAAGGATTGGAGGTATTCCATCCATTTCAAATGTCTATTGCTAAGCTTCTCTTGAGTGTTAATGTAACTCAAAGCTTGGTTGTCTGTGAACACCACAAATTCCTTTGGGAGTAGGTAATGCCTACATTTTTTAAGAGACTGCACTAATGCATACAACTTTGGGTCATAGGCTGAGTACTTCTTCTTTGCTTCATTGAGATTCTCACTGAAAAATGCCACAGGTCTTCCCTCTTGACTCAATACACCCCCTACTACAATTCCACTTGCATCACACTCCAATGTGAATAGCTTATCAAAAGTAGGTCGGAGAAGGATAGGTTTTGTGGCTACTTCTTGCTTCAATAATTGAAATGCTTTATCAACCTACTCAGTCCATTTGAACTTATTTTTAAGGCCTCCTTTTATGGTGTCAAGGACTGGTGCACATATGCCACTGAAGTTCCTCACAAACTTTCTATAGAATTGGGCTAAACCATGGAAACTCCTAACTTCAGTCCCTGTTCTAGGGGTAGGCCAATTCAAGATTGCCTCCACTTTGCTTGGATCCATCTTCAAGGTTCCCTTAGACACCACAAATCCTAAGTAGACCAGCTCTTGCTTCAAGAAGTCACACTTCTCTAGGTTGATTAACAACTTCTCTTCATGCAACCTATCTAAGACTAACCTCAAATGCTAAAAGTGTTCCTCTTTGGTTCTGCTATAGATGAGTATGTCATCTAGGTACACCACCACAAACCTACCTGTGAAGTCTTTTAACACCTCATTCATCAACCTCATGAAGGTGCTTGGGGCATTGGTGAGTCCAAATGGCATCACAAGCCATTCATGCAATCCCTTTGTGGTCTTGAAAGCAGTCTTCCACTCATCACCCTCCTTAATTCTAATCCGGTGATAACCACTTTTAAGGTCCAACTTAGTAAAATACATAGAACCTCCTAAACCGTCCATCAAATCCTCTATTCTAGGAATAGGAAACCTATACCTTATGGTGATCCTATTGATTACCCTTGAATCAGTGCAAAGTCTCCACTTGCCTCCCTTCTTTGATGCTAGCACCACCAGGACTGCACATGGGCTGATGCTCTTCTTGATCAGTCCTTGTTCCAATAACTCCCACACTTGCCTTGCTCCCTCCTTGTTTTGGTCAGGTGTGAGCTTATATGCAACTTTGTTAGGTAGGGATGCACCGGGAACAAAGTCTATTTGATGGCTTATAGACCTTCTTGGTGGGAGTGTTGCAGGTGCTCCATCACTCACTATGTCCTTATACTCTTGCAACATTTTCTTCACCTCCTTGGGTACCTCTGCCTGCAACTTGTCTTCCTCCTCCTTTGGTTTCACAAAGATAGAACACCTCACTATTTCCTCCTCATGTAGCAAGTGTAAGAACTATTTACCAGTAGCCATTAAGACACTAGGTGTTCTTGAGTTTCCCTCTTCATTCTCTATCAAAGACTGAATCTTAAAGGTTTTGATGTCCTTCTTGAAGGAAATGGAGTTCTCCTCTCCATCATAGATCACCTTCCTATCGAATTGCCAGGGTCTACCTAGCAATAGGTGACAGGCATCCATGGGTAACACATCACAAAGGATCTTATCCTTGTATCCTCCAATAGAAAACTCTACCCAAGTCTGTTCATTGACTAGCACACTTTTCTCTTGATTCAACCATATCACCTTATATGGGTTAGTGTGGGGTATCCTTGTGAGTTTCAACTTCTCGGTTGCCTGCTCTGATACCAATCTGATGGGATGGGGTTTGGGATAGACTAGCCTAGTTTATGCTCTTGGATCCTTTCCTTGGATCACCAGGTGCTCTAACCACACCCTAGGGTCTCTAGGACTTCCTCTTCTTGTGGAATCCCCTGACCTTGCCCAATCCACCCACCAACAATTTGATAAACTACTCCTAAGGTCTCACCTACTCATGAGTTTCAAGGAACCCTTACTTAGGCTAATAAGGGTTTGGTTTGTTCCACACCTTCCTAGGTCTTAGCAGGGATAGGTCAAGACTAATACAAGTTTTTTCCACCCATTCATGTGCCCCCAAGAGGTTTCAAGCTTCCTACCCCTTACCAATTTCACAATTTTGTCTTTTGCCTACAAAATAGGGCTACAAGGATTGTGACCAATTAGGCCTCCTACCCAGACTTTTAGGGCTCCCTCTTGCAAACGATGCATATGCTTGTGAAACTTCCCAAGAGACCTACTATTCATTTGGCAAGGGCTCAAGGATTTTTCTAGTTTTAGGCCTCCAAGTGTCCGTACATTGTCCTAGGTGGATTTTAAGGGTTTTAAGGGTTTTTAAGAGGGTTTTTTAGGCCTGCCATGGTCACAGTGTAGGTTTGGTGCTCTTGCCACCTTGTCTAGATTGGTGGAAGGTCCTCCTTCACACCAATGCTGCTCCACTCACCCCTCTACAACTCCTCCAAAGGGTGCCTCCTTCTCTGACCTTCCTTGCTCTCCAAGACCTCTGCAACTTAACCCTTCCTAGTTGGGCACTGTTCAGTCTCGCCTAGGAGTGGGTCTTTAGGTGGCCTCCCTGCATCTTCAAGGGCCCTTCTTTCTTTGGAGTCTAGTATAGGTTCTGGACTCTCATTCTTCATGGTTTCA
The DNA here is from genome assembly GCF_030272615.1 of Cryptomeria japonica. Taxonomy (NCBI): domain Eukaryota; kingdom Viridiplantae; phylum Streptophyta; class Pinopsida; order Cupressales; family Cupressaceae; genus Cryptomeria; species Cryptomeria japonica. The sequence continues at coordinate 49,887,776 of NC_081405.1, forward strand.
TGGTGATTCCACAATGGGGAACGGAGTTATGAACCCATTTTCTCAAAACAATCCAAAACTAGACAGTGAGAAGGCAATTTACAAAATATTTACAAACACACCTCACTTACAAATAAAAACCTAACCTAAATTCTCAAAAAGGAAGTAATTACACCATAAAAGACACACAACATAGTTTTGCTCGAAAATCAATCCATTAATGATCTTTCTTTTACTCCATTCGTGCCGACTGGCAACAAAATTGCAGTCACAGTCAAGTCACTTTGCTTGGGCCGTACAACATCTGACATCCAACCCATTATCTTAGGGTTTGTAACTACTTATACTACCCTCTCCTCGGTTTGTGTTCCCATATTAGGGTTTTCCACGCTTAAACTAAATATTTTGACCACTAGGTGGAAAAGTTGCTTGACAACTTTGAAAAGTTGTCATGCAACTTTTGAGCAACTTTCTCAATGTTGCTTTTCTTGACTCCTAGGCCCACATTGGGCTAACCTATGGACACCACCATGCTATGAAATACCCCTAAACACCTCAAAGGCACACATACCTTCTATTTTCAAAAAAACTCAACTTTGACTCATGACCCTAGGACCTCAACTAGGACCGTAACTAGACCCAATGAGCACATGGCTCTTATTGTATATATAATGGCTTCATAAAGAAGCAAGAACACAACAAAAGCAAATGGTGGGAGCCCTTTGAAGGGTGCTCCTGCACCAGTCTTCTACTTACTATCAAAGAGGTTACTCCGACCTTTTTGAATACTATCCTTGAAAGAATACAGAAGAAACTTGCGAGTTGGAAGGGTAAATTCCTTAGTATCATGGGGAAGCTCCATCTTCTTGCTATCTCTCTCCAAGGTATCCTTGTTTATTTCTTCTCCCTATTCAAAATCTCAGGCTCTATGTGGGAGAATCTTGAGAAGATTCAAAGAACCTTGCTCTGGACTAGTATGGAAGAAAATAAATACCTCTCACTAGTTAATTGGGATGTTGTTCGCTTTCCTAATACTATGGGTGGTCTAGGTATCAAAAAGATAAATAACTTGAACAAAGCCTTAATTGCCAAAGTGGGTTAGAACTTGGTTAAAGGGGAGGCAGATTGGTGCATCATTATAAGGGATAAGTACTTGAAAAGAGAACGGTTATGTTTTAACTTGAATTCCATTGGCTTACCTCCTAGGTCTAAATTATGTAACAACATACTTAAGCTTAGACCTATAATCAGAGAGGGACTGAAGTGGCAGCTTGGAAATGGAAGGAAGATCAGATTTTGGGAGGATACATGGCTGGAAGATAAAACTTTGGCTGAAACTCACTTCTGCCAATTAATGAACATCCTAAAGGACCAATTTGGTGATAATGTTGTTGATTACATTGTGCCGAGAAGAGGAAAGTGGAAAAATATCTCTTTGATCTTCATTGATTGGCCTTACCTCTTGTGTAAAGCTTTGGACTTTTAGGCCCTCATGCACATGACGAGGATACCTTTGAATCTCTATGAGGATAAATTCATCTGGAAGGGGACTCAGTCTGAGGATTTCTCGGTCAAGTCTGCTTACAGACAACTTTTGAGATTCAATGGGGATACAGAATGCTGGAAAAAAAAATTGGAATCCGCAACTTATACCAAAGATTAATTTATTCTCATGGACTCTCATGCATGGAAAAGCGCTGACTCGGGATAACTTAAGGAGGAGTGGTTTCCAATTGCCTAACAGGTGTATCCTCTATAAATCTGAGGAGGAATCTATCAAGCATCTTTTTATTCACTGCCCCTTCGTTACACACTTGTGGATCATTATCCTTGAAAAATGTGGCCTCCAATGGGTTTTACAAGGTGACATCCACCAATTTGTGGACAAATGGTCATCACCTTCTCACCATCCCTTGGTTATACAGTCGTGGAAATATATTCCTGCTCATATATGTTGGAGTGTTTGGAATGAAAGAAATAATAGAATCTTCAAAGATGCTGAAAGTTCCCCAGACAATGTTTTTAATAGCTGCTTCAAGATGATCATGGACAATATCTCAGTGACTAGATAGAAAACCCCCTCCAATCCCCCTAACCCCGCTTACTGGAGGATTGTTGAACAATGGAAACTCCCCCAGAGTTTAAATTGTTCAACAACACTAAAAAGATCAACAAGAAAATGACCAATTGGGAAGCCCCAAGTCCCTCATGGCACAAATTAAACTTTGACAGGGCAGTCCATAATAATTGGCAAGCTGGAGGTGGTGTTATAAGAGACCATCAGGGAAAAATTATCGCTGCCTACACTGGAAGCTTGAGGAACCATACCGTCAACCAAGTTTAGGGAATGGCACTTTATGGGGAATGAATTTCACCATTGCTATAGGTTTGAGACAACTTGAAATTGAAGGTGATTCTAAAATAATTATGGAGGCTATCAGTGGAAGAAGTGTGATAGGATGGAAAGTGGAAGTGATATTGAGGGATGTTAGAACGCTCTTAGCTAACCTTGATAGTTTCACTATTCACCTTATTTACAAAGAAGGAAATGTAGTTGCTGACTCCATGGCTTCTTTCGGCATGCTGCAAGATGGCTTACGATGTTGGAGGAATGTTCATCCACTACCAGTGACTACCAAGGAGATCCTTGAGAGGGAAAGTTTAAGTGCAAATAATGTTTAATCTCCCTCTGCTTTCCCTCTTATCCATTTGTAATATGATGATGATTATAAATTTTCAAATTTGGAACTTGAAGTTGGAGCTTGGCAATTGTTGGATGGATATCCCACGTGGCGGCATATGACCTAGTCATTATTCCCAAAATAACCCAAGGTAGTTGGATAATGATTTTATTTCCTTGCAGAGTATCGATATCGAGAAAGGTAGTATTTTTTTAATCATCAAGACGAATGACATTGGTGTTGATGAAGGTGTTAGGGTTTCAAGCAGATCCGAAGCAAATATGAACTAACAATTATATGCAAATTTAAATACAAAAGATAAAGAAATAAAATAGGACACAGATAACACAAAGATTTAACGTGGTTCACCCAGAATGAGTTACGTCCACCATACACAGTCGTCCAATCTTTCTTATTATCCAGCAAAAACAATACATCAACCTTACAATGCCTTAAGCATCCCAATTGCTTATAACATGCGTTTTTAGGGCAACAAATAAAGTCGGCCTTTTTAGGGTTTTATTACAATGTCGGTTTTCATCAACGAAAAATGGCAAAAAAAAATTTCTGCCCCCGAACCCCCACTTTTCTCGAGGGCTGACACCCGGGGCCTGGCCGGACCCCGGACCCTGACGAGGATATGTGCTGAGTGTACAGTACTTTGCTGATCAATCACCACATTTTAACAATCTCCCACTTGGAGATTGATCAGGCTCCACACTGAACACTCTCCCACTTGGAGACTGATCAGGCTCCACATTGAACACTCTCCCACTTGGAGACTGATACTACACGACACCACTGTACATGCAATATCCGCTCGATAAAACACTAGGACTCGACTGGTATAAATTCCACAATTATCAATCAAGAAGACCAACAGAAATTGATGAAGAAATCAACTTCTCCTGTGGAACTGCCTTCGTGAACATATCAGCAACATTCTCACTTGTGTGAATCTTCTCAAGCCGTAACTGACCCTCCGGCCTTGTGCATACCATTGCATACATCAAACTGCCAACAACTGATGAATACAGGATGTTAGACATTTTATTAACCTCTTCCTGTGCCTTTGGGCACATCTCCTTAGTCAATTTGAAATGACTAGCCAAAGGTGTACTAACTACTTTTGCATCCTGCATGTTAAATCTTTTCAACACCTTCTTTATATACTCACTTTGGGACAAATTCAAGGTTCTATTTTTCCTGTCCCATGTAATCCTCATATCGAGAATTTTCTTAGCTACACCCAAATCCTTCATAGCAAATAACCTGGCTAATTTCTGTTTAAGATCATTTATATGTTGCATGTTAGACCCAACAACAAGCATGTCATCAACATAAAGCAACAGGATAATATAACTGCCATTATCAAATCTCTTAAAATATACACAATGATTAGAATGACATCTATGATAACCATGTTCAACCATGAAACTATCAAATTTTAAATACCATTGTCGGGGTGCTTGCTTTAGGCCATACAAACTTTTCTTCAACCTGCACACCAAGTTCTCCTTACCTTTGACCCCATATCCCTGTGGTTGCAACATGTAAATTTCCTCCTCCAAATCTCCATGGAGAAAAGCTGTTTTGACATTTAATTGTTCAAGATGTAAATCATCTGCAACCACAAGACTAAGTACAGTTCTAATTAAAGTCATTTTTACAACTGGAGAAAATATTTCATCATAATCTATACCCTTTTCCTGTGCAAAACCTTTTACCACAAGTCTGGCCTTATATCTTTTCTAACCTCCTTCCTCCTCCTTCAACTGATAAACCCATTTGTTAGGCAAGGCTCTTTTTTCTGCAGGTAAAGGGACTAAGTCCCAAGTCTTATTTTTCATTAAGGAGTCCATCTCCTCTTTCATGCCTAGCTCCCACTGTTTTTTGGCATCTACCTGCATTGCTTCTTCATATTCTTCTGGTTCACCAGAATCCGTTAATAAAATAGAATACAAAGAAGGAGAAAATATTTTAGGGGGTCTACTTGTACTCGTAGAATGTCTAACACTTGCAGGAGTTTGTGGGACAATCTATTGTTGCAGAGCATCAGGTACCTATGGCATTTCATTTTCAGGAATCTCATCCAACACCACATATTCTTGTTTGTCCTATTCATGCTTCTTTTCCTGCATATGTTCTTTATACATAACCTTCTCATTGAATATAACATCTCTACTTCTAATTATTTTCTTATTTTCAAAATCCCATAACCAATAGCCATATTCATCTATCCCATATCCAATGAAGGTACATTTCTAAGATTTAGCATCAAGCTTGGTTCTATTTTCTTTATCAACATGGACAAAAGCTTCGCAACCAAAAGTTTTTAGAAAAGAATAATTTACCTTTTTACCAGTCCATGCCTCCTCTGGAATACTACCATCCAAAGGGGTTGAAGGTCCTCTATTTATCAAATAGACAACAGTATGTACAACATCTGCCCAAAAATGTAAGGGCAATCCAGCATGCAATCTCATGCTCCTCGCGCGTTCCATGATTGTCCTATTCATTCTCTCTGACACACCATTTTCCTGTGGAGTTCCTGGAATTGTCTTCTACTTTTGAATCCCATTTAAGGAGAAATAATCTTCAAATGCTTTGCTGCAATACTCACCTCCATTATCCGATCTGAGACACTTCAACTTTTTTCCTGTCTCATTCTCAACCAAAGCTTTCCATTTCTTAAAAGTTTCAAAAACATCTGATTTTTGTTTTAGGAAATATACCCATGTTTTTCTGGTTGAGTCATCAATAAAAATAACATAATAACAAGAGCCATAAAGAGATGATACCTGAGTCAGTCCCCATACATCTGAATGTACAAGCTCTAACTTCTCACTCTTCTTCTCTTTCCCAACCTTGAGAAATCTTACTCTTTTCTGTTTACCATAAACACAGTTTTCACAGAACTCTAAATCAATCTTCTTTAGTCCTGGCAATAGATTTTTGGAGTGAAGGGTTTTCATCCCTTTCTCACTCATGTGCCCAAGCCTATGGTGCCACATTATCGAATCTGTTCTTGCAACATTTATTGTTGTTGTCCCTGGAATAACTTTATCTGTAGCAGCTAAGGTAGAGTAAGTGTTACTAGTACACAGATATAATGTGCCTACCTTCGCACCTTTAGCTACTACTAATTATCCTTTAGTGACCTTCCACATACTGTTTGAGAAGGTAACTATGCAACCTTCACTACCTAGTTGCCCTGCAGAAATTAAATTTCTTCTTAAATTAGGAACATGTCTTACCTCCTGCAGAAACCAGTCATTACCATTTTGCAACTTGATCTTTATCTTTCCTTTTCCAACAATTTGACAGGGCTCATCATCACCCAAATATACCTGTCCAAAATCACCTTGAACATAATCTAGAAAACATTTTCTATGGGGTGTAGCATGAAATGAAGCCCCAGAATCTATTACCCAGGAATCATTAACATTATCCAAACATAAGATTAAAGCATTTTGTAAAGTATTACTTGCAATATTAGCTTCCTTACTGTCATTTTCATTTTTGTCTCCTTTGTTTTTCCGAGACCAACAGTCTTTCTTTAGATGACCAGGCTTTCTGCAGTACCAGCAATCTTTCTTTCCTCTAGATTGAGAGTGTCCTTTCTTTGACTTCCCTCGTGACTTCTCATTCCCAGGGCCTTTTCCTCTTTCCTTTGATCTTCCTCTGTTCTCCACATTCAAAACACTACCCGATGATGTTGGAGTCTCACCTATGCTTTTCCTTCACATTTCCTCGCTTAGGATAACACCAACAATATCATCAAATACCAAAGTATTTTTACCAAAGACAAAGTTACTTACAACCATAACCAAGCTATTCTAGCTTTTTGGCAAAGAACATAAAATCACGAGAGCCCTAACCTCTTCTGCAAAGGTAATTTTTACCGAAGACAATTGACTGGTAATTGTATTAGATTCATTTAAGTGTTCCGCTATAGATCCTCCCTCACTCATTTTCAAATTAAACAAACGCTTCATAAGAAATACCTTATTCGAAGCCGAGGGTTTCTCATACAACTTAGCCAATGTTGCCATCAAATCTACAGTCGTTTTTGCTTCTGTTATATGGAATGCTACAGACGGCGCAAGGCACAATCGAATGGATCCCAATGTCTTTCTATCTAAAATGTCCCACTTTTCATTTGACATTGTGGTTGCTTTCTTTGCCTTTCCTTCCAATGGCCGCCACAAATCCTTTTGATACAGGTAATCCTCCATCTGCATTTTCCATAACTGATAATTCTGGCCGTTAAAATTTTTGACCTTGAATTTGGAATCCTCCATTGCTCCCACTCAAATCTGAAAGTCCTGCCAATTTACCGAAAACCTCGCTCTGATACCAATTGTTAGGGTTTCAAGCAGATCCAAAGCAAATATGAACTAACAATTATATGCAGATTTAAATACAAAAGATAAAGAAATAAAACAGGACACAGATAACACAAAGATTTAACGTGGTTCACCTAGAATGGGTTATGTCCATCATACACAGTCGTCCAATCTTTCTTATTATCCAACAAAAACAATACATCAACCTTACAATGCCTTAAGCATCCCAGCTGCTTATAACATACGTTTTTAGGGCAACAAACAAAGTCGACCTTTTTAGGGTTTTATTACAATGTCGGTTTTCATCAACGAAAAATGGCAAAAAACAATTTCTCGAGGGCTGCTGCCCCCGAACCCCTGCCTAGGGCCCGACCCGGCCCCAGACCTCAGCGAGGATACGTGCTGAGTGTACAGTACTTTGTTGATTAGTCACCACATTTTAACAGAAGGCAATAGCCTGTCTCGCCTAATCAATCCAAGGTGGATTGAAGGTTCACACGAGTGGAAAAGATCTTGAGCTTGGTGGGTTTTTTTAAACATGACTTGCAATAATTACGACGATTATTGCACTGCCTTATTATGGAGTTTGGTGGGTCTATTTCTGGACTCTTCATTTTCTCTTGAGTGGCTCTGCAATTCTAATTCCCTACTTCTCGCTACTACTATTAAGCTGGAGGAATTGGATATGGGGGGTGATAGACTGAGACTTGAGCCGGATAAAACAGATGAATTCAAAGCCAAGTCGACGTTATGGTTTGTGTGCACGAAGGAGGGATAGATAAATTCATGGAGAATATGAAGGACAATGATGAGAGATTGTCTAAATAGTTTGTGGCTTCTTGGGTTGATAGAAGGGTCACTATGGGTGGCATTTTGTTTGAAGTGAATGAGGAGGTTATAGCATAGGCGATGGGCCTTTCTATGGAGGGCCGAAAATGGAAAAAACAGAGCCGTATCTCGGACACCACTAGTCTAAATCAATTCTTTCACGATGGTGTGAATCCTGTGAAGCGGACTAGTGGGTTCAATCGTGAGGAACTTCCACCGTCGTGGGATGAGGTGTGCTACATCATCATAAAATATTTTACCCTCGAAGGGCGGTATGGGGTTTTCTACTACTACCATCTCCCATTTCTCAATCATCTTAGAAATAGGGATCTTATTTCTATTCCATTCTTTTTACTGCATTCTATGGTTGCTAATGTCAAAGATGTTTCTGAAGCGAAGAAAAAAAGTAAGGATTTTACTATTCTCCATCAAGGTCTCATTCTTTGCCTGTATTATTTTCACCTGGCTTTTTGCCCTCCCCACATGATATTTGTTCAAAATGTGTCTGAAAATCAATCCCCGCCCTTGGCCACTGCTAATCCTGAAAAAAACCCTACTCTTATGCTTGAAACTGACCCCTCCAATGCCTAATCTTTGTAGGTCTCTGCTCTCAAAAAGAAAAGCAAAACATGTGCCTGTCACTCAGAGGACTCTAAACCCTTTGAGCACAAGAAGGTGAAGATTTAGCAAATTGAATCTGATGTGGATATCACTGATGAAGCTAACACCCCTGTCACTCTGTGAGATTGGTATCCAAACCCCCTGAAAAAGATAAATCCCCGAAGGACCCCTCCTCATCCCATGATACGAGTGATTCTGAGAATGCGGGACATGATACCAACCCCCTAGCAAAGCGGCCTCGTCCTAATCCACCTCACCCCCCCTACTTGAAATCTCTACCCATGTCTCTGAAAGCCCTAACAACTCTGTGAACCTGACTGTTGACCCCAATTCCCAGGCCAATTCTTCATCCCCTACCCTTAGGATTGAGAAAATGGTTATTGTAGAGGAAGCTAGCAGTATCAAGGAGGATGTAGACAACAAGCTGCTGGAAATGGAAAAGAAAGTGGACGCCCTGAATGAGAAAATATAGGAAATTGTTAGGAGAGTGAAGATCACTGAAAAAAGGCTCCAGGAGGTCACCAGGTTTGCGTTGAAGGTCATGCACAGCTCTGCGACTACACCCATAAAGGAAAACAGAAGGAGGAAGAGGACTACAAAGACCTCTTTAAATTCCATACCAAAGAATGGGCTAGGATGCTCTTGCCCAGGCTCAGTCATGGCAAAAAGAAATAAGGATGCTTGCTACATGGTGGTTTCTTTATTTTTTGGATGTGTTAGGGTTTCAAGCAGATCCGAAGCAAATATGAACTAACAATTATATGCAGATTTAAATACAAAAGATAAAGAAAATAAAACAGGACACAGATAACACAGAGATTTAACGTGGTTCACCCAGAATGGGTTACGTCCACCATACACAGCCGTCCAATCTTTCTTATTATCCAGCAAAAAAGTACATCAACCTTACAATGCCTTAAGCATCCCAGCCACTTATAACATGCGTTTTTAGGGCAACAAACAAAGTCGGCCTTTTTAGGGTTTTATTACAATGTCGGTTTTCATCAACAAAAAACGGCAAAAATTTTTTTTCTCGGGGGCTGCCGCCCCCGAACCCCTGCTCGGGGCCCGGCCCGGCCCCGGACCCCGACGAGGATACGTGCTGAGTGTACAGTACTTTGCTGATCAGTCGCCACATTTCAACAGGATGGCCTTTGTGGCCTTAGTTTTTTTAGTTATGATCATAGTTATAATCTCTGCTGGTTCATCTTTGACTCGGTTATCTTTAGCTTTGCGTGGCATATCTTATTATTTATTATGACTCTAATAAACTTTGTTAATATGGTTAGTATGTTTAAGGTTTTTGATAGAGGGAAGTTTTAGGAGGTTGTGTCTATGTTGTAATTCTGTTAACAGTTGTTCTTTTGTTGTTACTGTGCCTGTATTTGGGCCAGCCCCCCAATTTTGGCTGCTTTCAATATAAAAAACATAGAGAGATATCAGTTTTGAGACACCTATCCATTGTCAATAAAAATTCAACTATAGACATCTCGAGACTAATATCTCAACACTTTTTTAGATAGATGTATATAAGATATCTATATTAGTGATATATAAAAATCAAAATTTTAAATTTTAAAACTTAGAATTCTAAAATCTAACTAATAATTTTTTTAAGATATCTATGTTAGTAACATATAAAAATCAAATTTTAAAATTTTAAAACTTAGAGTCTAAAATCTAAATAATGACATTTACATATTAAAAAAATAGTAGCCTAGAGTTATAGGATTAAAAAAATCAAAATTAAATTGTAAATTTTTAAAATTAAAACTAATTTAATATTAATGATTGAATTTTTTAATTATAAATTGTGATTTAAAATTTATTATTTTAATTAGATCTAAGATTAGAGAGAAATCATAATTATAAATATTATTATTTTTTAGATTATATTCTTTTATTAAATTTATAATTGTTAATATTCATTTAATATTCTATTTTATTATTGATTATATTAAATTTTTAATTGTTTTTAATTTAATAACTTTATTAATATAATTTTTATTATATTAATATTATTTAAAAATATATAATAATAATAAATACAAATTTATAAAAATCAAAGTTTAAAACTTATTTAGAATTTGATGAAAATTAAGTATTAAAAAATAATATCCTAAAATCCTACTAACTTACCCATCAAAAAAAATTATTGAAGAAGTTGAGAAATACAACTTCAGAGATCCCAAGAACACCTACAAGCAAATTACCCATCACAAGAGAAGAATGGAGGCAAAAAAACAATAATGGCTTTGAAGAAAAAGATTATTATTCAGAGAGGGAATTGAATAAAAAGTACAATACAATCCTTATAAAAGGAGATTAGCAACCCTAAAGGTGTGCAACCCTAAAGAAACCCTAAAGGGATAATGTGTATTTAATAATTAGAATAATTATTAAATACCTACAATATTATTAAATGCCTAAGTTTAGCTTAAGCATAGAGTATAATAGAGTAATAATTAAATAAATAATTATTAGCCAATACATGATAACTCTAACACCCCCCCTTAAGATGAACTTAGGGAGTGGCTAAAAATAACTAAGGACTAAAAAATGCATGAAAACAAAATGCATGAAAGTAACAATGGGTCCCGACAACTAGGCCTGATGAGGTACCCAAGTACAAAAGATCTTTGTAAAGTGGAGAAATAGAGAAAGCCTCATGGGAAAAAACTCTACTCCAAAAAGAGATGAAGGCTAGTGAAGGATTCAAGAAGCATCCAAACTAGAGAATGTTCCAGAAAACCAGAACAAAGGATGAACATGAAGAACACCACTGAAGCATGAAGCTGCAAACACTGTCAAAGAATAATTGTTGATCTGAATAACCTCCACTGAAATAGAAGATGATCAGGTAGAGAAGACTGTAATCTGCATGAGTGCCCTCAAATAACACTACTCAAATCAGATGGCAAACAAAGGCAAACAACTGAACTCGAAGATACAAATGGCAAAAACACCAAATTCTAAAGAGCTGATCAATCGGAGATGGAATGTTGCCTCCAAAAATAGGAATGAAAGAGTGCCCATATGGTAAATGATCCATCTCACTGAAATGCATAGGTAATCAGCTATTGCATCCGCCTAGTATATAAGAAAAAATACTGGATACATAGCTCACTCCAACGAACCAAGGAAGCATTAGAACCAACAACCAATAGGAGAACACCCCCCCCCCATAATGCTGACAAGGGAGAGGTGACAGGTACACTGAAACTGAATGCCAAGAAAAATTGCATGACGAAGAACTAGGAACATCAAGAGTGCAACAAAAAGTACAAACACATATAAAGGCTAGTATCGTGGAAGGAACACTCACTTGACAGACATCATGAGGCTAATGTCATGGAAGGAACACTCACATGACAAAGGTAGATGACAAACAAAGGAAAACATCAAGTCCCCCATGACACTTTATAATGGAGTGCGAGTACAAGAAGGCACAAGATGTGCAAGATCCCAAGCATGCAAGGCATAGTGGCACTTTATCTCAGTGTATTTCCAAAAAAGAAAATCCTTCCAAATGATGTATGCAATGCTCAAAGAAGACAAAAGGCTGGAAATACATGAAGAACAGCCAAAAAAAATTCATCCCTCGCAAACGAGAAGCTTCCACAATCTCATATGCCCAAGTAATTCACCAGAGTGTGAAAACACAAAAAACTGAATAAAATGTAACTGGAGTAAAATCTAAAAAAAGTGCATGGATGGTTGTGAAGAGCTTTGAAACACCGTCCCAATGCTGCTAGAATCGCAAAAAATGAAGAAACTGGTGAAAAGTTATGAACTTGGGACTGAAAACAACACTGCTGACTTTAAATCGCTATAGAGTGTACCAGCAGAAAAATCAAGTGATGAAACACACAAATATGGAAAGTAGACGAAACTAGCTTTCTGACGATATCTTTTTTGCCAAAAAACGATATCATATGCCCAAGTTATGGCCAAAACCAAAAACCCCTCTTTTAAGGCACAAAGAGGGTCACATGGGCCAATATGTTGTTCGTACCGCTGATGTCACCAAAATATTCCCTGTTGCCGAAAAAAAAGGTCTATCGCTTGAAAAAATTGCCAGAAAAATAATTTGGTCGTTGAAAAAAATACCACCTACTGGAAAATAACGTCAGGTGCCAGAAAATGTCGGTGAGGCTAGAAGGCTCCCAAGAGGCGGTCGGACGGAGGTGGTCGGGATGTGGCAGGTAGGAAGCGACGGTGGGAAGCGATCGGGAGGCAGCTGTTGTCTGAAGGGCGATAGGGTGGTGGCGGCGATTGGGAGGGTGACAACGATGGGCGGAGGGCGGCCAACAGTGGCGGATGGCGGTGGCTGGGAGGCGACATGAAAGACATGATTTGCTCATAGCCAGAAAACAAGGACGACAAGCGATGGAGGGGCAGGGTCCATGGCCTGTTGCAAGTCATACATACCTGCTACAAGCTGTATGGACCTGTTGAGGCCGACGACCCCCCTTCAAGCGTTAGGTCCGTACGGACCTACAGAGGTTGGCGACCCCCCTCAAATTGACCATTTAAAAAATAAAATAAAAATGAAACCCCCCTTTTTTAAAACATTCGGCCTGGGTATGTTGTTAAACTGCTAATTTGTTTTCTCGAAATTCATGCTCAATAAGGGCATAAACCAAAAAAATTTTTGCTAGAGCCAAGTTGTCCAAATTGGACAAATTTTATATGAAAATGGGGGTTTTTGGGTGTTCTGAGCTCAACGTGAGGTCCGTTTGAGCCCAAAATGCCTAGAAACAAAGAAGCACCCTAGACGCAAATAAAAAATCTAAAAAATCTTAAAACCCTAGCCTCCAAAATATCTTTTGAAAAATCAGGAACAAATAGCAACAGATGTAGGCTCTCATACCATGAAGAAGTTGAGAAATACAACTTGAAGAATGGAGGCAAAAAAGCAATAATGGCTCTGAAGAAAAAGATTATTATTTAGAGAGGGAATGGAATAAAAAGTACAATACAATCCTTATAAAAGGAGATTAGCAACCCTAAAGGTGTACAACCCTAAAAAACCCTAAAGGGATAATGTGTACTACAATATTATTAAATGTCTAAGTTTAGCTTAAGCGTAGAGTATAATAGACTAATAATTAAATAAATAATTATTAGCCAATACATGACAACTCTAAAAATTACACTAACTTAAGAAATTAAAAGTTAAAAAAAGGACAATGTTAAAAATTAGTCAATTTAAAATTAAAACATTAAATATAATTTAGAATTAATGGTTTAAAGTTTAAAATCCTTAATTGTAATACTAAAATAAGTTAGATTTTCTAATATATCTTTATATTTAATAATTTTTATTTATTTTTGGTCGGTACTAGTTGTTGATTAAGAAATCAGGTTTTGACTTGGCCCAAACCAGGTGGAGCTACAATCAGGGAGCCACCTCCCCATAGTCACAACTAACCCATTAACAGATCATTGTGTACAATGTTGATTAATTTTCTCCAACTCTTGAGAGTGAAGGATCGACCTAATACTATCATCCTTGGCTCTCTTATCCCTCTTCCTTTTAACCTCAATCCACCCTTCTTCTGTTGCATTTTCCAGTAACTTTAAATTGGAAGCTCCCAAAGCCTCTTTCCCCCCTTCCTCTGAGCTTTCTGGACTGATATGGTTTGCACCAGTAACACTTGTGACACACCCCATCTTTGAACTAGATTTAGCCTTCAACTCTTGCATTTGCTCACTTCCTGCTTGATCCACACATCTAATTGCATTAACACTATCTCACCACACCTCCTGAACCTCCTATTTTTCCTTGCTTTGATGTACCAGAGTCACTCTTAGTCTCTGGCACCTTACCCTTGCCACTTGTATGCACACCACTCAAAACCTGAGGAACCTGGGGGGAAATCAGGTTCACCTCCTTATCCACCGTGTAAAATTTGGGGGTGAACTTTTTCCATCATGAAGCTAGTCTCTTTACCCTATGCCTATCACATGAATTAGCATTATGACCAGTCTTAAAACACCTTCTGCACCTAAAAGGAATCCCTTCGTAGTCTACATGTTGTGGCCAACTACCTTTTGAAGTCGAGATAGAAATCTTCGAAGGGAGATCCTTGGAAGAGTTCATTTCAACCAATAAACATGCAAAAGTAGTATGCATAAAATTAAGAGAGCCTTCACTAGTCATTAAAAACTTACCTAAGGAGTTCCCAATAACTTCAAAACAAGAGTCAAACCAAAACTGCATTGGAAGATTTGGAAGCTCAATCTAAAGAGGGGTGCAATCAAAAGTCTCTAAATGAGGATTAAAAATCGGATGCCAAGGTTTCAGCATCAATGGATGACTGTCCTTCCAACACCATTGACAACATCCCAAGACTTTGTTTCTATCCGCCTCATTTTGGAAAACTACAACAAAGAACCCGGGCATGGGGATAAATATGCACACAATCATCCACAATGGGTTCCCAATGTATTGAAATCCATTTATGGAGATCACCAAGACTTGGCTAGAGTCCTCTAAATTGGCCAATAAGCCCTAGATCGAAAAAAAACCTTTCATTGTGTTCAACCTCCTTCTCTATTTCCCTTGTCAATGTGACCAAAACCGGCTTGGCCATTGCGACCAAAGCTGAAGCACAGGGATCCAAATTTTCCATACCATGTGGCAACGATTCACCACAATGCATCATGTGATGATCACTTTGTTCCAAAACGCCCCCTTTCCTCACCCTTGCCGACCTTTTGCACTTTGTTAGAGGCTGAGAATAGGATCGACCTCCCAATCCACACTGGACAACACCATAGACATTTGCTTCAATGCCCTTCCAATTTCTAACAACCCCAAATCCATCATTCTGAAAATGATTAGGCGCTACATCAGTCCTAAATCTGCCACTGCCTCCCTTCACCACAGATGCCCAATTGGCAACCCTTCAGCTAGGAGGATTTCCGGCATAGGAATGCCCTCCCACAAGAACCCTAGCTTGCAGAGCGTTGCGAATCAACATCACAACTTCTATCACCAAAATGTGAAAAAGGGTTTGTGGTAATCCTGGTGAGAATCAAACCAGAGTTGATGAGTAGCACCGAGATCATTAGCTTAACACTAAGCCTTGGCTACTCACGCACCCTTAATAAATATATATTTATTTTAGATTTTTTTCTATTTTTTTATTCTTTAAAATATAATTAATTAAATCAAATAACTACAACATATAGAAATTTATAACAACTAGTCAAGTAGACTTGAACCCAAGACCTCCCATGTAAGAGGCTCACAACTAACCACTGCGTTGTGGGTCATCCCCTAAATTCACTGTTAAAATAATAATAAATATAATTTTTTAAATTATATAGTAGTAATTATTTTAGTATATTAATATGTTAATAAATACATAATTTAATATAATATAATATAATTTATTAAAAATAATCTAATATAATTAACTAATAATAATATACTTATACTAATAAATATTTAAACAAGTACATAATTGTTATATATTATTTCATTTATGAACAACGAAAACAATTTTTTAATTTCAACTTTTTTTTTTTTGATCGATAAAAGGTCGAAGCCAAATTTTATTTCTTTTATAAAATTATTACATCTCCATTCAGTGTGGGCACCGGTAGGAAAGAATGGAGATAAGAAAACCTCCGGTCTAGCCCAGATCCCTTATGGGATCAGATAACAAAAACAACTGTAAATTTTTACAATTCCTCATCTGAGGATGGTGGCTGTCTTATTAAGACATTTTAGTTTCTTTTTGTACATAAAATCTTGCAACACTTTCTGGTTGGATCCATCTTCACAAATATGGCGAATCCACTAATACTTCGAGCTTTAACTTATGTCCTGTATCCCGAATCTGCAAAACCTTATTGCAACTCACTTTGCCAGACTGTTAGTAGCATAGTAAACAAGATAATTTGTAACAATCATTCAATGAATAATAACATCTTTTCTATTTTATGTAAGAGGATTGTAGCCTGGATATCCCTTAGCTTGAAACCATCTTAACCTTTTAGGTTTCAATTTAAGAGATTATCCAGGCTACAATTCTACCTACACTAATGGAAAGGATCAATTTCTAACAGTTCCTTAATTACTTTTAACACAGCAGACATCTGATACTCCATAACATAAATAAATTCATATGCATATGTATGTACATTTAAATGTCAATATGCGAGATTATCATAGAGTCTGCCAGGATCATGAATATATACAAATGCACACAGAAATATATATGCCTGGAGATAGGAGTGAAACAACAAAAGAGCAAAGGACCTGTACAGAGTCTAATCCAATAGAACCTTCTACAAATCTGAATCAATGCTTAAGCCTGGACTGACCTCTACTTCCCTCCACAAAACCACTACAAAAAAAAACATTCCATCCATTTCTCAGTAGATTGTAATAACCCGAATGAACCCCACCCGATAGAGAAGGGGTATCTAAAAACCAAGATAAGTCCAATACTATGATACTCTATAGAATCCACTGCTGTACCACAATCATCGCAACAGAGACTAGTGCTATCTGTCCCCTATTTAACATAGGGCTAAAATCAATCACTATCCGATGCAATGAATCAAGAATATCAGAATGCAAAAAGCCAGTAACCTTAGCATGAATACACATAGCCTGGCAGACTCTAATTGTCAATAGAAGACATCATATATGCCATATTGAAGTCAATACCCTCGCTGCCCAGGACAGTCTAAACACAGATAGCTTGCATTGGAGGGGAGACCTGCATGAGCCAGAACAGGAATACCCGACATCTACCAATCTCCTTTCAACACTCCAGAAACACCCCTTTCACCCACACACAGGGTCAGGTGAGGAGAGATTAATACAAGCATATATGAAGGTTCGAATAAGGATATCAATGAATACCTTTTTGTACACATATACACATACTCATATATATATAGTATCTGTATATATATATATGTGTGTGTGTGTGTGTGTGTGTGTGTGTGTGTGTGTGTGTGTGTGTGTGTGTGTGTGTGTGTGTGTTTCTATTTACACCCACACACATACACACACACACACATATATATATATATATGAGTATATATATATATGTATATATATATGATTGTATATATATACATATATCTATATATATGAATATATATGTATGTATATATTTGTATTTATATGAGTACACCATATAACATGAATCAGTCCATATGGGATTAACTACAAATATATACATATATATATATATATATGTGAGCATATATATATATATATATATATATATCTGTATATATATATATATATTAATCTGAAACTTAGTATACCAAAATGTTGTTATAAGGAAACGGTGACCGCATATCCTAGAATTTATACATGAGGGCCAAGGAGAGGACTTGGAGAGGAGTGATATGAGTTGTTGACATGGCCAACGCCAAAGTATTAATCCGAGGGAGTATCCTTCCTAAAGACAGACGAATTACCATCTGCCCCTAAATTTGCTAACTTGTCTGCTATAGAATTACCTTCCCTATAAATATGTTTAACCGAAGTTTCCTCAAAGTATTTGATCAAATCCAGAATTCTTTTTAATTCCGCTTTCAATCTCTAGTTAGACACTTCCCTAGTCCTAACTGCATTTATAGTTAATGTCGAATCACCTTCAATTTCCAGATATTTAATCTTGAGTGATTTAGCTATAATCAGTCCCTCCCGCAACGCTGAAAACTCAGCCATGTTATTTGAAGCCATACCTATGGGCTTATTAATGCTAGCTATTAGATCTCCGTTATCTTGATGAATAGCACACCCAATACCTGCTACACCAGGGTTCCCACGGGAAGCGCCATCAAAGTTTAGCTTAGCCCAGCCCTTTCGGGGGGGAGCCCATTTTGTTAGCTTCCTATCTAACTCAGCCTGTTTCCCACCCTTCCCAATAAACGGGGGAATTATCAAACCCAACCATTTAGATCGAAGAACCTCATCCCATCTGGTTAAGTTAATAGACTTTTCCTGTGTATGTCTAAGTTTATTATTAATTTTTTCCACAAGTGTTGCTTCGATCTTATTTAGAAGGGATTCTACCCTCAATTTTGATTCTTTGAAGATCCGCCTGTTTCTCTCCTTCCATATTTCCCATATGAGGATTGCCGGGGAAATTGACCACACTAAGTGATATATATCCTTTGTGTGAGGAGGTTGCCAGCTAATCAGCCATTCTGAAATGTCCCTAGGTCTCGGCGTCAGCCATCCAAGGCTTGAGCAAAGCCAATCCCAACATCTCTGACTGAAACTGCAATTGAGAAGCAGGTGATCCGCATTTTCTTCCTCTGATTCGCATAGAGGACATCTCGATGGTCCCAGGAATCCTAATTTTGAGAACCAGTCAGAGGTAAGAATTCTTTTTTGGAAAGCTGCCCATGAGAAGATACCAGCTTTGGGAAGACCAACGTTATTCCAGCATAGGCTAATCGGTATATTAGGATTGGTTGCAGCTCGACTGAGTTTTAAAAGTGAGTATCCTTCTTTGGCTTTGTAAATGCCTGAAGAGCTACCCGCCCATATTATCCTGTCTTTCCCACTATGTAATGATAAATGCCTATGCCTCAAATTATTCCAGAGGATCTCCTTGTCTGCATTTGACAAGTTCATCTCATCAAGGGGTTTCCATTCCCAACCCAAAGCGGGATCATTGGAGATAAGCTTGATATAATCCTTAACAAACCTACCCCTGATAGATTTGCAATGTTCTATACCTTCTTCGCTTATACCTATTTTGTCTAAGGCTGGATAGCCCCCCCAAGAGTCTTCCCAGAACAGTGCCTCAGATCCTTCCGCAATATCCCAAGTTAGATAATCCCTGATCACCTTTCTACATTCTATCATAAAATTCCAAACTTTGGATCCCTTGGGTAATATTTCCGTCCTCAATATGCTATCAGGGTTGGAGTTAGTAAGATATTTAGCTTTGAGGATCCTTACCCATTTAAGATTTGGTTCCGAGTACATTTTCCAGACTAACTTTGCCCCCAGAGCCATGATTTGTACCCCCAAATCTTTGATGCCAACTCCCCCTAAACTGATAGGTTGGCTAATTTTATCCCAAGAAATTAATGCGAATTTCTTTTTGTCTGAATCCATATTCCAAAAGAACTTCCTCATCTTTTTTACCATTTCTAGCCGAGCTCCTTTAGGTAATTGCTGGCAGGACATTTGATATATCAGAATAGCCGCCAAAACAGCTTTAAGTAATGTAATCCTCCCAGTCGAAGAGAGGTTTTTGTTCTTCCAAGAATTCAACCTGAGATCCATCTTATCAAGGATACCTCTCCATAATGAAATAATATTGTTTCCCTTATCCATTGGTGTCCCTAAATATTTACAAGGAAGTTTCCCTCTATCAAACCCAAAAATATTACAAATATCTGTCTCTATGTTTTGCGAAGTATTGAAGAAGAAGATTTCCGATTTATTCTTGTTCACTTCCTGACCAGAAGCTAATGCATAAATGTCAAGAATCCATTTGAAAGTCATGGCTTCCGTCCTATTCGCACATCCCATCAGCATTGTGTCATCAGCAAACTGCTGGTGAGTAATGGCCTCCATTCCATTAGTGATTTTAATACCTTTAATAATCTGATACATACGAGCACAAGAAATGATTCTCCCAAGGCCCTCTGCCATTATGATAAATAAGAAGGGGGATAAAGGATCTCCTTGTCTAATCCCTCTAGATATCTGGAAGAAGCCTGCAGGGGAACCATTAATAAGTAATGACACCCTGGGAGATGAGATGCATTCGAATATTAAATTGATCCATTGTTTAGAAAAACCAAAGGATTCTAAACATTTACACAAAAATCTCCAATCGACTTTATCATATGCCTTCTTGATGTCTAATTTGATCATCATAGCAGCTGAACGATTTTGTTGTAACGAGTGCATGACTTCTTGAGCAACAATAATGCCATCAAAGATAGATCTACCTGGAACGAATCCGGTCTGTTCCTCTGAAATTATGCAAGGGAGAATGCCCTTCAATCTATTCGCTAAAATTTTTGTAAAAAGCTTGTAGATTGTGTTACATAAGGAAATAGGTCGGAAGTCATCAAAGTTTCTTGATTCCTCCTTAGGAATCAAAGTAATGAAAGTATTGTTGATCTCCCTTAAAATACTTCCAGAGTTTCTAACAGCTTCCAATGCTTCCACCACCTCCTTACCAATAATGTGCCAGCATTTTTGAAAAAAGCAAGCTGGAAAACCATCGGGGCCGGGTGCTTTATCAGGGTTAAGTTGCCCCAATGCTAATTTTACTTCTGATTCTGAAAATTTGTTGCTAAGCGCTTTGTTTTGGTTTTTAGTTACGATCTTAGGAATATTCCTAAGCAAAGTTAAATTGGCGTCTTTAGGGGAAGATTCCGAACTGAATAGGGTTTTGAAATGGTTCACCGCTTCTATAGTTATGTCCTTTTGATCTTCCAGAAGTATACCATTATTACTCATGATCTTGTGAATACTATTGGTGTTCCTCCTGTTTTTTGTACTGTTGTGGAAGAACTTAGTATTCCTATCCCCATTTTGAAGCCAATTCTCTCTAGATTTCTGTTTCCAAAAAATTTCTTCTTTTGTTAACGTTTCCTCATATTTCCCGAGGAGCTCCTTTTCTTTGAGGAAGCAATCCTGATCCATTCCTAGTCTAAACACTTTTTCATTTAGGTCTGCGATTTCTTTTTCTAATGAAATTTTGGTTTCAAAAATGTTACCGAAGACTTCATTATTCCATTTCAGTAACTTGCTTTTAAGATGTTTTAGTTTATTTACGAGGCAAAACATTTTTGATCCCTGAAAATTAACCTCAGACCACCACCTGGCTACGAGATCATAGAAATCAGGATTTTACATCCACATTTTTTCAAACTTAAAGGGGCAGCACCTCGGTGTAGCCTCTCCCTCAATATTGAGGATGACAAGATAGTGATCAGATCCTGAAGATGGGAGTAACGAAGCTGAGAGGTTAACCGCTAGATCGCTCAGATTCCCTCTAAAAAGAACTCTATCTAATCTCTCAGCGATTTGTGTAAAGCCTGATCTTCTATTGTACCAGGTATACACTCCATTACTGGTTTCTATATCAATCAGATTGTTATGAGCTACCCACTCTCTAAAGTCTTTTAAGGACTGCGGTTCCCTGCGAATACCACCCTTTTTTTCTGATAAATTTAGGATAGCGTTGAAGTCCCCTCCTAGAATAACAGGGGAAGAGGGATCTAGCCCCATCATAAACAAGATTTCCGACCAAACTTTGCATTTCCCAGCATCTGGAATCGGGCCATAGATGTTTATTAGGGTAAATGAGAGCTTGCTGAGTTTGCTTATTACCTTTCCCAATAGCCAGTTTCTGTTTCCTGCTATTGGGCAAAATAATATACTACACGGATTCCAAATGATACCTAATCCACCAGAGGCACCCCTGGCTTCCACAAATTCACAGCTAAGAAGACCTAATTTCCTTTTAAAAGCCTCAGCTTCTACCTGAGCTAATTTAGTTTCTTGAAGGAGAACGATGTCATGTTTCCATTTTATGATGTTGCGTCTAATTAGACGCTGTTTGTTAGGGGCATTCATGCCCCTAACATTCCACGAAGAGATTTTCATTGGACCGTGGGAAGGCCCTTCCCCTTCCCAGCATCAAAGAAGGCAGTTAATTTGCCTTGGTCTTTTGCATTTCCATCCTGCAACCTTAATTCACTCAAAGATTTTCTGCCTCTACTTTTAGCTTCTCTAGCGCAGTCAGGAAAGTTTTTCCCGTCATATATGTTTGTTATTCCTAAGGTTTGCTGGGGAACTATCACTCCTTCTCCGTCATCCTCTCCCAGCTGGGACTGAGCTGCTGTGTAGTCATTGACAGGGAGAGGGGTAATATCTCCTACCCTATTCTCATTATTTTCTTCCTCATCCATAGAGGCCAGAAGCTCCTGAATTAGAAACCTCTTCTCATCTTCCTCTTCCGGGGAAAGATTTTCAACTACATTATTATTGAATACCTCTAGAACAGCAACCATTCTAGAAGACATTTCTTCTTGATCTGCCTCATTATCTTGCCCCAAGTTTTCGACTGATTTTGTTTCAGAAGGAGATTTCAATGAATCCACCGAATCGGAGATTCTTTTTGACATCTCCACTAAGGCTTCTTCTTTTATGGAATTTGCCTCATCTATTATCTTATCGAGATCATTAATATTATTGAGATTATTGTGTTTATTTACATCTGTGTTAGTCACAGGAGGGCAGTTAGCATTTTCATGGATAGAATTTAATGTGATTTTTTCATTCTGATCTGAAAGAGGGTTTTCCTTTTGATCGATACTATTTACCAATATCGGGCTTGATTTCAGCGATATATCAGTTTCATTTATGACCCCATCATAGAAGGTGGGATGAATGTTCCACTCCCCCCTGTTTGTTACTAGCTTGGTGGGTTCCAAGACCCGAGAATTACTGTCAAATTCAACTAAGATTTTGGTGTTCTTGTTTAAAACCATTCTTTCTAATCCTTCACAGCCCAAAAAGGACCCAAACTGTTCCCCTAAGTATTCCAAAATTTTAAAATCCAAATATTCAATTGGTAATGAGCCCAGATTAATCCATCTTGGATATTTGTTTAAATTCTGTGAATGTGGGTCAAAATTCGGCATCCATTCACATCGAAAAAAACCATAACCTCTATACAATTTAACCTTACCATGCATAATGTCATTCCTTGTATTTTGATTATCACACAAAATTGCAAGAAAATTATTTTCCAGGATAATAATACTTACCTGTCCCGGATATAGGGCCAACCACCAATCGACAATCCTTTTTGTATCTTCACCAGATCCAGTCCATTTTACAAAAACCCCACATTTGCTATATAAACTGAATTGGGGTTCCATCAGATAAGCCGGGATATTGCATATACGCCTCTGCCTAATATTAGGTTTCGGCTCAAAAATTCTAACTTTCCCGAGCGGCACCAAATTAGCCCCAGTTGCCGGAGATTGCTTTGAGGCTGTGTGTTTGAGCCTATCAATATTTAAAGATGTATCTCTATGATTGCCCATCTTTTTCATAGTTTTTTTCGAACGAAACACTTGCCAATTTCCGTCGGAGGGTAGCGACAGGGCTTCGGCATTTTTTGCCCTAATTTCATCATTTATCCCAAAATCGCCCTCTCTAAAAACCGAATCCCTCCTTTCGTTTGACAACGTTATGTTTCTAGCAGGGATTTTCTTACATGGCGGATTGAAGACAGAGATGCTCCTCGGGCATGTGGCAAACATGGCGGATTGAAGACAGAGATGCTCCTCGGGCATGTGGCAAACACCTGTCTGCACCCCCCCGCCGAAAACCTTGACAAGTTCGCTGCGTGATGAATTCGCATTTTCGCCAGATAGCAGAGCAGTTTTCATCCCTTCTCTCCTTTTGTTTTATTAGACAAATGTTTTAAGATTTAATATGTGATATTATAATTTTTTTAATTTCAACTTTTACCCACTAAAGTATTTTTGTAATTGTTTTAGTTTTAGCTTTTACCCGCTAAAGTGTTTTGTAATTTTTTGAATCAATAATTAAAATTATACTGGGCGATCCATTATCAGGAACGCAAGCAAAAATTCAGCTTAAAAATTTTAGCAGCAGCAATTTTTTCACTGTTATTTATTTATTAATAAATGTAGTATCTTTCTATTAGGGTTTTTGTGAAGAACCGCTGCTTCTCTCAGGAAGTAGGGATGGGGGCCGATCGCTTGTGGAAGGCAAAGGTGCCCCCATTGCCAGTGGAAGCTGTGTGGAACACAGATAGGCCGAATAGGCAAAAGGCATTTTAAATAAAACCATGCATCTGGAAGGATAGGAGGTAGGATGCCCTCTCATAAAGCATCACAGAATTTCTTCACTAGGTAGTTCTTCTATCCTGTAATTCCAGTACATTTGACATGAATTCTGTATCAAGCAATTAATATTGTTTTTTTATGGGCCAGATATAGTGCAATAAGTCACTTAGTTGCAGTCTTGCTCATAGCAAAATGCCCATTTCGTTTAAAGTCTTCAATGGAATATTGGCAGAAGAAGTGGCTGTTCACTTTTAAGTTAATCTTATTGAACATAAACAACAATTGAGGAAATGAATTACATGAAAATTTGGTGCCCCTTGATTAGTTTTATCGCTTTTAATTACACTGAAGATACAAAGGAATTCTGATGACAAATTTTTGGGGGATTAAGAAAAATAATATGAAAAAATAGGGTTAGGATTTGGTCCTTTAAAGAATGCTATAAATAAAAGAATATTGTCAGGGAAGCTGAGCCTACGAGGAATTTTTTGGGGATGTGGACTTCCTTGGAGAGTCCAGAAACTCCCTTGGACTGTTGGTTGACCTATACCTTGGGGATAGATGTACTTTTTCCAGAGCCATGACACGTAGTTCTGAAGGGTAGTCTGCAACACAGCCTATTCGTGGACCTGCACCAGTTGACCATTTGAGAGAGAGTTGTTTTCCGAGCTGATAAGATTGTAAGGATTTTTTGGAGTGAAGCCTTTGGAGTAGTGATTTCTGAGGCACCTCTGTTCTAGTATCTACAAGGTTTTTATCTGACAAACTCCTTTTGTAGCACACCTCTTGATTATCTTGGCAGCCTGCACTTTTATGTGCCTCTTGAGCACTGCTATCTCTCTTCTCAAGTACAATCCCTTCTTGAAGAAGCATGTTTTCATCAGAGTCATTAGAAAACATTTTGTCGTTTGAATCCTTAAACCCATCAGGTGTAAACCTAGTGCAAATTTCGTCTGTTTCGATCCTTCTAAAGGAAGGCCAGAAAGCTTCTGATTCTTTCACCAAAGTAGAAGCGCATTTAAATTCCTTCTGTGAATCAAGTTTTCCGAACTTTTCAACCAAATGCTGCTCATCTCTTTCTGCTTCTGAGTTGGGTTCGCTACCAGTGATCAAGTTCTCTTCAGCATCAACAGACATTTCATCTTCATTAGGTGGATCCTTCTGAAAAAAGAACAAAGAAATCCTGTTTAGCTTACAGAAATTTGATTAAACACAAATCTTGTACATCTAACACTGCCAAAAACAAAACTGGATCAAGTGAGAACTAGAATGAATCAAAATGTCAGCTGACAAGAATAAGTTAACAAAAAGTGGCATGTTGCTGGTTCTCTGATCGCATGGAAGATAGAAAATCTTGCAAGTTTATGCTTTGCAAAGTTCCTAAATCATATTAGTTAATTCATGGGCTTATTTCTGAAGCGCTGACTGTAGACATAAAAGTAAGTCTACTGGTGGGGTTTTTGGCCCAAGTTACATACTAGATTGAGTATAAAGAGGTGTATATTTTATAAAATTCATTAAAAAGGACCAGTGCCATGGTTATAATCACCCAGCTATAAAGCCAAATTGAGTATAGCATGCTCTGTTTCTCATTAAATATACGGTGTATGTACATATAATGATAGGAGAAATATTGAGCGAAATTTAAAAAATATAGATTGATTGTACTTATTGAAAGGTGATTTTATCAAATATACACGAACCTGCACATTGGTGTGGTCTATGCTATTTTCCTCCAGAAAGTTGATAAATTCTTTGAAGTTTTCTTCAGTTGGGAGATAATGCCCACTATAAGGCCAAATTGACTGCAGACAGAGCAATAAAATGTTAAATTACAGCTTATTTTGATCATCACGATAAAAAGAACAGAAAAAGAAAGAATAAGATACAAGGAAAAGAATTGCAATGGCCATTTATTGGTCCCAATATCACATTTAAACATCAAGAAACAACAATTTTAGATTCTTATAACTTTCAAGACAAGTGATTTCAACCACAGTACTATACCCTCATTTGATTCTATAAGCTAATGGCAATGTTTCTATATCTTGGAGCCTATGGCATATGGAGTTGGTTCCATTAATTTCTAGCATTGAACCGTCCACAAATTAAATTTCATCTTATTCATCTGAACTCGGAGATTTTCAAGAATACAATAATTTTGTTATGCCAATAGATGTCCCTGTTAAGACTCAACCAAAGTAACAGGCATGTTGTGGTGCGCAATACGAATTACCACTGGATACACACAGCTAAGAACAAAACCTTTTTCACCACGGATCATAGGCTTTTATTCACCTATCCCTAAGTTGAAAATAGTACATCTTGGTAGTATGATAACCCACACCAAATAGTTTTGGCCAAAACAGACTAATTTGAAGTTATCAGAACTTTGAATCAATGTTCAATTTCATTGATCCTAATAATAAACGATAGTGTGTGGTTCTCAAGGTCTATTCGAAACCATATACACAATTTTTCATGGAAACTTTGTTCCTTTATCAGGATTCTGACATTTATTGGTCCTCTTCAAGTAATTATGAATTGGCTGCTATTTTCAAATGGATAATACTGTTACAATACAAAAGAAAACTTTCCAAGGGATTAAGTTTAACTGGTTAAAGCATTGGGTTTTCATTGTGGAAACCAAAATTCAAATACCCTGAGGGACATCTGATGTAGGGTTCTAAGTGGTGACTCTTGATCCTTCGTAGTTGGCTTCTAATGTAGATGTGGTTTCTAAATGAAGTGGATTTCTAAGTAGTGGCTCTTGGTCTTCTATAAATGATTTAGTGTGTACTAATAAGGAGCTTGTATTAGTCTCTAACAAGTGCTCACAAGAGCTTGTATTGGTCTCACACAGATGCTTGTATGAGTGGAATATCTATAAATGACATTCAAGAGAAGTTAAAGAACAAAGATAAATCCTAGTACCTTTAGGATGCCTTCATGTACAATCAATCTTCCAGCCGCAGATGTTGCGCCTCCTGCTAAGAAGCTAGAATGTTGAAATGTGCCCTTCTTTTTCTGAACACATAAGTACACAAGTGGTGATAAGAAATTAGCATTGCCTCTAAATCTCACAAGAAACAAGGCACATATGAGCAACGACAAACATGAGTAACTTCTATAAATTTTAACAGACGATCATATCTTTAGATTAGTTGATCTTGAAGTTGAAATACCTGGCCAACATAGAGCTTTCTTAATGTGCTCAATACAAATATCCACTTTGATCCCTTAGATCCTTTTGATGTGTCAACCAGATGACCACTATATTTGTATACAAATTTTCCGTCTTCAACTATAACTTCATAATGCTCTCTCTCTTTCTGCAAGACCAACCGAAATTCCATAAGCTAAGCTTAACAAAAAATTGTAAATATGACTATCGTGTGTCGATTTACATAATAAACAGAATTATGTATCAACTTTGGATGCCTCTTTTCAAGTGATATTCAGAATAGAGTAATGTCTTGGTAATATGTAAATTATATGAACTTGTCTTTACAGTTTATGTTGCATAGACAAAATAACAAATGAGATCATAGAGGGAAAATAAGGATGCATTTCAGAATTGACTTAATATGATGGAAAAATATTAAATTATCCAGCGGAAAACATTCCAGAACAGAGGGAAAAGCAAAAAGACTTACAGGGCCAAGATATTTTATGCATTGTTGCTGCAACTTCGCCCTTGAACAACGTTCAAGATTGAGATCCCTACCATCTCCAACATCCAGCCTGCATCACTTTTTTTGAGTTAGCATATCATAATCAAATAAAGAAAAAAAGTATGATTTATGACTTCCTGGCTTTTAGAACAGCTTAGTGTTGATTAAGAAAAATTATGTCTTCTAATAAGAATATGAGCTTGCAACAATTCTT
Organism: Cryptomeria japonica; assembly: GCF_030272615.1. Classification (NCBI taxonomy): domain Eukaryota; kingdom Viridiplantae; phylum Streptophyta; class Pinopsida; order Cupressales; family Cupressaceae; genus Cryptomeria; species Cryptomeria japonica. The sequence continues at coordinate 49,915,968 of NC_081405.1, forward strand.
TAAGCCACGGGGAAATTGAATACATCTGTGTAATATACATACCAATAGAAAAAGGGTTGTGCTGTGTCATTTTTAAACCATGCGTCATAATAGAAATGCAAATTGTGTCCATAACGGTGTCGTGGGTCAATCTACATGAAAGAAAAACAATCATCAGAAATTAGATAGGAAGGAATGATCATGTGAATCACTGAATGATAATTCCTCTAAATAGCTTTGAGTGGAAAAAATTGTAAACATAGATTTCTATTAATCTTATATATAGACGAATCAAATCTTAAATATTCGTGACTTCCTATCAATTTCAAACTAAAAGAACAGGGGCAAAATGATTTAAAGACTAAATATAGCTCCCCTGTTCTTCTCTTGCCCCTACCCAAAACTAGACCACCGTATAGCATATAAAGTTTCTTGCGGAAGGGAAAACTTACAGCCTCAAGCCAGTGCTGTAAAGCTAGTTTGCGAGCCTTTTCATCCTTAGACAAACCCTTTCCAACCTGTACAGGGAGAATCAAAAGTTCATTTTACAAAGGCATTCACTTTAAAAAGCAGAAGGTTGCTATAGTAAGCTTTAATGTGAGGAGAGGGAGAGCTCCTGGATATAACTGTGTATTAGTTTTTTACATCAACATTTTGTGACATATCACCATTATGGATCACACTCCACGTTTGTGACATATCACCATTATGGATCACACTCCACGTTCCATCATCAAGATGAAGAGGAAACATTGAAAGTTTCAATTAATGGTCAAGGAATAGCTTGAAAGTTGAAACCTTTTCTTATTAAAATCTACATCAACAAAAGTTTGCAATAACAGAAAGACAAAAACAGTACCTTTGCTGCCTTTATGCTTGCTCGTGACCATCGGGAAACTGCTGTCTCTGGTTTCCCAATATCAAAAAATGAAACAGTATTCCGCTCGAGAGTCACAAAGTCGATAGCAAAGTCGATAGCTTGCCACCTAAAATTTCAAAGCAATGAGAGAGTTATTCAATTAGATAGACTGTTAAAGATCATCATTTCCAACACAAAAAATTGAATACATTTATTTTCAACGACACAACAGTGATGTATGTTTCTCATCAAAACTAAAGTAGGAAACAATCTAACTCAAAAAAACCATTATTAGCAACAGAAGTTCTGAAACATAGAGAGTGCGAGTCGAGACGAACCAGAGTTCCTCGATGTATACAGCACAATCTGCAAGACTCCGTCTTGTGCGGTAACTTTTATAAACTTTCTGCAATTTGAGTGCAGCTGCTTCCTCTTTATAGCTATCTGATCCCAATGGGGAACTCTCCAAACTCATTTTCTTAGAACTTATTGAACTCGATGATGCTGATTCCGAATAACTGGCTCTGGGACTAATTGTTCCTTGGGTAGGAATTGGTAACTCTTCGTCTTTAAAATTGATACAATCCTCTGAAGCTGTTTCTATGTTTTTGCATTTGAAACTACTGGACCGCCGGAGATCAGTTTCTCTTTTTCTTCCCTTGAAACTCATGGACCCAGATGCATTTATTTCCAGATCCCTGCCATTAAAACTAGTGGATCTAGCTGTCATTCTTCGTAAACGTTTGGCTTTGAAACTAATGGATCCCAATGCAGCTAGTTCAGCAAGTTTTTCTGTGCAGGTATCTGATACATGTTTTCCACCTGCACCTGCAAGCAATGTTTGGCTTTCCTCGCGTAAGAAAAGTGGAACACCCATCCAACTGCAAGGAAGTTTCCTCCAGTTCAGTGGGAATGAGAAAATGTTTATGGTGACGACTTATGTCTTCTGACTTGGTCAAAGTGAATGTAGTAAAACCTCTTTACCTGCTGAATCAAAAGAAAATAAAAAAAATATTATTATAACTTAATTGGCATTACCAAAACAGGCAGTTCTAATGCGTACACCCTAGTCCTACCACCAGAAGATTACACTAAATCAATTTCAAGCCATATGTAGGTGAAAACAATAATTCTTTTTAAAATTTCTTGGAGTGGACGATATCCTTTTCTTGTGAATTCGTTTCAACTTACTAAGTTACAATTAACAGATGTCCACAGCTATCTTGTCTTAGAAATAGCTGTGGCTAACTAGCATGAGAAAATCTAAAAATCCTGGTCGATATAACGATACCTGAGTCTTAAAGGATACGGCAAATATAAGAGTATCTAGGGTGTGCATATTTCTAGAAAAAGAATTGGTGATACGAAATTCTGTGTCTCGCAAATTGACTTCCAACTTCTACCCAACAAAATTTGGCTGTATTTCATGCTCAGTTTCCTCTGTGAATACCAGGATCACGCTGAAGGATTCTGCCTTTGCCACACACAAGCACTAATTTTTCCCCTACTTATTTGAGGGCACTGAAAATTTCTAACTCGGACATCTATCAAACACCTTGTAATAAGGATACGTTATTGCGCCCCTCTAATGTTTAATGCCACAGATATGGTCACATAAGAAAAATACCCACAGAAGTCCTCGAATCATGAGAAGGGAAATGGAAATTTTAGATATGAAAGAGAATTTATGCGAGAACAACATTAGTTGGTATCCTTCTCCGCACATCAGAATACCATTTTATGAAATTCTGTAAAAGAGATTAATAATGGATTTGAAGAGTTAAAATAACAACAATACCCAAATATATCCCAAATGAAGGGTGTCATTACAAAATTAAATTGAAAGCCAGACAACATTAAGCTAAAATTGGAGAAACGGGGGAGAGGTCAATGCAGGTTAATAACAGAGACAATTCTCCTAATCAGAACAGAACAAAAACAACCACCAGTTATTTATGCCAGACTCAAATAAAAAACAAAAATAAAATCTTAAACAACCGGCATTAGCAAAATCATTAAAAGGGAGGTGAAGACAGCAAGGCCATGCAACCAATTGTTCGCCATATATGGTGTGTTCTTCAATAGAATTTGTTAAATATTATCTAATACAACCATTTGCTTGTTATTTTGATCTGGCAACAAATAAATGGTGCACTACTAAAACATATGTCGACACATTATTTCTCCCATTACTGCAACAAAATAATTTATCTCGATCTTGACTCCCAACCCAAGTGATAAAAACAATGCAGTGACCGGTTCATGATCGCTTCTCACCTCAATAAGTGTGCTCGATTATCTATCTGATTTCTTAACTTTTGCAGTCCTTTGCTTGTACTGAGAGATCCCCAAAACCCAAATTCAGAACATGCGCTTTCTGCCGATGTGTAGGCAGCAGAATATATCCGTAGATATTTATATGACAATGCCAAACAACTTATGCGAGAGATAAAAGGGCTTGTATCTTTAAAAATATTGTGGGGACAGAGACAGGCTACAGCACATCGAAGACTAGATGCACCACGTGGTTTACCTTGTATACGACATCTTCAGTTGTATGTTACCACAGAATAGCTACATTGTTCACTTTTATGACCAGATGGTTAGTTATCAGATATCATCTGTTCTTTAACCCCAGTAACAATTCAAAATCAATGGTGAAGGATCAGGGATACAGTCAATCTACAGAGCTGAAGGATGGTAAGAATGTTTCTTTCCATGCACTCGCACCATCCTGAGGAATTCAACAAAATGTTCTCTATGAAGAATTCAACCCCACTTGCATGGCGTGGAGAGGAAGCTACAAAACGTTTGAGAAAATCCATAGTCAACCCCTTGCCGCGGATTATTATATTAAATTGACAGTAGATTCAAATTACTTCCAAAAAAGACAACCCCAGCATTACGGCAAGGAGGATTAGCATTTGGGGTCTTGCCCTAAATTGCACAAGCGAAAACGTCGGGAAGCAAGTCGGTCTAACTTGTTAGGGCAAAATGTTACAGATCGGAGGTGCATAGAAACTCCCGCGAATCGGGGGTAAAATTAAACAATTGAGTGAGAACGCACAAGTACGGGATCGTGGGCCCACCGATGGGCTCACGCCTCTTTCCCAGAAGCTTCGCCGCGTAAGGAAAAAAATGGAAGTGGGCGGTCGGAAGCGCCGCCAAAGCATGTATGGAGATTCGATCCATGGCTTGCTGGCCAGTGGTCACCTCAGGCAGACTAAACGTGACGGTGCTTCCCCATCCACTACAATTAAAGGTGGTCTAAGTTGTCCATGCCAGCGGGTTCCCTCTCAATGGCAGAGACCCACTAACCATTTGGCTGGCAGTGGTTGGGATATGAGGTTCAGGCTCTTCTGGGCTTCATATTTTAGGCATTTATTATAACGCGTCTTTGCCGTTGAGCAATTTGGTATGAGTAACGCCCCTGTTTTTGTGGCCAAAAGTAGAGGTGTTTGACATTGGAGAGATTCTGTTCTGTTCACCCACCTGTGACTCGGGTCTTTGATTTGAAAGGGGTGAAAATTGCTGCAAAGTGCGATTTTGCATGGGATGTGATGACGGAGGAGATGTCCATTTTCGTGTCTGGAATCATGGCAGGAGGATATCCTTGGGGTGTAGAGTCGGTAGAGGGTGGGCTTTCAAACCCATCAGCGTTGATTGATTTGTGACATTCATAATAATTATTTGGACGACTAAGCTCTACCAGCTGGTTCCTATTATCATATTTTATATTTCACTTTTAGTTACAGACGGCAGAGGGTCCTTTCCATTGATTGGAGGGATGATGTTATCCATGAAACAAAAGGGAAATTGTCCAAAGTCAGAAGGAGATATTACTTTTAATTGTACAGGACTTTTCGTGATAATGACCCAAGTCAAAACTGCTTTTTTCTTTTCGAGATCAACAAGAATTTGTAAGAATTTCTCGGAAGTTTTTATGTTCGCCCAAATCTTGACTGTACCTAAAATTCACGACACTTTGCCCTGCAATTACCCTACCATTCAACGTACATCCAAAGACAAACAATCATACTATTCAATCATTTCCTTTCATTTGCACGAAACTTGCCATGCAAGCATCCCCTTGCCTACATTTTCTTCCTAGATAAGTTTAATACGAGGAAAATTAAACATCTCGACTATTTGAGTCAACATATTGTTTTTAGTGGATAAAAGAGAACAATGTACAAATATGTCCAAAAGAAAAATAAAGCCATGCACACAAGATGCTCAAGCAATTTCTAATAAAAAGAATTTAAAATTTCAATACAAACGATTGCAAAGAGCTAAAAAAAAGTTTTTTATGAATATGATAAGTAGTTGTATGGGGTCAAATAGTCGTTATAACAATTGTGCATATAATATCCACTCGTCACATATTTATACTATATAATATAAATAAATAATCCGCATGTTAATAAAAAAATTGTCAAATGTTGATCAAAATGAACCATTACTTGAACATAAGAGAACCTATAAATGTTGTATAAAAAATGCATAAATACATTAATTAACAAGTGAAATAAATCATTTTTTGTTTCAAATAAAATATCATAGCTATCCACTATAAGTGTGTCATTTATAAAATAAGATACTCACTTAAACAAGTAGGGGAGAGGGACCAGTAGTTGTTAGGGCTAACTTCGTCAACATGTAGCCATCACATGGAATGTCGTAAGACCTCCCCTTTTTTTCAGAAATGTAATATGGACACTTAACTATCTACAACTAAGGTTTGAAGGTGTGACTTATCATGCAAGTCATCAAAATAACACATCTAGTGCAAAGTGTCAAAAAAATGACTTTTTAAAGATTTGACCAAAACTTAATCTAAAAATCCCTAGTTGTTCAATAAAAAAATATCATTTGTAATTAATATAATATCACATTTTTATGTAAAATATAAATTATATGAAACTTAAGTGGACCAAATACCTATTAGTAATCATAAATGTGTGTTATCTCTAACTTTTATATCCAACACCAAAGGACGAATAGTTGAACACAAAAACAACATATTATGATATAAAATAAAACTTATATGAACAAAAAGGGACCAATTGTTGAACACTTAAATCTTTGGACAATCCCTCACATTTCATTGAGAAAAACAAGGTATTTATTATGTTCACCTTTTATATTTGTCATAAGACAAATTACTAATATGAAATACAATTGTTATAATAGTGTAAAAATATTATTCTTATGTGTACAACTATTGGGGTAGCAATGTATATGCATTGGAGTATTTCATATTAGTAATTTGTCTTATCACAAATAAAAAAGGTGAACACAATAAATACCTTGTTTTTCTCCATGAAATGCGAGGGATTGTCCAAAGATTTAAGTGTTCAACAATTGGTCCCTTTGTGTTCATATAAGTTTTATTTTATATCATAATATGTTGTTTTTGTGTTCAACTATTGGTCCTTTGGTGTTGGATATAAAAGTTAGAGATAACACACATTTATGATTACTAATAGGTATTTGGTCCACTTAAGTTTCATATAAGTTATATTTTACATAAAAATACGATATTATATTAATTACAAATGATATTTATTTATTCAACAACTAGGGATTTTTAGGTTAAGTTTTGGTCGAATCTTTAAAAAGTCATTTTTTGACACTTCGCACTATACGTGTTATTTTGACAACTTGCATGATGAGTCATGCCTTCAAACCTTAGTTGTAGATAGTTGAGTGTCCATATTACATTTCTAAAAAAAATGGAGGTCTTACGATATTCCATGTGATGGCTACATGTTGACGAAGTTAGCCCTAACGACTACTGGTCCCTCTCCCCTACAATTTAACTAGTATAGACATCTTAAATACATCTATTTAAAGAAATGTCTAGAAATATAAATTGGAACTATTTTATTTATCTTAAAATTATTTTAATACAAATTTTCTAATTTGATAATTGACATCTAATTTTTTATTTAAATTTTAAACTTTTTATCATACTTACATAGGTAAATAGCTAGAGAGGGCCAACTCCCATTATATTAAAATATTCAAACTTACATAATACTGTTTTGTATGTCAAATATATCCAAACCCCAACTATTCAATATCTAAGCATTCGCATATCTAGATCCCATATCTAAAACTACATACCTTCCTACAGGAGATGATATTTGTGCAAAATCTCCCTACATATCTTCCTACAAGAGATGATATTTGTGCAAAATCTCCCTACATATCTTCCTACAAGAGATGATATTTCTACAAAATCTCCCTTAGACTATACCATCTATGTCTTATGAGTATTCCCTAAATACAAAATGAGAATACATATACAAACTACTAGCACTAACTATAAACTTAGATAAAACATATATATAAACAAAAAACTCAGCTTGACAACCCTTAATCCCCATCTTCAGATTCGTCCAACTCTGTTTCTACATCACCTAATTCGTCTCCCGGGGTCTATTGCTCCATTGCAAAGCGGTAAAGGACAGGGCACTCCCGACTGCAAGTAGAATGGATGGGCTCCCTTGCTTTGTCCATGAAATCCTTCAACTCGTCCTCCATGTAGGCACTATCAGATGTCACCTCTTTAGAACTATTAGTGTCCATGGCATCACCCTATTCCTTCCCTAGAAGGCATTCCTATTTCAAATACAAACCAAACCAATCGTCCTCTCCATGCTCCTCCAGTCTCGTTAGGTTAAACAAAAACCCGATGTTCCTTCTGTTAGCATTTGTGCAGAGTATGTTGACATAATGATATTATGTGATAGTTCTGATACTTAATATAAGTACAGATCCAATAGCCAACAAGATAAGAGGAGGGGGGGGGGGGGGGGGGGAATCATACAAACTTAATCATCCATAAAAATGTCAGATTCAACTTCGATAACATATATATTAGTCATATAACCAAAAACTGTCAAACATGCAAACTCAAAAGCATATGAACAATATAAACCTCATAACACCAGATTTAACGTGGAAACCCAAATAGGGAAAAACCACTGTGGGATTTCGGACCCACTAAGAAATATACTCTTCTAGAGTATGCTCAGTTAAAAGCAAATCCTGTTAAAAATTACAAACACATGGCTAGATGTGACCCGGTTAAGGGATTTCTCTAAGATCTGTTAGGATCTTCACTTTGTTAGAAGTGACCTTGTCAAAGGATTTCAAACACTCAATCAGAATGTCACTTTGTTAGGGGATTTACATATAAGACTGTTAAGTCCACTCGGTTAAGAGATTTCCTGTCACTTTCACAAAATAACAGTATTGCAATCTATCTGCAACTTCACATCTAAAATGCTAAAGCAGATTCCTATTTGTTCAATACAATCTAGACATAGAACTAATCTTGTCTATCTACTGGGCATCAATACTCTGTTATTCTAACAGGTCTTCAAGCTTCTGTGCTCGGTAATCACTATGTAGCATCCCTGTGCATACACTTGCCCGCATACATTGTTTATCAACAATTTCCTATTTATAAACAATCTTCTAACCGCTTAATCTCCTTGATCACATTTCCCATGATCAATCATAGCCATCAGATCTTCAATCTTGTCTAGGTTCATTGTATCTTTCAATCTGAAAACGTTTTACCCCGCCTTGGAACTTGCACATTCACCTTGGAACTTGTGTTAGGGTAATGCGGTTCAATCTGAGCTGTAGATCTTCTTGCCGACTTTCCATTGCCTTAGATTCATTTAACAAACTTCTTTCATGGCTTGCCAATCATTGATCCGCTCCAGCTCATCAGCTTCTTTCATTAAATATCACATGTAAACATTTAATGCATTCTGTTATAGCTCGGTTACAACTCGGTGAATACTAAACTTCACTCGGTAGACATTCTATCTTCATTAACCGACTGCGATAACCTTAGGGTTTACCGACTAGGTTCTTTGCTTGATAACATAGTATAGTATTAACCTTTACATTTTACAACATATGTATGATGTTAAAACAATCTAAAACATCAAGATTTCATCATTGTCTAACTCGGTAGTAGTTGCCCATTGAATAACTTATCCCCTTATTCATCATATTCTTTCCTGTGTCTTTACCAACTTCTTTATAATCTTCATATCATATTTCTTAAGATATGGCAACATCATACTGAATTAGAAAATCAATTTCTTGACATCAATGGCAAAATAATAATATCAAGATAGTAAAACATCTTTAATCAGTTATGTCCATAATCATCAACAACCTTCTCAATATCCTTATAATGTAATATTGCCAACAATCTCCCCCTTTGGCATTGATGGCAAAACCAATTGATTTGACCTTTAAAAGATTCGGATTGCTGTGATTCTGAAATGCTAAAATGCTCTCCCCCATATATTAGACTTCTCTTCTATTTCCAGTCTTTATTTCAACCTGTAGTCTTCTCTCAGTCTTCTCAGGTCTTCTCCCCCTTTGTAGGTCTTCTCCCCTTTAGGTCTTCTCCCCCTGGGTAGATCTTCTCCCCCTTTGACAACAATGCCAAAAAGAAAAAGAACTAAAACATAATTTCTTTCTGTAAGAAGTTATTGCCTGCTGTTGTGTATCAACTGAGTCTCGGTCAGAGCATTTGTCTTCAATTCTTGTTCCCTGTATCATTCTCTGTATTATCCCAGTATTAATTCCAGTACACTTTCAAAAAAGAATCTAAAGTGTATCAATCCAGCATCAACTCCCCAAAAGATATTCAATAGAGTCATTGAAGTGACGCTTTCACCGAACTCGGTCAGTGAGTAAAAGATAGGGGTAGGACCCCTAACTTACTTCTGAGATATTCAAAAGTGTCCTTTGGTAGTGGCTTGGTGAAGATATCAGCTATTTGCTCCTTTGTGTTAACATATTCCAACACCACTTTCTTCTCTTGAGCTTCTTCTCTAAGATAATGATATTTGATAGATATGTGCTTTGTCTTAGAGTGCATTACAGGATTCTTTGAAATATTAATGGCACTAGTATTGTCACAGAATATAGTTACTGGTTTGGTAACTTTCTCATTTATACCTTCCAACAGTTGTTTGATCCATGCAATGTTGATACAATTCAGTGTTGTTGCAACATATTCAGCTTCGGCTGTTGACTGAGAAACACATCCTTGTTTCTTGCTAAGCCAACTCACTAGTCTTTCTCCTAAGAAGAAAGCTCCTCCACTTGTGCTTTTTTTGTCGTCAATGTTGCCTGCCCAATCAGCATCAGTATAAACTTTTAGATCAAAATCATTTCCTTTCTGATATACTAAGCCATAATCTTCAGTGCCTTTCAAGTGTCTAAAAATTCTTTTGATTGTTGTCATGTGTATTTCCTTAGGATCTACAGAGAATCTTGCAACAATACCTACTGCATGTGCTATATCTAGCCTACTGTGAACAACATATTGCAACTTTCCAATCATAGATCGGTAAAGTGTCTCATCAACAGAGGCAGATTCATCATTCTTTGATAGTTTACAGTTGGCAGTCATAGGAGTACTTACTGGTTTTGAATCCTCCATTCCAAATTTCTTCAAGATTTCCTTTATGTACTTGGATTGAGTAATGAAAATCTCATTTTTCATTTGCAGTATCTGTAAGCCTATAAAATACTTTATCTCACCGATTAATGACTGTAAAGCGGAAAATCGCGATCGAACCCTAGTTGCTCTCCCCTCTTCCAACTCCAAGGAGAGAGAAGGGAGATTCACTAGGGTTGATGGTTTTCACCTAGGGGAGAGACTTTACATTCAAAAGAGGGGTTGAAACCCACAAGATCCAATCCCACACAATGCATGATTGGATGCTAAATGTGTTTCAAGGGTTAAGAAAGCAAGGCTACCCTCTTTTGTAAAGAATGTTGATAGAAGAATTAAGCTAGGAATGCATAGAAAGTGACAAAGATTCGCTTATAAACTGAGATAGGGATATAGGATGAAGCTGCGGACCTGGAATTAGCAGTAAAATGTCGATACGGCGCTGTCCTGCAAATTTGAGCAAAAGTTGTCGGGACGATGGCGCCCGGCGTGCACACGGTCCTCCGAAAAATCCATGAAACGAAGGGGGATCTGTTCGTCTCTGCACAAGGATTCCAGATCTTCAATTTCAGCCGCGTACCTGCAACCTACACACAGAAAAGCGAAGACGATTGGGGGGTTAGGGATTAGGGGTTTGCCTTTAGGTCAAACCCCGGTTTTGGAATTAACCAAGAAATGAGAAATGTTGTAAATGTAATGTAAAACAAGTACTAATACCTTGTTGTAAGGATGTTTGTATCCTTATGTGCGAAGGTATAGATGTTGTTGTTTGTTGTATGTTGTATGTTGTATGTAGCATGTAGTATGTGATCTCCTCTTCAATGGTTGAATCCTTGTCTTGAATGCAACACTTAGCCTTGAATGGAGACTTAGAATGATCAATTGCTTGAAAGAATGCTTGAATGCTTGAGTATAGTTTCCACGCTTTTTCCATCATATCGAATGAAAGAGGAAAATGTAGTTTATATACTTGTCAATCAGGGCTGATAGACTGATTTTCCCGACCTTAGGCCGACCAGGAAAGATAATTTTCCAATTTGCAAACATAAAGACCTGAAGTCCAAAAGAGACCGGGCCCAAAATAGGACCCAGGGACCAGGGCGCTGGGCGCTGGGCGCTCTGGTCCCACCTCCCGGGACAGCAGGGTGCAAAGGAGGTTCAGGCCAGGGTGCAAGAAAATGCAGCTTTCAGTGTCATAATCAGGTTTCGGGGTCTCCATTTAGGTTGCGTGTTGCGTCGCCATCGTGAAGACCGAAATGCAGTCGAAATTGCAAGTGTCGCAATTTTAGGACGCTACATTTAGCCCCCACTTTAGCGGGAGTATAGGCGTACGCTCATACTTCCGGTAAAGTACAAGGAAACAATATTGAAAGACTTTCACCACGTCAAGGAGGCAAGATACACCAAGCCCCCAGTGGACTAAGGATCTTACGACTTCAATTGACAAAGTAAAAGGGAAGATCACGAGGGAGAACCATGACTGTCAGTAGTAGGGTTCCCTCACTATGAGTCATGCAAGAAAGATATCAAAAATTTTCAAGGCAAAGCTAAATTTGCCAAGAAATTTTCAAGTATCTTGAAAAGATATGAACGGGATGTATGCCCCCCTACGTTAAAGCGATCGCACACGCCTCACCGGGGGTGATTGCTTTAAGGTAGTGATACATATAAGAATGAGAAGGGAAAGGAGCACGTTATCACAAAGATTTAGCCCCCAAGTGTGAGATAAGCCCAAGGATAATAGACACAAAACACAAAGCACAAGGTGACTTCGCTTTCCTCGGGGTCAGTATGCTGTATGATTATTCATGTATATCATATGTATGTATGCATAATTGTTCTTCATTCCCCAATCAAGGAAGGTCACCTAGAAGAAGGGAACACATGTGTCTTTTGAGTCAACATGAGAGAGACCAAGAGATCTCAATGTTTTGCATCGTCCTCAAGTAGACAACACTAAGGACAACAAATAGAAGAATGAGAATAACACATAGAAGAAGTAACAAAAGAGAGGGGGAGAGAATCTGATATGCTAATGAAACTAGTCTAGCATGTCATCTACCCCCCGATCTTGCTGATCAATGTTTCGGGAAGGTAGGGAACACGCTAGAGGAGGAACATCCAACACAGCAGATGGAGCTATCACAAGATCCAAACAAGGGCTATGTTCATGTTCCAAGCCACATTGTTCTTGTCTAGGAGCTAGGATAAGTGCTTTAGAAAATTCATTAGATAAATGGTTATCAACATCAACAAGTTCATATTCATTATCAGAAGCAAGAGGAGTAACATTTTCATCATGAATAACATTTTCATCTATATCATCATCAAGATTTATAAAAATAGTATCTTTAACTCGCACAGGATCAAGACCATCATGCATCTTATGTTTAGGAGATTTCGGCTCAATCGTCGGCTGAGGAGAAAATGGAATAATGCTTGTTGAAGGTGTTTTTGGGGATTGCAAAGTTTGAGAAGCAACTGCCTGAGCTCTAAGATGACGCTTTCGTCGGCGTTCACGTGCAGAACGATTACGTCTAGTCTTAGTAGGAAGTTGAGAAGATTGAGGAGGAGGAATGTTCTCATCCTTATCACTTGGGTGTTTAGGTTGTGGTCTCTTAGGCTGAATAATAGGAGAAGAGGAGGGTCTCTTCTCTCCATAAGAGGAAGGAGGAGGAACTGCTCCATATAAGGGAGGAATATTTGGTTTAGGAAGGAGACCAAGCCCATCATGACGAGGGGGTATAGGTCTACTTTTAGATATAGGCATAGTCACATCCATAGGAATGGGTTGGGAATCTTCTTGAGGAAAGACATTGGTTTTATCTTTCAAAGGAAGAACTTCCTTCTCAAGAATGATAGGAATGTCAAGTTTGGGTGTTCTAGGTTCACTTAGAGAAAGGATCATATCTTTTTTCCACTTTTGATAAGATTTGAAAAGATGATCACTTCGCGGAGGAAGAGATTGGAATTGTTTAGGCCAAAAGTAATCAAGAGGAACGCTAGAAGTTCTTTCAGCTGGTTTAAAGAGACTATGATTGACAGTAACAACTTCACCATTATGGGGAAATTTCAAACACTTGTGGATAGGAGAAGCAATAGCTTTCATGGAAGATAGCCAAGGATAGCCTAGCTTCACACGAAATTGTTCGGAAGATGGAATAATAGCAAAGTCCACATCAAGGGATTTGTTACGGACCTCAATAGGTAATGTAATAGAACCAATTGCAGGAGAAGAAAATGCATCAAATAGTTTCACAACCACATCTGTTTTGTCATAGATAACTTGATTCAATTGCAAAGTAAAAAGGAATTCTTCAGTAATGACATTAACCATGCAAAAAGGATCAATAAGCACTCCACGGCAAGGTGTATTTTTGACTTTTGCAACTATATATAAAGGACCATCAGGTGCCCTGATAGTTTCACTGGAATCAAATGTGATGGAAGGTTCTTTAGGGTTTTCTTGCTGCTCTACAAAGTTAATCACATTCGGAGTCATGGACACAAGACCATCAGATGAAAGAGAGGAATCATTAGCCTCAATCGCATTAGAGGTATGAGAAGGTAATGGATCAGTAAAAATTTGAAGATTTTGGTTAGGGGGAGCTATAGATGTATTGCCTTTATCATTCACTCCAGAAACAGAGATAGTATTATTATCAATCAAATCTTGAATTTTACCCTTTAAAGAAAAACATTTTTCAGTATCATGCCCAGGCTGACGATGAAATTGACAAAAAGATTTGTTATCAAAATAAGGTGAATTAATCTTTGCAGGATCAATTTGCCTTATAGGAGGAAGTGTAAGCACATTTTGTTCCAATAACTTATTCATAATACTATGCAATGATTCATTCAAAGGAGTAAACTTTCTTTCTCTCTTGAAAAACTTAGAAATAGGAGACACACCTGATGCTGCATTCACATTGTTGTTGTTGATGTTTTCATTGAATTTAATGGACTCTCTGTTCGGTTTAAACTTCCCAAATGGTTGTTGACTACTATCACCCTTATCACTCGGAGTCATAGGATGTGATTGTTCCATTTGACTCACAGTCAGTTGATAATTGTGAAGAGTTGCACACAACTGTTGGAAAGAAGTAAACTCAGAAAACAGGAGTTTTTCTCTAATGTCTTTTTGTAAATTAGAAATAAAGATTCTTTGAATATCATTGTCAGGCACTGGAAAGGAAATTTGAGTATACAAATGCTTATATCTACCAATGAAATCAATCACTTTTTCTTTAACACCTTGTTTACAATGCATTAAATCAATCAAAGTAACTTTAGGACTTATATTGTTTTGAAATTGTTGAATGAAAGCATTTGCAAGTTGTTCAAAAGAAGTAATAGAATAGGAAGGTAATGAGCAATACCATTGTAGGGCTTTGTCTCTTAATGTTCTAGTAAACAGTTTTGCAAGCAACCTTTGGTCATAAGCAAAATCAGTACATATTGTTTGAAAGGTCTTAACATGTGTTAGAGGATCACCCTTACCATTATAAAGCTCCAAATGCGGAATTTCAACATGTTTAGGGGGAATAGCTCGAACAATATCAAGAGAAAGTGGGCTCGCAAAATCAAATGTGGGCACACTAAACTTAGATTGATTCATAGAGGCAATTTGTTGCTGTAAAGAAGAGACAGTTTGTGCAAGATTATTAATGGTCGCTTCAGTCGAAGAGTTCATATTAGACATGTTAGATTGTGATGGAGGTGTTATGTTATTGAAAGAAGGTAGAGAGTAAGGTGGCGAGACACTATGATAGTTAGTCATAGGAGATGATTGAAAAGGAGGAACACTACAAGGAGGAATGGAAGGGTTAAATGAATTGCCCCCTTGTGTCATGTTCATTTGTGGAGATATAAGAGGAACACTTACTGAAGGAATGAATGAAGAAGTTGGATTGAATGAAGGAAGAGGGTTGATTGAAGAGGAAGGATTGCCCCCATGACTGGTGATCATAGGAGGAATGTCTTGTATTGAAGTAGTCATTATGTTTGATGTAAAGGTAGGTATGCTAGCAATAGAAGTTGTCAAAGGAATAGAATGATTGACTTGTGTAGGAGGTTGTGTATAACCTAAAGTTTCGGCACAACCCTTCATAGGCATCACATTCGAATCCACAATGTGTGCAATACCACGCAAAATATCAATTCCATTCTTATCACTTTGAAGCATATGTTTTAGACCCTCAATTAAAGGAAGAGCTTGACTATCGGGGTATTCTTGAGACATCCATTGTCGAAAATCATCAAATTGGTTATCCAATTTTGAAAGTTGTTCTACAGAAACCTCATGGAGAGATTCTTCATCATTAAGAGGATTAGAGGAATTACCCATGTCCTCGTTAAAAAGACCATTCAAATTAGGTTCCATCTCCTCAGTAATTAAACCTTGGAAGGACTTAATTCTAAGGCTTCGTCTAACGGGAATAGTGTAAGTAGGGCTTATTGTTGTAAAACTCATGCACTAAAGAGAGAGAGAAGATTTTGAATTTTAAAAGTAGCAAATTTCAGTAAAGCCAGCCAATCTTCCAGATTTAAGCTGTTAAATACAATCAGGACAATCTCCCGAAATTTCAGAAAAAATGTCCGGGACCGTGGCGCTCGGGGTGCACACGGTCCTCGCAACTTTTTTCGAAATTTGCAGGGATGAAAGTTATGATGATTTTACAGCTAACCTGAAAAAATTGAGTGATTTTACGATCTGTAGATAGGCCAAATTAAAGTTGCAATCTCAAAATTGAACCCTACCAAGATTGTCGAAAAATGCAAAATTTGAATTTTGAAAAAGAGAGGGAAACTGAAATTTTGAATCTTATGATTTTAGAGGGAATACCAAAAGCAATGCAAGTTTTGAAATTTGAAAGTTGACTCAATTTCACGCAAAATTCAATTCCGAAAGCGAAAATCAAAGTTGTTGTAATTAAGCACTTAATTTCAAAAGTCACAAATTGCAAAAATTTGAATGAATCACTGAAATTTCGAATGAATGATAACACACTTTTCAGATTTAGGACTGTAAGAAACACAATTTTGACACAAATTTCAATTTCAACAATTTTTTGAATGATTAGAAGCCTCAATCCAAGCAGTCACTAGACCAACTTTGACTGTAATTTTGAAGGTGTTATAATTGATAAAATCAACCAAAATTCTGGATTTTAGCAGAAAAATACAGTAAGATCTAGCTCCCGAAATTTCGAAAAAAATGTCGGGGACGATGGCGCTCGGAGTGCACACGGTCCTCGCAACTTTTTTCCAAATTTTCAGGGATGAAAGATATTGTGATTTTATTGCGGAATCCAAAGTTATAGCTGATTTGGAAATGTTTTGATCAGTGAAATTGTCGGACAAAGGTTGAATCAAGAGGGTTTCAAAAATTAGGGTTTTGACACTTAACCACTTAATTTTCAAAATTAAAGCACAAATATGAGTTGATAATTTGTAATAGAAGGGCAGATCTGAAACAAGCATTAACAATTAAACATTTCACAAGTTTAATTACTTAAAAAGAAAATTTAGGGTTTTTATGTAATTAACCTCTAAAATTTTGCAAAAGATCAAACATGGAAATGTAATCAAGGAATCCAATTTTCAGATCTAACTATGAATAATCAGAAAGGATGTTCACATCGGGTTCACCAAAATGTAAAGCGGAAAATCGCGATCGAACCCTAGTTGCTCTCCCCTCTTCCAACTCCAAGGAGAGAGAAGGGAGATTCACTAGGGTTGATGGTTTTCACCTAGGGGAGAGACTTTACATTCAAAAGAGGGGTTGAAACCCACAAGATCCAATCCCACACAATGCATGATTGGATGCTAAATGTGTTTCAAGGGTTAAGAAAGCAAGGCTACCCTCTTTTGTAAAGAATGTTGATAGAAGAATTAAGCTAGGAATGCATAGAAAGTGACAAAGATTCGCTTATAAACTGAGATAGGGATATAGGATGAAGCTGCGGACCTGGAATTAGCAGTAAAATGTCGATACGGCGCTGTCCTGCAAATTTGAGCAAAAGTTGTCGGGACGATGGCGCCCGGCGTGCACACGGTCCTCCGAAAAATCCGTGAAACAAAGGGGGATCTGTTCGTCTCTGCACAAGGATTCTAGGTCTTCAATTTCAGCCGCGTACCTGCAACCTACACACAGAAAAGCGAAGACGATTGGGGGGTTAGGGATTAGGGGTTTGCCTTTAGGTCAAACCCCAGTTTTGGAATTAACCAAGAAATGAAAAATGTTGTAAATGTAATGTAAAACAAGTACTAATACCTTGTTGTAAGGATGTTTGTATCCTTATGTGCGAAGGTATAGATGTTGTTGTTTGTTGTATGTTGTATGTTGTATGTAGCATGTAGTATGTGATCTCCTCTTCAATGGTTGAATCCTTGTCTTGAATGCAACACTTAGCTTTGAATGGAGACTTAGAATGATCAATTGCTTGAAAGAATGCTTGAGTATAGTTTCCACGCTTTTTCCATCATATCGAATGAAAGAGGAAAATGTAGTTTATATACTTGTCAATTAGGGCTGATAGACTGATTTTCCTGACCTTAGGCCGACCAGGAAAGATAATTTTCCAATTTGCAAACATAAAGACCCGAAGTCCAAAAGAGACCGGGCCCAAAATAGGACCCAGGGACCAGGGCGCTGGGCGCTCTGGTCCCACCTCCCGGGACAGCAGGGTGCAAAGGAGGTTCAGGCCAGGGTGCAAGAAAATGCAGTTTTCAGTGTCATAATCAGGTTTCGGGGTCTCCATTCAGGTTACGTGTTGCGTCGCCATCGTGAAGACCGAAATGCAGTCGAAATTGCAAGTGTCGCAATTTTAGGACGCTACAATGACATCTCAAATTCTTTGCTCATTTCATTTCCAAAGTTCTTGCATAAAGAGTCATTTCCACAAAATATAATATCATCAACAAATATGGCTGAGATTAGTATTCCATTTTCATCATTCTTCATGTACATGTTCCTATTCTCACTTGTCCTTATAAAACCAATATTAATCAAATAAGAGTGCAATCTTTCATACCATGCTCTAGGTGCTTGTTTCAGACCATATAAAGCTTTGTTCAATTTACATACCTGATCTTTATCATTGTCATCAACAAATCCTTCAGGTTGTTCAATGAAAACTTCTTCTTCTAATATTCCATTCAGAAATGCAGATTTGACATCCATTTGATATACCTTGAAGTTTTTGAAAGCAGCATATGCCAACAATGTTCTAACTCCTTCAAGACTAGCAACAGGTGCAAAAGTCTCACCATAATCAATTCCTTCTTCTTGGGCATAACCTTTGCAAACTAATCTTGCTTTGTTCCGAATGACCTCACCTTTTTCATTTAGCTTGTTTCTGAAGATCCATTTTGTATTGATTACATTTTTGTCCTTCGGTCTTGGGACCAGTGTCCATGTGTCATTCTTCTTGATTTGATCAATCTCTTCAGTCATAGCATTTATCCAATCTTCACTGTTAAATGCCTCTTTCACAATTCTCGGTTCAAATTCAAATATCAAACATGTGTTTTGTCTCAGTTTGTTCCTTGTCATCACTGGATCATCCTTATCTCCTATAATCTGACTTGATGCATGGTGTCTTCTGACATACTTGGCTAATACAGGCTCGGTAGGCTCTATATGATCTTCTTCTTCACTCGGTAACTGGATATTTCCTTCATTTTCTCCAACACTTATCTCAGTAGGACTTCTCGGTTGCACATAGACAAATTCATCATAGTCTTCTGATTCTTTGGAATTCCCTTAATCAGTTCTTTCTGCAAATTCATCAATTTTCACATTTGCACTTTCTACTATTTTGTTAGATGATTTGATCAAACATTTAAATGTTTTGCTTCTAGAAGAATATCCTAGAAATGTTCCTTCTTCACTTTTCTAATCAAACTTGTCATTTCTATCATCTTTATGAACATAACATTTACTTCCAAAGATCTTAAAATAACTTACATTAGGTTTCTTGCCATACCAGATTTCATAAGGTGTCTTCAAAGTATCTTTCTTCAATTGAACTCAGTTCAAGGTGTAAACAACTATGCTTATTGCTTCTCTTCAAAATGTTTGTGGAACCTTTTTCTCAATCATCAGTGTTCTAGCACAATCCACAATAGATCTATTTCTTCTTTTAGCTATTCCATTCTGCTGTGGAGTTCTCAGTGCAAAGACTTGTCTTTTAATACCATGATCATTACAACATAGGTTGAACTCATCAGATGTGAACTCTCCTCCTCTATCTGATCTAAGACATTTCAATTGTCTTCCTGTTTCATTTTCAACTCTAGCCTTGTACCACTTAAACATTTGAAAAGCTTTTGATTTTTCTTTTAAAAACATTATTGACATCATCCTTGAATAACCATCCACAAATAATATGAAATATTTATCACCATAATAACTTTGAACTTTCATAGGACCACAAAGATCAGTGTGCACAAGATCTAAAATTCCCTTAGAAGTGTAGGACTTACTTGTAAAGCTTGATCTTGTCATTTTACCCATCTGGCATCCTCGACACATAGCATTCTCAGGTTTTTCAAGACTCGGTAGACCTCTTACTCTGTGCTTCTTACTTATCTTGATCAGATTATCAAAATTAACATGACAAAACCTTTTATGCCATAACCAGGTATTATCAATCTTTGCATGCAAACACTTATTGTGAGTTGAGTCAAGGTGAAATGTATTACCTTTTGTTTGTGTCTCGGTAGTAGCTAACTTTCCATTCTTGTCATGAACTTTGACAATTCCTTTCTGAAATTCTATTCGGTAACCTGTGTTGTTTAGCTGTGCTACACTCAACAAATTATATTCCAAACCTTCAACCCAATAAACATCATTGCATCTTGCTTTATCAAGAAGTGTTATTGATCCTTTACCTCTTACCAGACATGGTGCATCATTACCAAATCTAACATAGCCTCCATCATAATCTTCTAACATAAAAAACTTGTGTTTATCTCCTGTCATATGATGTGAGCATCCACTATCTATAATCCAAGAATCATTAGTGTTTATGTGAGATATTAGGGCTTTTTCTTCATACCTTTCTTCATCTGATCCATCCTTGATAGCCACATAAACAACTTCCTCTGTATCAGTCTCATCTGATTTATCATCTTCATATTCCTCATCAGCAATTAAGCATGTCTTTCTATCTCTTCTTTTGAAGTCTCGGTGTCCTCTGTAATGATTATCTTTTTGTCTGTCATCTCGGTAATCTCTCTTTTCAGTAAAATCTTTGTCAGGACAGTTAGAAGCCATATGTCCAATCTTATCACAATCGAAACATTTCAAAGGTAGTTTTCCTTTATACTTACCTTTGCCTCTCGGTAACCTTTTGGCCAATAGTGCTTCAAACTTTTCTTGCTTTCTGATTTCTTCATACAGTTTGTGTACCTCCTCCATGTTCTTCCGAAATATTTCACTTGCTCCACTGTGATCTCCTTCACAGTACTTATACTTTCTTTCATTGTAATCATTAGATTCATTCAGATAAAAAGAACTAAATGCAGATTCAACTTTATTTACCGATGACCCACTGTTATCAAAATTACTTAACTCAAATGCATGTAGCTTACCAATAGTAGCATCCAAGGAAACTGACATATTAGGTACAAACCTCAATTCATTGATTGCAGAGACTCAGATTGCATGGGCAGGTAAAAGGGTTCTTAACAACTTACTTGTCACATCCTTTTCTTCAATATTTCCTCCTACTCTTTTGATTTGATTTACAATCTCCTTTAGTCTTGTATTGTACTGGGTTATGTTCTCACTTTCATTCATCCTCATAGATTCAAGTTGTCCTCTTAAACTATCAACTTTTGCTCTTTGAACATGTTCATCTCCTCCATATACAGATATGAGCTTAGTCCACATTGTCTTTGCATCATTGCAACCTTCTAGATCATTAAACTTAGAATCGGTCAATGCAGATGTTATTTCAATCATTGTTTGAATATGTTCTTGCTTCGCCTTTATCTCTTCCACAGTCAATGGATAGGTGCTCGGTGCAACAAAATCATTCTCCAGATAGTATATAGCATATTCTCCAACTCATGATAGATGTAGCTTCATCATTTTCTGCCATGTGGAAAAACTTGACTTATTTAGCTTAGGTGCATCCCTCTTATACATCTTTGGATCTTTAACTCAAGTGCCTTTAAACTTTCCTTTCAGATTCCAAAGCTCTAATACCAATTGATAGTTATGATACTTAATATAAGTACAAATCCAATAGCCAACAAGATGAGAGGGGGGGGGGTGAATCATATATCAGTCATATAACCAAAACCTGTCAAACATGCAAACTCAAAAGCATATGAACAATATAAACCTCATAACACCAGATTTAACGTGGAAACCCAAATAAGGAAAAACCACTGTGGGATTTCAGACCCACTAAGAAATATACTCTTCTAGAGTATGCTCGGTTAAAAGCAAATCCTGTTAAAGATTACAAACACATTGCTAGATGTGACCCGGTTAAGGGATTTCCCTCAGATCTGTTAGGATCTTCACTTTGTTAGAAGTGACCTTGTCAAAGGATTTCAAACACTCAATCAGAATGTCACCTTGTTAGAGGATTTACATATAAGACTGTTAAGTCCACTCGATTAAGAGATTTCCTATCACTTTCACAAAATAACAGTGTTACAATCTATCTACAACTTCACATCTAAAATGCTAAAGCAAATTCCTATTTGTTCAATACAATCTAGACATAGAACTAATCTTGTCTATTTGCTGGGCATCAATACTCTATTATTCTAACAAGGCTTCAAGCTTTTGTGCTCGATAATCACTATGTAGCATCCCTGTGCATACACTTGCCTGCATACATTGTTTATCAAAAGTTTCCTATTTATAAACAATCTTCTAACCACTTAATCTCCTTGATCACATTTCCCATGATCAATCATAGCCATCAGATCTTCAATCTTGTCCAGGTTCATTGTATCTTTCGATCTGAAAATGTTTTACCCCGCCTTGGAACTTGCACATTCACCTTGGAACTTGTGTTAGGGTAATGCGGTTCAATCTGAGCTATAGATCTTCTTGCCGACTTTCCATTGCCTTAGATTCGTTTAACAAACTTCTTTCACGGCTTGCCAATCATTGATCTGCTCCAACTCATCAGCTTCTTTCATTAAATATCACATGTAAACATTTAATGCATTCTATTATAGCTCGGTTACAACTCAGTGAATACTAAACTTCACTCAGTAGACATTCTGTCTTCATTAACCGATTGCGATAACCTTAGGGTTTACCGACTAGGTTCTTTGCTTGATAACATAGTATAGTATTAACTTTTACATTTTACAACATATGTATGATGTTAAAACAATCTAAAACATCAAGATTTCATCATTGTCTAACTCGGTAGTAGTTGCCCATTGAATAACTTATCCCCTTATTCATCATATTCTTTCCTATGTCTTTACCGACTTCTTTATAATCTTCATATCATATTTCTTAAGATATGGCAACATCATACTGAATTAGAAAATCAATTTCTTGACATCAATGACAAAATAATAATATCAATATAGTAAAACATTTTTAATTAGTTATGTCCATAATCATCAACAACCTTCTCAATATCCTTATAATGTAATATTGCCAACAATTATGTTGTCATTAATGTCCATATACAGGAGAGTGAACCGGCAATATGTTGAAAAGTGAACCGGTATAATGTGGTGAACCGGTATATGTGCAAAGGAGTGTACAGGTATATTGAAGCTAAGCAGCTAGCAAAGAGAATCAGTATAGCGGTATAAACCAGTATATGAGCAATAGGTGAAGCGATAAGTTTGTCCAAGTGAACCGGTATGATGGAATGTGAACCGGGATATGGAATGTTTTCTAGTAAAGCTTAATATGGTATGACTACCGGTTGGTAATCTTAGCTTAAGGGTTTCCGGTTGAAGTGTTCCAAGCCTGTGTGATTCAACCGATGACATTGTGTGATGAGCTAGCATTGTAATCAAGATCAAATCATGTTGCCACATCAGCCTTGTGCGCGTGAAGGATCTTGCATGAAGGAGATTGATCCTATCTGCCTTGGGAATGTGCGAAGTCCCTATAAACGGTGGAGAACACATGATGGGTTATCGCCTCCATGAAACGGTGAAGAACAAACGATGGAGAATATCTTGAGATCTGTTCAAGACCGTTGTATTCAAATGCAAAGTGTTTAATGGCCAGGATTGAACCGCCTAAATTGCTTAACCTAAATGTTTAGGATTTAGGGTTTATGCTACCGACCTACCTGTTTCCTATAAGGTCGATGTTGTGTTTCATACTGAGGTTGTTGGCAAATTGTGTGTGTGTATCTAAGTGCAGAGATACGTGATTCTTGCCAGACCAAATGAGATAAGAGGATTGATTCCTGCATAGTGTGTGTGCAGAAGGAAGGAACTTAAGCGGATTTGCATTAGGCATTGAGAGCTATTATCATATCATTGTAATACTTGTTGATCTTTAACCACTTCAACAGTTGGAAAATCCCTTAACCAGGTAGCTTTAACTAGCTTGTTGTAAATCCTTTAACAGGGTGACTCAAACTCATTGAGTTCTTGAAATCCTCTAACAAGGTAACCTCTAACAGGGTTTAACCCTTAACCGGGTATTTAGCCATCCCTTAACTGAGTGATCTCTAACAAGATCAGTTCCTAGCAGAACCTGTTGTAACAGTCTTTAACTGGACTAGGCTCCTAACAGAGCAGACTTCTAAAAAGTTCAAAAGCAGCTTGTGGGTATTCATCCGCACCGTGGTTTTTTCCCAGTTGGGTTTCCACGTGAAAAATTTGTGTGTCATGTTTAGTATTTTTAATGTGATGATTTAAGTGATTTGTGTCTGGAGGTAAATCATGTTGAGCTAGCTATTATTATATTTCTGATGATAGATTACCCATTCATGCATACGGGTGAAATGGAAGTGTAGTATTAAGCTAAGTGATTAACCGGTTAATGCTTGTCATAGTCATTCTTAGCTTTACTGATAGCACTCTGTTTTAGACCGGTGTTACTCTGTCAGACATTTGCAGTGTTTGCAGTCAAACCAGTTCGGGAAAAGTTTTTGTGACTGTACAGATTCACCTCCCCTCTCTCACTACAGGTTTGGTACTTATTGTTCATCATTGAGTCATCACCTTCTTATAATCCCCCACCTTTGTTCAAATTTTGCCTCTTGTAAAGTCCTTATGAGTGAAAACCTGTGAATTTCCTTGTCCCCATCCCTCAGCATGTAGTAATTCTAAGGCAGAGGGATAGAAGTATGCCCAACTACATTGTCCAAGACTTCGTCAATCTCATCCAAGAATTAGTGCTTGAAGAGGATATGACACAATTTTTTGGCTTTTCTTTTTTTTCTCATAAAAAAACAATAGTAATGCAAGGAACATAGTAGTGATATCAGCTTTTACCCTATATCGATGGTATGCATGCATGAATTCATCGGCCAGAATCTCCTTAACCGCATGAAGCACAAGCGGATGTCCCATCCTCAGCACGGTGAGAAGCCTTTTGTCTGTGACTTGTCCAATGAACACCATTTGCCTTTTTGTAGACTTGAGCAAAACCGATGCATCTGTTGGCATTTGCATGAAGATTGCATTGATGAACTTCTACGTTGTCATTGATGTCAATTATAACCGGTAATGATGTTGTAATAATATTGTTTTGCAACTGGTAGGAAGAGCTTGTGAAGGAAACCAATATTACTCGAGAAGAAGTGAGATCAACCGGTAAACCCTACCTGTTGATATGATAAACCCTAACCGATGGAGTCTGGTGAATTGGTTGTTTTGGTTTATGATCTAATGATGAGTGGTAATGATTATGCTACGTATGCATGTTGTATGACAAGAGTTTCAAATGGTTTTTGGCACGTAGAGATAACTGTTTTTGTCTTAGGAATGAGCAAGTTCATTGCATGTAATGGAAACTATGTGATGAGTTAGAGTGTTTGATGAAGCGGTGATCAAGGGGCGGTCAAGGATATCTTGAATGATGTGCAATGATTACTATGTAATCCAACGGTCATACTTGAACCGATTTGTTTGTAATCTCTATGAGATGTTTAGGTTTGTGATGTGTTACTGACCTGTTGTTTTGTTTATAAGGTCGATGAGTTGTTTTGTTGTAGTGTTGGCAATTTTTGATTGAGAGTAAGAGAGTGTGGTTGCCGAACTAGATGATGTATCTACAATATGTGTAAAGGAAGATAGGACCTTGAAAGGGATCTGAACAAGCAAGTGTAGTGCTATTCAAATAAATTAGCAAACCCCTGTTGTTCTCTAATAATTACAACAGTCAAATCCCCTAACCGGGTAAGCTCTAACAAGCTTAGTGTTATCTAAATCCTCTAACCAGGGGGTCCATTAGCTTGGATTTCAAATCCTCTACCGAGGTTACTCCTAACAAGATATTGCTTCTAATGGGGCATTATAGTCAATCCCTTAACCGGGTGGTCCCTAACAAGATTTGTTCTTAACATGACTTTTGTAAAGCTTTAACAGGCTAGGCTCCTAACAGAGAAAACTTCAGAAGAGTTCATAATACTTGTGGGTATTCATCCCCACCGTGGTTTTTCCCATTTGGGTTTCCACATCAAAAATATTGTGTCAAGTGGTGAATGTTTTCGTGGTTATGTTTACTATGGTTGAGTTGCTTAACTGCTAAATCCACTTTGATATGTTATGTTATCTGGCAGTAATCTGAAATATGTTTTAACTACTATCAGTAAAGTATTTGAATGATTCAGTTAAAAGGTTTTGAGAGTTTCAAAGAAGTTTTACTATTAGTTTGTTATAACAGTCAACTGGTTTAACTTGTTAGTAATATTGCATTTGAAGTTCAGTGTTTAAACTAGTCAGTTTAGAGTTTGCTTTGAGTGGTTGATTTTGAGATTGGTGAAAGTCTATACAGTTTTCTATCTACTGATTCACCCCCCATCTCAGTAGTTGACCGGATCCTTATTCTTTGATCATACCATCAGTATCTATGTTGCCAAACACTAATCTCTAAATTTGCTTTGAGAGAAAGTTTCCGCCATCTTGCATATGATCCAAACTTGGCCTATGCTTCGTATTTATATTCGATGCTTCTCGATGAAGCTGAAGTTTCTCACGCTCAATTTGGGTTATGTGTTGTCATCCCATCCTCGATTCCTCATACCACTAGTCACACTCGTGCCAAAGTTACTTCATCTAATCCTCTCACAGTTGGTGTATTGGTTAATGAATTCTATTTTCAAAGCTCATGTCAATTAATGCTCCTTAATCACTTCAAATTATTAAGAAGTGTTTTCTATCATAGCTTTTTTAGCCAAGTCGTTCCCTTCTCGATACAGATGGCAAATTTTAAAGTTTGAAAAACTATCAATCAACCTTTTAATAGATACCAACCATTTATTTAGATTCTAGTTTGGTGTGTAATTTTGTCTAATGGCATTTACGGTAATGAGAGAATCACCTTCAAGATGGATATTTTGGATACCAAGCTCCTTGCCCAATTCTATAGCTCTCAGTGTTGCCCTCAATTTAGCCAAATTATTTGTGGCAACACCAATTGTTTCAAATATTTCTGCTAATACAACTCCCTCTGCTTTTCGAGCGACACGCCCAATCCCACTCGGACCTGGATTGCCCTTAGAAGCACCATCGAAATTTATTTTGACCCACCCAAGATCAGGTGAAACCCATCTTACTTTCTGTAAAGATTTGGTTGAATTATTCGAATAATTCCCAATCAAAGGTGGGATAGATAGTCCATTTAGGAGCTTAACCATTTTCTCATCCCAACTGGTGTAGCAATTCCCTTTTAATGTTTTATTTGTTGCTGTAGAATTTGCCAATTCCACAATGAGTGCCTTTATCTTCTTTATTATGCTTTCTCTACCCATAGATTGGTCCTTGAAAATTCTTCTATTGCACTCCTTCCAGAGTTCTCAAATAACTGATGAGGGGATTATTTGCCACAAACAACCAAATAACCCTTTTTCTTTCCATTTAGGCAACATACCAAACCAATCTGCCTATTTGAGTGGGAAATGACATTGTAGATTAAGGATTACATAGTGAAGTGTTTCCAGCAGCATTCTGCATAAGGGCATGAAAGTAGTATATGATCAAATTTTTCGTTTTGACAGTTGCATAGTGGGCATCTTCCAGGGCCCATAATGCCCAACTTAATCTACTTTGAATTGCCAACCAAGAGAAGACTCCAGCCTTTGGAAGACAAAACTTTCCCCATAGCTTGTTATTGGGCCATTGCTTGTAAAAATAAAAATTTATTATATATATTGTGTGCGGGAAATGAGGGCAGCAAAAACGTAAAAGTCTGATTCAAAAGGCCCACACACCAATGAGACTCTTGGTGCAAGTTATAGGAACTATATTGAAATAGCTCAACTTCCCAAGGGGTGTCCCATTGTTCTCTATCTCATAGGATCCCTTAAAGTCAATGTCTTTGCTCTCAGATCACTGAGCAAAGTAACTTAGGAATGACAACTCCAAGAATGAGTGATGTTTGATTATTATGCATGAATGCATTCCTAGATATGTATGATATTGAAACTACAATGATTAAGCTAGCATAAAGATGATGATAAGTATAGATAATTATCCTAGTAATGATATACTAGTCTAACATGGATATTCTATGATATTAAAATGCTTCTAAATGTTATTATGATGATTTAACAAATAGAGGCTAAAATGCTTAGTAATTAGACTATCAGTTTGATGCATGAAAGATTATTGATTGGCAAAATGACTATAAGTTTGATGCATAAAAGCTTCTATATCAAAATGAGAGAATGAGAGCTCTATTTATAAGGAAAATAGGGCAATGGATGGTCAAGATTGAATAATGTTAACAAGGGCCAGGATTGAAAGTTAATCAATCCATGTTCACAATTCTCACCAATGAAATGGTGACAATTGTCAACAAGAGGTTGCTTGACAGGAGATGAAAGAAGCATTAAATGCTTGAAAAGACATGAAGGTTACCTTAGGAAGTAAGGGTTAAGGTGAGGGTAGGGTTATCCAATGGATAAAGCTTTTACCCAAAGGATAAACTCTTGTAAAAAGGTTAAAGGGACAACCAAGGTTAAAGCCATGAATGTTTGATGAGACCTTTGGGTTAGATGGGGGTTGAGTTAGAGAGAAAGTCTCTAATCATGCAAGAAGGTTGAGTTAACCATTAATGGTTATGTAAGAACCTTAAATGGTTTGGTAAACTTTGAGGGTTAACTTGTTGAGGACATAAAGCCTTTAATGGTTTTCAAAGACTTTGGAGGCTTTGAGAAGTGACTTCTCTTTGCTTAGGATTGTGACAATAATTAGGAGATGGATTAGGTTAATTGGAATGGATTAGAAGAATCTAGAAGGAGGTTTAGAAGGCAAGTGGTAGATGTAGGAAAATGCAAGTGGAGGAAAAAGGATTTTAATTAAAATAAAATAACTTTATTTCAACCAAAAATATGCAACTTGCATAAATACAAGTGGGGGATTTAAATAAATTAGTTTTATTTATTTGCAAGGATCAATTTAATTAAATGTAAATTTAATTAAAAAGGGAGAAAGGGGAATTAATTAAATAAAGTAATTTATTTAATCAAAGGCTAGAAAAGGTTTAGGTGAACTTAATTAAATAAATCAAGTCATTCATTTAATCAAATAGATGAATATGAAGAAATTAATTAAATACAATTTAATTAATAGGAGGAATGAGGTTAAAATGAATATTAAATATTCACTCAGGGAAGTGGTCCAATTTATACGTCTACATTTTGCCTCTCTTTGAAGTGACACGTGTGCACATGTTGATTCAAAGAAAATTTGTCGGACATGCTGTCAAAATTTGTTGATATGATGTTGTGTGTTGAAATATTGATATGATGCCTCGGATTTGATGAACAGTATTGATGATGCTCCCTCGAGAGATGAATCAAGATTTTAGTGAAAAATTGTCAAGTTGATGAGCGTTTTTGGATTAATTGTAATTCGATAATATTGACTACATTGAATGTATGTTATTGATTCATCTCCTGAAAATGATGTTGATAAGGCTAAAAATGAGAAAGTGAGGAAAATACATGCCCCACTTATTAACCTTCTTGATTTTACCCTATAAAAAGGTAAAAAGTGATTTTGATAAATCATTTGCATACTTGTCTCCTTGCGATTGTGACATTTGGAGCTCTGACGATGATGTCGATTCCATACTCCTCACACCGATTTGAGCGCGTCAAGCGACACTGGAGACCCACCACCTATGGCCCACCAGTAAGTGGCCAAAATCCATCTGCGTTTTTGATTGATTTTATTCATTTTGATCACGTTTTTCAATTTTTGCATCAAAATTTGTCGTGTAAGCACGTAGGTTAAACCGTGCAGCGCATACGATAGTAATTTTAGTGCATAGGGTTAACCTAGGTAGTTTAGCGTCTGAGTAGCATACAGTAGCATAGATGGGAAATAGGCTAGTGCGTAGGGTGTTCTAGCGCATGGGTCTGAATAGAAGCATGACAGGTAGGTTGAGTAGCGCATAGGGTTAACAGGGTAGCACGGTGGAAGTACCAGCTAGCGCGTGGTAGGGATTTAACGTGTAGAGGATGATTTCTAGTGCATTGATGAAAAAGGATAGTGCATGAGTGGCAGTGTAGCGCTTAGGAGCCCTGGTTTAGCGCGTAGGGTCCAAAGTTGATGAAAAAAAAAGATTGTGAAGAATGTGTCGTGCGTCAAATAGGTTAGATAGATGTTGTAGATATCGATATGTGTATACTAATTGTTCTGTTATGGTTCCTGATCCAATGTGAGTCATGCTTTGTGATAATGTTCAATTTCTGATATGTTGGTGTATGATGATCTGAGTCTACTTCTGTTGATATGAATTGTTAACGATATTGAGTGCCAAGCTGAGTGATTTGTGATGTGGATCCTAATTTTGAGTTTGATATGGATCTTGATTTTACTTTCCGATATGAGTTTGGTTTGATATCCGATATGAGTCCTGATGTGATTTTCGATATGAATCCTGATATGATGTTTGCGATATGGATTTGATGTTGCTTTCAATATGTTGGTTGCGATATGGGTCCTGATTTGATGCTTGCGATATGGATTTGATGTTGCTTTCAATATGGGTCCAATTTGATGCTTGCGATATGGATTTGATGTTGCTTTCAATGTGTTGCTTGCAATATGGGTCTTTGATTGATTCATGGATTGATGTGAATATGTTTATGATGTGTTCTTGAGATGCTTTGTTGTTTCAAGTTGATTTTTCTTTGATTTGATATATTAGATGGATTTGGGAATTGATGATGGATATTTGTTGCTTTGCAGGCAGAGCTTGGCATGCTCTAGTATCGAGAGTGATTTCAGAGACCATGGTCATTGATTCCACATTTGTCACAGGCTGACAAAGATGTTACTGAGAGATGTGGGTTGTCCTCGTTATTAGACATGCCTCGGTATATCATTAACTGGGGTTTATTGACAGCGTTGGTAGAGAGGTGGCGCACAGTGATACGAACACCTTTCACTTGGCTACGGGTGAGATGACAGTCACACCAGAGGACTGCTATCGGATTCTGCGGATTCCTATAGTTGGGGCCTTGTTGCCATATGAGCAGATTGAGGAGGGTGGGACAGAGGCTCTTCATCGCATCTTCCAGGATGATCAGATTAGGGGGTATGAGATCCCATGGCAGGAGTTTTTAGATTTTGGCTAGGCTCTATTTCCATTTGTACTAGCAGGTTTCATTGGTGGATTTTTGTGTCCCTACCGTAGGTCGAAGGGACTAGCTGTGGGATGGGGACTGATGTTAGAGGACATGGTGATGCAAGGACGCAGGTTTGCATGGGTGTCCTGTATGTTGGCCCATCTTTACAGGGAGCTTCACTAGGTGGTATATCTAGGATATACTAGTTTATCAGCTGGGATTGGCATTGTTACAAGTGAGGGTCTGGGAGCACATTCCTGTGTCGAGACCACTTATAGACAGGGATAGGCTAGTTGGGCGAGCTTATGTTTATGGGTACACATGTGTAGTTGGGTAAACTAGAGCATTGGCGGAGGGTACTGGATGATATTGATACGATCATTTGGAGACTGTAGATGGATTGAGAGGTTTGGAAAAAGGACGGGATAGAGATGCCCTATGTATATATGTCGAGGTACTTGATCGAGCAGACGCCCTTTATTATCGAGCGATTCTTGCATAGCCGTGTTCTATGGTCGTATGGTAGACAATAGGGGATGCCACAGGGAGCCTATTTATGTGCTCGTCAGAGACAAGATGTGCCAGAGTGGAGACCTACTTTGGATAGCGTAGCAACAGTGGAGGAGTATATGATGCTGGTAGGACAGATATGAGATTATGGGGCTGGGGTTGTGGATGTTGGGATGACAGAGGATTTTTCAGCGTACTTCATGGCACATGCAGTGACACGTATATCTGATCCGACAAAGATGCTACCTGCTTTTGATAATTATGAGGATGAGCATCCACAGAGGCGAGGGGGAGCCAGATGGAGAGATGAGGAGGGAGAGGAGGTAGGAGAGGGTGGTGGAGATGATGGAGGAGGTGGTGGAGGAGGTGGCGGATTAGGTGGGAGAGGTGGATTTGATAGAGGGAGAGGAGGAGATAGAGGAGGTGGTGGAATAGATAGAGGACGAGGGTTGGTTCTTGGTGGTGGTGGGTTTGGTAGGGTAGGTGCAGTGCTAGCGGTGATGGGTGGTATAGAGGATGGCAGCGACCTTCCCAGAGGAGGAGATCTAATGTTCTACCTCCACCAATGCCTCAGACAAGGATAGGGGTGGGTGGGACCATGACATAGGTACCCATTCAGATTAGGGTACCCACCCATCGACAGGATTTGCAGATTAGAGTGCTACAGGTCACAGTGCAGGAGCTACAGGCACAGGTGTTAGCGGACCAATGCCAGATTACGCAGATCATCGCAGAGTGGGATACGGAGAGAGAGTGTCAGGGTCGGGCAGAGGACCTTGCTAACAAATTGGAGAGAGCGATGACTGGTGCCCCAGTTCGGGACACACTGAGAGAGATATAGTACTCGGCCAAGGAGGCTGAGTATTATAGGTGTCTATACGAGGAGGTGGTCCCTAGAGGTCACAAATCTCCTAGCTATGTAGCAGTGGCAGCCAGTCGATCCGGCCGCAGTCATATGAGGACAGAGAGAAGAGGTGTTATGGGGCCTACTCAACGTGATCTACCTGGTGGAGATCTAGGGGCTAGGACATCTACTACCAGACCGTCAGCCTCAGGAGATAGTCATACCTGAGAGACCTGTCTCTGTTGTATTTTGATCACTTTGTTGTATTTTGACAGACATGATATCCCTTGTACATTTCGACCATTTTTTGATATATATATATATATATATATATATATATATATATATATATATATATATATATATATATATGGCACTGATTTTCTTTGATCCACATGTGGTGTGTTATTGATGATGATTGATGATATGCATTATGTTTTGATATGATATTGATGCTTAGATAATAATGCGCTTGATCTTGATGATGATGTGAATGTATGATTCATGATGAGATGAGAATGTAATGATGTATTTAGTTGATTACTGTGATTTATGAGATGTATCTTGAAAATGAGATGTATGATAATGATAATTATGTGAGATGTATCTTGAAAATGAGATGTATGATAATGATTAATGCAAGATTAAAATGATATGCAACCTAATGCAAGATTAAAATGATATGCAACTAAATGATCACTCTAATTTTGTCATTGTCATTCCTGTTTAGTCACTTGTTTGTGCTATGTTTTGTTTGTCATCATTGAGCTTTTGATATGTTGGAAGTTAATACAAACATCATGGCATAATTGAACCATAATGACCTGAGTAAAACTTACATGGATGTTTGATATTGCAAGGTGGCACAAGCATCGAGGTATAATTGAACCAAGACGACCTGAACCTTGCTTGCGTAAAACATACAAGAGTTAACCATTTGTATGTGCAAAGAGGAAAATATCTTCAATGATATGTTTCCAATTATGTCTCGAGACAATATTTGCATCGTACGAATAATCACCTCACAGACATAAAACCAAAGAAAAATATTAGATTCCTTCATTGCTTCTGTAGCTCAATGCATCCTCGAGTAGCTCAGGAGATCCAATGATTCAAAATTTAAGATACAAAATAGTCAAAAATTCATGCTAGGTGTAAATAAATTATAATCCAGAAAATCATCCATCATGTGTGTGTTAAAGTTGTAGTTGGATAATGGTCTTCTCTTCTAGCCTGGTGAGCAGTTGTTGACATTAGTTCTCTTAGCATGCTACGATCCTTGTCGTTTGTTGTTGGAATGCTTAAAGTGAGAGGAATGTTGCCGCTAGTCACAGATATGTATTGATGTGGATATACACATTGATTATCAAGCCATGGTGGGATATGATATGCATAAGTGTTTTTGGATAATCAAGGACAGTGACTACTCTAAGAATGTTCAGGATAATGCGGCGTGAATGAGTGTTGAGCGATGGCCATTAGCTGAGACTAGAAGGATCAAAGATATAAGTACTAATAGATAAAGGAGTCATTCTCTCACAAATATCGCTTGTTGCCAGGTTTTTGCCATTTGTTTTTATTGCACTTTTTTAATTTTATTTTTATTTTTTTTGTATTTTTTTTTATTTTTTTGCTTTTTCCGTGCATTGGACGACTCAAATGTAGAATTTCTTTAGATGGATACTGTTGGTTGGTTCGTCGATCACGTCCCAATCTGAAGTTGTTAATTGATATGTGCTTGATCCGTAGGCTGACATGATGACAAAAGGACCCAGCCAGTTAGGTTCAAACTTCCCCTTCTTTTCTTGATCCTGTTGATTTCTCGAATTTTACTTTAGTACGAGATCATCGACTTTCAAAGCCCTAGGGATGACTTTGTGATTGTAGCTTCTGCACATTCGTTGCTGGTATGCCTTGAGATGGTCATAGGCATGTTGTCATTTTCATCAAGAAGCTCTAGTTCATGCAACCTGTTTACCAGCTATTCCTCATCTGGTATGAGGCCCTTCAAAGATACTCTGAGAGATGGAATTTCTACCTCAAGAGGCAGAATTGCTTTTGAACCATACACCAATGAATATGGTGTAGCCCCTGTAGGTGTTCAGATACTAGTTCTGTATGCCCAAAGTGTCGGATTGAGTTGTACATGCCAATCCTTGCCTGCATCATTTACTGTTTTCTTGAGGATTTTCAAGATTGAGTTGTACATTCTTGCTATTGGTGGTACAAATATTGGTGGATTCATCAAATATTGTTTGAGCTAGTGAAATGATTTTGCATACTTGTCTTTCCATATGAAAGGTATATTCTTATGAAGAAGGTGATTGAATGGTAGACATTTATCTGCTAGTTGGGCTATGAATTGTCTAATAGACTGCAATCGTCCCTACAAATATCTGAGTTGGCTAATGTTCCTAGGAGGTGGCATCTCCATGATGACCTATACCTTTGCTAGATCTACTTCAATGCCCTTTTTTGACACAATGTAGCCTAACAATTTGCCTGATGTGACCCCGAAGACACACTCTTAGGGTTTAGTCTGACCTTGAATTGCTCCACTATTTGAAATATTTTATCTAATATGCCTAGATGTTTTGCTCGGGTGAATGATTTAGCTAGTAAATCATCCACATAGTCCTCCATGAAGGTATGCATCATATTGTGGAAGATTGTCGTCATGGCTCTTTGATAAGTTGCCCCAACATTTTTCAAGTCGAAAGGCACGACGTTCTAACAATACGTTCCCCATGGATAGGTGAACGCAGTTTTATCTTGATCCTCTAGAGCTATCTTGATTTGATTATAGCCAAAGAAACTGTCCATTAATGATAACATTGCGTGGCCTGTTGTTAGATCCACAATTATGTCGATGCTTGGCAAAGGAAAATTGTCCTTTGGACATGCTTTTTTGACATCTCCAAAATTTGTGCATATTCTGATGCTTCCATCAGGGTTTGAAACTAGTACAATGTTTGAAATCCATTCAACATAGTCTATAGGTTAAATAAATCCGACGTCTAATAACTTCTTTAGTTCAGCTTTGACCAATAATGCCACATGCAGATTCATCTTTCTTAATTTTTGTTTGACTGGCTTAGCTCCCAGAGCAATAGATAAATAATGCATGATCAGGTTCAGATCTATTCCAGGCATATCAGCATAAGACCACGCAAAATTGATTTTCATTTCCTTGAAGAATTTGATAACTTCTGGTTGTTCCTCTTCTATCAGTGATTCAGCTAGGTGTATGGTTTGACTGCTGCTTCACTGTCGATATTTATTGACTAAGTTGGCTCAATAAATATGGGTGACCTTTCTTGATAATGTTTAGGAAGAATGTCAAGTCTCCCATCATTAGGTGCCTCAAAAAGGTTTTCACATACAAATGCGTCCTTTATTTTTACTTTTTTGTGATCTAATGCTACCATTGACTGGTTTTCAGCATTAGATCCTTAGTTTCTTTCATTTTTGCAACTGAGAGACTTGGCACTCCCCTGATTGCAGATATCGTTATTTTGTTCGCTAGTAGAGAATGTTTCTGGGTTGACTGAACATAGATACTGGACAATGGATTCATCATCTGGGAATATTGGTATATCATGGTATTCAGGTTCTTCCTAGTCTATGAGATCAGGATATACGAGCGGTAAGGAGTCATTTGGTGGGTTGAGATCGGTTGCGGTAAGTGTCATGATATAGGCATCATTATAGTTGTTTGGGATACTGGTTAGGTCTATGATATTGTCAAGGTCTTCGATGGTATCATCTTTGATGTAGCCTTGTTTGTATTACCGTTGCTCGTTCTCATTAGCCTCGTAGATATGTCATGGTCCAAATTCAAGTGGTCGAGATTCTGCACCTTGTCCCTCCTGAGAAAGGGATGTGTATGAATGGATGGTATCTACCTCAATATCTTTAGTAATATCTGAACAACTACCCCACTCATATTCATTAGAATCGGTTTCAAAATTATTGTCTTAGAGTATCTCGCTGCTTCTAATAGGTATGTTGTATGGTGAAAAGAGATCTTTGACAATTGATACCAACTTTGTAGCTTTTTTTTATTCGGAATCAGAGCCTTCTTGTACTCTTTGCATTTGTTCATACACTGTTTCCCTTCAGTGAATAGTAATTTCTTCGGGCGGTGGCTCTACCTTGGTTTGATCAGGTTCTTGCACATGATGCACTTTCTTGTAAGAGGCTTCTTCCCTTTGAATGACCAATTCCTCTTGTCGTTTCTCCTTTTCCTGATGTTCTTGCTCTTTCCTTGTTTTTTTTGTTGCTTGGTGTAGTGCCTCTTGCCATGAGTTTTCCTTATATTTCTTTTTTGCTTTCCACTGAGGTTTCTGATATTTATTTTGCTTTTGCCTAGGTGGTACATGTTGTCCATATCCCAGTCCTATTTTATCTCTTGCAAATTGTGAAGGAAGTTGCAGAGGTTCTGTAATGCCTTCTTGATGCTTGCCGATAGGTCCTTTGTTGTTGTATCCCATTTGTTGCATGATCTAGAATTATTTTCCATATTGTTTTGTTGGTATGGCTACTTCTATGGTAGCAGCTTTGACTTCTTCTTCATCCTTGTATAGCCAACTAAGGATGTCTTTCTCTTCTGATTCAGTGGCCAATGTGCCCAATTGGATAAATTTACCATCAAACTTGGTGATGGGTTACGTTTCCTGATGTGTTGATACAGAAGGTTATCAGTAAGATTTTGGCAATGTGGGTAATTTTGATAGACATAAGGGTTCAAAAAAGTACTCCCCCATGCCTTGATCTTTGATTTTCATTTTTTGCTTAAAGTCTATGGATAAAGACTTGAACTCTTCTTGATGATGATTTGATGTTGAGGGAGCTTGGGCCTCCCTATTTTGTAGAACCAAGTTGTCTTGAGTTGCCCCCATAGCATTGCAATGCTGAAAAGGGTTATTATCGACAGATATGGAAATTTCTTGTCCATTGTATGGGAATTTGATACACTGATGGTATGTCGAAGGTACTACTTGCATTTCATGTATCCATGGACAACCCAATAGAATATTGTATTTCAAGTCTATGTCCAAGACTTGGCACATAGTGTCCTTTTGTATTGGTCCTACCTGAATAGGTAATATTATTGTTCCTTTGGATGATCTTTCTTCATCATCATAGGCCTTGATGGTGATCTTCTTGTTTGGATCAATAGACTTCTAAGAGAAGCCTAATGCATAGATAAGCTTTAAAGAACAAATATTGAGATCAGCTCCTCCATCTATTAACACTCTTTTTACTTGATGTTTATAGACTAAGATTTCGATATGGAGCGGAGTGTTATGCAGATGATTCAAGGAGACATCATCGTGCTCGGAAAAGGTAAGGTTAT
This sequence comes from Cryptomeria japonica, assembly GCF_030272615.1. NCBI lineage: Eukaryota > Viridiplantae > Streptophyta > Pinopsida > Cupressales > Cupressaceae > Cryptomeria > Cryptomeria japonica. The sequence goes on from NC_081405.1 coordinate 49,953,783, forward strand.
GAGGCCCTTTCATATGAGCCACCATGGCTTGGAATTGATTAATGTCCAGATCTTTAGGAACGTTCATTTCAACAAGTGCTTGTTCCAAGATATCTTTGTGTTTTGGTGAGAGTTTGAGCAACTCTAGTATGGATATTTGAGCGGGGTTTCTCTGCAATTGATCAACCAAGTTATATTGAGTCTTGGGGATAGTTTTGGATGTTGATGTGTTCCCTTTCAAGATGTATTTTTGCGCTCTAGTTGTCACATTGATCAATGCATTTTCTTGTTTGTCCTTGATTTTTATGACATTTACTTGGTTGTCATTTTTCAATATGTGATTGATGGTGTTATTGTATATGTGATTTATACGAGCTCCTATGGTATCGTTCGATGTCCCTTGTTGTAATTTTGAAGAGGATTTTTAAAGGCATCATGGTCACCATTCATTTTGTGATGATCTTATTCGCCAAGAGCTCCCGAAATGATGATTCTAAGGTTTGTCCTAATGGTGTGTAGAGCGTCTATACGAGAGAGTGTTGGCGTTACCTCTCTGATTTGTATTATTCCCTCGGTTAGTGTTGTTGCCTTAGTTAATGTTGTTGCCTTGGTTAGTGTTGTTGCCTTGGTTAGCATTGTTACCTTGGTTAGGGTTGTTGCCTTGGTTATTATTGTTGGTGTTTGATGTTGAAGTTCCTTGATTGGTATTCTGCGGATAAGTGTTAGCGTCTTGATTAACACTTTTTGATCTTTGTTGGATGGTGGGTTACCTGATAAAGCTAACAGTGGTTGTTTAGATTTCACATCATTAGGATAAACTACCCCATCATTAGCAACCTTTTTGTTCCTTGTCCAAAATCTGTATTTTTTTAAAGTGTTGTTGTTGTTTTGATTGTTAAAGAGGTTAGTGTTTGATGAATTAACACTTTCCTTAAAGAACTTCAATGTTCCTTTCTCGATGCAGGCTTCTTCCACTTGGATTCTATTTTCTATCAACTTGGAAAAAGATGGTATGCATTGGAGTTTGAGTTGATAACTCATCTCACTATTTAGGTTATCGATGAAGGTTTCCATCTTTACCTTCTCAGGCACGTCTTGAGGATATCTTGAAACTATGCATCTCCACCGCTGAAGAAACACCATGAATGTTTCATTTCTCTTTTGTTTTGTGTTACACACATCCAGCATGGTGATTTCATGTTGAATGTTATAGGAGTATTGTGTTATGAATTTGTTTACCAACTCATCAAATGATCTAACGGGAGGTGTAAGTTTAGACAACCACTCCATGGTTTGCCCTCTCAAACTTCTTGGGAATAGTCTCATTAAGTAGTTTCATCGTGAGCAAACTCTAGGCTCATGGTACAAAATTCTCAAATGTGATCACGAGGATCACTTTTACCATCATATTTGTCATACTTTGGTATATTTGAATTTGGGGGAAAGGTACCATGTTCAATCTCCTATCAAAAGGATAAGGACAGATATCATCCAAGGAGTATCGCACCGTGGTTCCTTATTGCATGTCTTGCATTTGCCTTTACAGTGTTTGGATTTGTTGTGTACGAGCAACCATGGGTGCATTGTCCTCCGAGGGAGAGTTTCCCCTCTTTCATTAAGATTGTCCTAGTTGCAGGTATGGTCTTGTTCTTGTTTGTGTGTGTTTTCAGGACCATGTGTTTCTTCTTCTCTTTGTTGTTCTTGATAGGCATAATTTCTAAACATTGTTCTTGAAATTCTCTCATCTATATTCCTTAAGTTTTTGTATCAAAATCTTTAGGAATGTTAACTCCTTTTCTAGTTAGCATGAGTAGATATTTTTCCTTGTCTTCTTCGATAAGTCTTTCTATGAGTTTTTGGAATGATGCGTTTTCTTGACATTCTTGGAGAAGCTCCTCAGTGATCTCTGGTTTGCCCATATTGGCATACTCATCAAAAGGGTTGGATAATCTACGACCCATACTTAATTATGCTTGTGATTCCTTTTGTTTGTTTCTCTAAGATTGAGTGACAACGGGCATTTAATATATTTTTACCGTGATGAATTCTTCTTCTTCTAAGGGAGTTCTGAGTGGTGTTGGTGGTTCAGGTCAAGATTCGTTATATGCGATAAAGAACTATGGGAATAAAGCAGGGTTAATCCTTCCTCCATAATTTAGGTGTTGGTCAAATGCCGCTTTTTGAATGTAAGCCCTACTTCTCAAAGATTCCTTGTCAAACTCGTTTGTTTTGCCTTGGATATGCAATCGCATGTGACGCAAGAATTCACAATGTGATGCAAAGAGTTGACGATTGATATAGATAAATTTATTCCTTCTCGCAAGTGCCTTAGAACTAGGTTGTCTCTTCTTGAACTTAGTTTTGTGATGAAGACTTGTTCTTCTCAAAATATGAGGAGTGGTCATGCACGAATGATCAAAGGTTGATGTTGATGTTGGATTTTGGATACTTCATTTGAATACTTAAGTTTACTTTATCAAGTAGAGGTTTAGTTAGATTCACGTCCACGACAAAGTGTGTTAAATGATATGGATAAAGTCTCCCGATATGGAAACTTGATTTGACAACTTAAGGATTAAACTAGGTATGTGTTTTTGATAGAATCCGTTGGATGGTGAAACTTTTATCACTATTTCTGGTACTTCCTGATTTTGTTGGATGAAGTCTAATCTCAAGCTAGTTTAATGATTTGGAAACTTGTTCTAAGAGCGCTTTGTTGATTTGGAAATTTTCACTGATGATCGGATTTGAAGTTTTTTCTGCTGAGTTTGCTAAAGGACCTAAAAGGGTATCTGAAACTGTCGATGAAATTCTCCCAAAGTGTTGGATTTTCTCTATGTTTTTCCTTCAAATTAACCATGTGCTAAGATAGAGGCTGAATGCGCTAAAGAATGTTCAGAATGCACTACAGAATGTTCCCTATGCACTAAGCTGCATTTACTATGCGCTAGCTTAGACTGTTTGATGATGACTATTCTAGATAAGTTATGCGCTAATATGTCTTGATTATGTGCTATGTTTTGAGTTAAAAGCGCTATGAGATGCTTTTGAAGCGCTATACTGATGTTTAAATGCGCTATACTGATGTTGGAAAGAACTGCTGGGAATTTTACCAGTATGATACTGATTATGTGCTAAGTTTACTGATGAGAGCGCTAAGTTTTGGTTCAAATACGCTACTAAATGTTTTCTATGCACTAGGATGTTGCTCCTATGCGCTACTGTCCTGATTTCTTTGTTTCTGTACTTTTGAATTTTAACACTTGTGATTTTGATGGATGATTTTCTGAAAAATAACTTGAAAAAATGACACATAGAAGAGATAAGATTTTGTCTATGCTAAACAAGTAGTATATGTTTTGTGAGGATGTGTTCAAATCCCCGATATTTTCATTGGTCTGGATAACAAATAAGACAAATCAAGTAGACTCTTTATTCAAGGGTCATCAATAATATCATAGCCCACTAGTCTCGATACTCCATCAGCTCAAACAGCCTTGTCACCCCCTAGGGGGTGCTCATTTTTTTGTCTTTTGCCAGAAATTAACTCAAAGTGAATTGCTTTAGAATTGAGTAGTTATCTTGGGAGATATATGGTGAGTGATCTTGGGAGTGGATTCTTCCCCACCCTTGCACTATGATATTAAAAATGTCTGGTAACTGACTTGGCTCAAAGTCTCTAATGCTAAAGTTCTTAATCAGGCTTTCATTTGGTCTTCAATGATAAACTCCCTCGGGAGGCTTCCCAACCTTTAGAACAAAAGCTTTAAGTATCTTAAAGATACTGGGGGAAGGCTAATCACTGAGAAAAACCGTTGAAGGGGACTTTTGTCAGCCTCCACTTTTGATTATAGTGGGTTGGAACACTTGGCGATAAAGTTGTTTCCCACTTAGGTCGTTCCCCTCTCACCAGCCATTAATGGCACCCTAAGGGAAACTCGAGAGGGTAGGCCTTCTAAAGGTTTTAAATGCTTGAAATAAAGAAAGCATAAGAGTGGTTTGACTTTTTGATCACCCAATTAAGGGGAGACCATATACCTTCCACTTTCGAGACAAAGCAAACAATGGTTCTTTTTAGCCTTCAAGACAATGATTCTAACTTCTATTTGGAGATGTTGCTCCAACAAACATGGTGTTCTTTTTAACCTTTCATAGAAAAATGTGTATTTCTAAAACCTTTAAAAAATACTTGGTCAACAAAGTAAAATTGTGATGTTGGTCAACAAAAAGAAAATTGCGAAATCAATCCTTAATGAAAACTCTTTTTGCCTTGCACAAAAAAATAAAAGTGAGATTCTTTTTATTCTTTGCAAAAATGAAGTGAGGTTTTGTTTTATGCACCAAAGGAATAATGAAGTTCTGTTTAACTAGCACCAAAGGAAAAACGGGATTCTTTTTAACCTTTGCAAAACTGAAAGTGAGTTTATAGTTCTTTTTAACTTTTGCAAAATGAAGTGAGTTTGTAGTTCTTTTTAACTAGCAAAAGGAAGTGAGTTTGTAGTTCTTTTCAACCAGCAAAAGGAAGCGAGTTTGTAGTTCTTGTTAACCAGTAGGAAAATGAACTATTTTTAAACTAACTTAAAAAAGTTAGAAACAAAAATAATTAAATGCCTAAATAAACCCTTCAACCTGCAAACAAAGATTAGTAACCTGCATCAAACAGTTAGTGAAAAATTTTAACTCTTAGGTGAGCTTACACAAGCCTAAATTTTACTTTTGTTACAAATTATGTTTTTCATGTTTCTAACAGAGTCACGTGCTGAGCTTCTGCATAGAAGCGCTACAAAATGTTACAAATGCGCTACAAAATGCTCCCTAAGCGCTACACTGATTACTGAATGCGCTACACTGTTATCCGAATGCGCAAGAAAGAAATTTGAATTATTATGTGCTAACACTAAGTTCAAAAGCGCTAAAGAAATGTTCTGATGCGCTAAACAATGTACTAGACGTGCTACTGTTTGCTCCGGGTGCGCTAACAAAAGTTCCTGGTGCGCCAAAATAGTATTCCAGCGTGCTTGTAATCTTTGTCCTGCATAAAAAATGATGTGATTTATGGGGATGAGCCCCACAGTGGGTGTCAGAAATGTGTGTGGGAAATGAGGGTGACAAAAACGTAAAAGTATGATTCAAAATGCCCACACACCAATGAGACTTTTGGTGCAAGTTATAGGAACTATATTGAAATAGCTCAACTTCCCAAGGGGTGTCCCATTGTTCTCTATCTCATAGAATCTCTTAAAGTCAATGTTTTTGCTCTCAGATCATTGAAACTATGATGATTAAGCTAGCATAAAGATGATTATAAGAATATCTAATTATCCTAGCAATGATATACTAGTCTAACATGGATATTTTATGATATTAAAATGCTTCTAAATGCTATTGTAGCGTCCTAAAATTGCGACACTTGCAATTTCAACTGCATTTCGGTCTTCACGATGGCGACGCAACACGCAACCTGAATGGAGACCCCAAAACTCGCTCACGACACTGAAAACTGCATTTTTCAAGCACCCTGGCCTGAACCTCCTTGCACCCTGATGTCCCGGGAGGTGGGACCAGAGCGCCCAGCGCCCTGGTCCCTCAGGACTAGGGCGCCCAGCGCCCTGGTCCCTGGGTCCTATTTTGGGCCCGGTTTCCTAAGTGATATCGGGTCTTTTTGATTGCAATTTGGAAATATACTTCCCTGGTCGGCCTAAGGTCGGGAAAATCAGTCTATCAACCCTAAATGACAAGTATATAAACTACATTTTCCTCTTTCATTCGATATGATGGAAAAGGCGTGGAAACTATACTCAAGCATTCAAGCATTCAAGCAATTGATCATTCCAAGTCTCCATTCAAGGCTAAGTGTTGCATTCAAGTCAAGGATTCAACCATTGAAGAGGAGATCACATACTACATGCTACAACATACAACATACAACATCTAAACCTTCGCACATAAGGATACAAACATCCTTAGAACAAGGTATTTGTACTTGTTTTACAGTCATTTACATTTACAGCTCTTGCTCATTTCTTGGTTAATTCCAAAACCGGGGTTTGACCTAAAGGCAAACCCCTAATCCCTAACCCCCCATCGTCTTCGCTTTTCTGTGTGTAGGTTGCAGGTACGCGGCTGAAATTGAAGATCTGGAATCCTTGTGCAGAGACGAACAGATCCCCCTTCGTTTCGCGGATTTTTCGGAGGACCGTGGCGCCGGGCGCCATCGTCCCGACAACTTTTGCCCAAATTTGCAGGACAGCGCCGTATCGACATTTTACTGCTAATTCCAGGTCCGCAGCTTCATCCTATAACCTAAACTCAGTTTATAAGCGAATCTTTATGACTTTCTATGCATCCTTAGCTTAATTTCCTTAATCAACATTCTTTACAAAAGAGGGTAGCCTTGCGTTCCTAACCCTTGAAATTCATTTAGCATCCAATCTTACATCGTGTGGGATTGAATCTTATGAGTTTCAACCCCTCTTTTGAATGTAAAGTCTTCCCCCTAAGTGAAAACCCATCGAATCCTAGCGAACCTCCCTTCTCTCTCCTCGGAGTTAGAAGAGGGGAGACCAACTAGGGTTCGACCGCGATTTTCCTCTTTACATTTTGGTGAACCCGGTGTGAACATCCTTTCTGATTTTTCATGCTTAGATCTGAAAAAAAATTGATTACATTTCCATGTTTGATCTTTTGCAAAGTTTTAGAGGTGATTGCATTAAAACCCTAAAATTTCTTTTTAATAATTAAACTTGCGAAATGTCTAAATGTTAATGCTTGTTTCAGATCTGTCCTTCTATTACAAATTATCAATTCATATTTGTGCTTTAATTCTGAAAATTAAGTGGTTAAAAGTCAAAACCCTAATTTTTGAAACCCTCTTGATTCAACCTTTGTCCGACAATTTGACCGATCAAAACATCTCCAAATCAGCTGTAACTTTGGATTCCGCAATAAAATCACAATATCTTTCATCCCTGAAAATTTGGAAAAAAGTTGCGAGGACCGTGTTGCACTCCGAGCGCCATCGTCCCCGACATTTTTTCCAAAATTTCGGGAGCGAGATCTTGCTGTATTTTCCTGCTAAAATCCAAAATTTTGGCTGATTTTGTCAATTATAACACTTTCAAAATTACAGTCAAAGTTGGTCTTGTGATTGCTTGGTCTAAGGCTCCTAATCATTCAAAAATTATCGAAACTGAAATTTTGTGTCAAAATTGTGTTCTTACTGTCTTAGATCTGAAAATTGTATTTGCATTCATTCGAAATTTCAGTGCTTTATTCAAATATTTGCATTTTGTGACTTTTGAAATTAAGTGCCTAATTACAAAAACTTTGATTTCCGCTTTCAAAATTGAATTTTGCGTGAAATTGAATCAATTTTTAAATTTCAAAAATTTGCACTGCTTTTGACATTCCCTCTAAAATCATAAAATTCAAAATTTCAGTCTCCCTCTCTTTTTCAAAATTCAAATTTTGCATTTTTCGACAATCTTGATAGGGTTCAATTTTGAATTTGCAACTTTAATTTGGCCTATCTACAGATCGTGAAATCCCTCAATTTTTTCAGATTAGCTCTAAAATCATCATACCTTTCATCCCTGCAAATTTCGAAAAAAGTTGCAAGGACCGTGTTGCACTCCGAGCGCCACGGTCCCGAACATTTTTTCTGAAATTTCGGGAGACTGTTGTGATTGCATTTAACAGCTTAAATCTGGAAGATTGGCTGGTTTTACTGAAAATTGCTACCTCTAAAATCAAAATCTTCTCTCTCTCTCTAGTGCATGAGTTTTACAACAATAAGCCCTACTTACACTATTCCCGTTAGACGAAGCCGTAGAATTAAGTCTTTCCGAGGTTTAACTACTGAGGAGATGGAACCTAATTTGAGTAGTCTTTTTAACGAGGACATGGGTAATTCCTCTAATCCTCCTAATGATGAAGAAGCTCCCCATGAAGTTTCTGTTGAACAACTTTCCAAATTGGATAACCAATTTGACGATTTTCACCAATGGATGTCTCATGAGTATCCCGATAGTCAAGCTCTTCCTTTAATTGAGGGTCTAAAACGCATGCTTCAAAGTGATAAGAATGGAATTGATATTTTGCGTGGTATTTCACACATTGTGAATTCGAACGTGATGCCTATGAAGAGTTGTGCTGAATCTTTAGGTTATACACAACCTCCTACACAAGTCAATCATTCTATTCCTTTGACCACTTCTATTGCTAGTTTACCTACCTTTACATCAAACATCATGGCTACCTCTATACAAGACATTCCTCCTGTGATTACCAGTCATGGGGGCAATCCTCCTTCTTCAATTAACCCTATTCCTTCATTTAATCTGACTTCTTCATTCATTCCTTCAATAAGTGTTCCTATTACATCTTCACAAATGAACATGACACAAGGGGGCAATTCATTTAATCATTCCATTCCTCCTTGTAGTGTTCCTCCTATCCAATCATCCCCTATGGTTGACTATCATAGGGTCCCACCACCTTACTCTTTACCATCTTTCAATAACATCACACCTCCATCTCAATCTAACACACCTAATATGAACTCTTCGACTGAAGCTACCATTAATAATCTTGCACAAACTGTCTCTTCTTTACAACAACAAATTGCCTCTATGAATCAATCTAAGTTTAGTGTGCCCACATTTGATGTTGCGAGCCCACTTTCTCTTGACATTGTTCGAGCTATTCCTCCTAAGCATGTTGAAATCCCGCATTTGGAACTTTATAATGGTAAAGGAGATCCTCTAACACATGTTAAGACTTTTCAAACAATATGTACTGATTTTGCTTATGACCAAAGGTTGCTTGCAAAACTATTTACTAGAACATTAAGAGACAAAGCCCTACAATGGTATTGCTCGTTGCCTTCTTATTCTATTACTTCTTTCGAACAACTTGCAAATGCTTTCATTCAACAATTTCAAAACAATATAAGTCCTAAAGTTACTTTGATTGATTTGATGCATTGTAAACAAGGTGTTAAAGAAAAAGTGACTGATTTCATTGGTAGATATAAGCATTTGTATGCTCAAATTTCTTTTCCAGTGCCTGACAATGATATTCAAAGAATCTTTATTTCTAATTTGCAAAAAGATATTCGAGACAAACTTCTATTTTCTGAGTTTACTTCTTTCCAACAGTTGTGTGCCACTCTTCACAATTATCAACTGACTGTGAGTCAAATGGAACAATCACATCCTATGGCTCCGAGTGATAAGGGTGATAGCAGTCAACAACCATTTGGGAAGTTTAAACCGAACAGAGATTCCATCAAATTCAATGAAAACATCATCAACAACAATGTGAATGCAGCATCAGGTGTGCCTCCTATTTCTAAATTTTTCAGGAAAGAAAGAAAGTATACTCCTTTGAATGAATCATTGCATGATATTATGAATAAGTTATTGGAACAAAATGTGCTTACCCTTCCTCCTATAAGACAAATTGATCTTGCAAAGATTACTTCACCTTATTTTGATCACAAAGCTTTTTGTCACTTTCATCGTCAGCCTGGGCATGATACTGAAAAATGTTTTTCTCTAAAGGGTAAAATTCAAGGTTTGATTGATAATAATACTATTTCTGTTTCTGGAGTGAATGATAAAGGCAACACATCTGTAGCTCCTCCTAACCAAAATCTTCAGATTTTTACTGATCCATTACCTTCTCATACTTCTCATACTTCTAATGTGATTGAGGCTAATGATTCCTCTTTCTCATCTGATGGTCTTGTGTCTATGACTCCGAATGTGATTAACTTTGTAGAGCAGCAAGAAAACCCTAAAGAATCTTCCATCACATTTGATTCTAGTGAAACCATTAGGGCACCTAATGGTCCTTTATACATAGTTGCAAAAGTCAAGAATATGCCTTGCTGTGGAGTGCTTATTGATCCTTCGTGCATGGTTAATGTTATTACTGAAGAATTTCTTTTTACTTTGCAATTGAATCAAGTGATCTATGACAAAACAGATGTGATTGTGAAATTATTTGATGCATTTTCTTCTCCTGCAATTGGTTCTATTACATTGCCTATTGAGGTCCATAACAAATCTCTTGATGTGAACTTTGCTATTATTCCATCTTCCGAACAATTTCGTGTGAAGCTTGGCTATCCTTGGCTATCTTCCATGAAAGCTATTGCATCTCCTATTCATAAGTGTTTGAAATTTCCCCATAATGGTGAAGTTGTTACTGTCAATCATAGTCTCTTTAAACCAGCTGAAAGAACTTCTAGCGTTCCTCTTGATTACTTTTGGCCTAAACAATTCCAATCTCTTCCTCCGCGAAGTGATCATCTTTTCAAATCTTATCAAAAGTGGAAAACAGATATGATCCTATCTCTAAGTGAACCTAGAGCACCTAAACTTGATATTCCTATCATTCTTGAGAAGGAAGTTCTTCCTTTGAAAGATAAAACTAATGTCTTTCCTCAAGAAGATTCCCAACCCATCCCTATGGATGTGACTATGTCTATGCCTAATAAATCTTCTAAAAGTAGACCTATCCCTCCTCGTCATGATGGACTTGGTCTTCTTCCTAAACGAAAAATTCCTCCTTTATATGGAGCAGTTCCTCCTCCTTCCTTTTATAGAGAGAAGAGACCTTCTTCTTCTCCTATTATCCAGCCTAAGAGACCACAACCTAAACACCCAAGTGATAGGGATGAGAACATTCCTCCTCCTCTACCTTCTACACTTCCTACTAAGACTAGACGTAATCGTTTTGCACGGGAACGTCGACAAAAGCGTCGTCTTAGGGCTCAAGCAGCTGCTTCTCAAACTTTACAATCTCCAAAAACACCTTCAACAAGCATTATTCCATTTTCTCCTCAGCCGGATATTGAGCCTAAATCTCCTAAACATAAGATGCATGATGGTCTTGATCCTGTGCGAGTTAAAGATCCTATTTTTATAAATCTTGATGATGATATAGATGAAAATATTACTCCTCTTGCTTCTGATAGTGAATATGAACTTGTTGATGTTGATAACCATTTATCTAATGAATTTTCTAAAGCACTTATCCTAGCTCCTAGACAAGAACAATGTGGCTTGGAACATGAACATAGCCCTTGTTTGGATCTTGTGATAGCTCCATCTGCTGTGTTGGATGTTCCTCCTCTAGCATGTTCCCTGCCTTCCCGAAACATTGATCAGCAAGATCGGGGGGTAGATGACATGCTAGACTAGTTACATTAGCATAGCAGACTCTCTCCCCCTCTCTTTTGTTACTTCTTCTATATGTTATTTTCATTCTTCTATTTGTCGTCCTTAGTGTTGTCTACTTGAGGACGATGCAAAGCATTGAGATCTCTCGATCTCTCTCATGTTGACTCAAAAGACACATGTGTTCCCTTCTTCTAGGTGACCTTCCTTGATTGGGGAATGAAGAACAATTATGCATACATACATATGATATATATACATGACTTATCATACAGCATACTGACCCCAAGGAAAGCGAAGTCACCTCGTGCTTTGTGTTTGTGTTCATTATCCTTGGGTTTATCTCACACTTGGGGGCTAAATCTTTGCGATAACGTGCTCCTTTTTCCTTTCTCATTTCTTATGTGTATCACTACGTTAAAACAATCACCCCCGTTGAGGCGTGTGCGATCGCTTTAACGTAGGGGGGCATACACCCTGTCTATCCTTTCAAAGATACTTGAAAATTTCTTGGCAAACTTAGCTTTGTCTTGAAGATTTTTGGTATTTCTTTTGCATGACTCATAGTGAGGGAACCTTACTACTGACAGTCATGGTTCTTCCTCGTGATCTTCCCTTTTACTTTGTCAATCGAAGTTGTAAGATCCTTAGTCCACTGGGGGCTTGGTGTATCTTGCCTCCTTGACGTGGTGAAAGTCTTTCAACGTTGTTTCCTTGTACTTTACCGGAAGTATGAGCATACATACTCCCGCTAAAGTGGGGGCTAAATGTAGCGTCCTAAAATTGCGACACTTGCAATTTCGACTGCATTTCGGTCTTCACGATGGCGACGCAACACGCAACCTGAATGGAGACCCCAAAACTCGCTCACGACACTGAAAACTGCATTTTTCAAGCACCCTGGCCTGAACCTCCTTGCACCCTGACGTCCCGGGAGGTGGGATCAGAGCGCCCAGGGCCCTGGTCCCTGGGTCCTATTTTGGGCCCGGTTTCCTAAGTGATATCGGGTCTTTTTGATTGCAATTTGGAAATATACTTCCCTGGTCGGCCTAAGGTCGGGAAAATCAATCTATCAGCCCTAAATGACAAGTATATAAACTACATTTTCCTCTTTCATTCGATATGATGGAAAAGGCGTGGAAACTATACTCAAGCATTCAAGCATTCAAGCAATTGATCATTCCAAGTCTCCATTCAAGGCTAAGTGTTGCATTCAAGTCAAGGATTCAACCATTGAAGAGGAGATCACATACTACATGCTACAACATACAACATACAACATCTAAACCTTCGCACATAAGGATACAAACATCCTTAGAACAAGGTATTAGTACTTGTTTTACAGTCATTTACATTTACAGCTCTTGCTCATTTCTTGGTTAATTCCAAAACTGGGGTTTGACCTAAAGGCAAACCCCTAATCCCTAACCCCCCATCGTCTTCGCTTTTCTGTGTGTAGGTTGCAGGTACGCGGCTGAAATTGAAGATCTGGAATCCTTGTGCAGAGACGAACAGATCCCCCTTCGTTTCGCGGATTTTTCGGAGGACCATGGCGCCGGGCACCATCGTCCCGACAACTTTTGCCCAAATTTGCAGGACAGCGCCGTATCGACATTTTACTGCTAATTCCAGGTCCGCAGCTTCATCCTATAACCTAAACTCAGTTTATAAGCGAATCTTTATGACTTTCTATGCATCCTTAGCTTAATTTCCTTAATCAACATTCTTTACAAAAGAGGGTAGCCTTGCGTTCCTAACCCTTGAAATTCATTTAGCATCCAATCTTACATCGTGTGGGATTGAATCTTATGAGTTTCAACCCCTCTTTTGAATGTAAAGTCTTCCCCCTAAGTGAAAACCCATCGAATCCTAGCGAACCTCCCTTATCTCTCCTCGGAGTTAGAAGAGGGGAGACCAACTAGGGTTCGACCGCGATTTTCCGCTTTACAGCTATTATGATGATTTAACAAAGATAGGCTAAAACGCTTAGTAATTAGACTATAAGTTTGATGCATGAAATATTATTGATTGACAAAATGACTACAAGTTTGATGCATAAAATCTTCTATATCAAAATGAGAGAATGAAAGCTCTATTTATAGGGAAAATAGGGCAATGGATGGTCAAGATTGAATAATCTTAACAAGGGTCAGGATTGAAAGTTAATCAATCCATGTTCATAATTCTCACCAATGAAATGGTGACAATTATCAACAAGAGATTACTTGAGAGGAGATGAAAGAAGAATTAAATGTTTGAGAAGACATGAAGGTTACCTTAGGAGGTAAGGGTTAAGGTTAGGTTAGGGTTATCCAATGGATAAAGCTTTTACCCAAATGATAAACTCTTTTGCAAAGATTAAAGGGATAACCAAGGTTAAAGCCATGAATGCTTGATGAGACCCTTGGGTTAGATGAGGGTTGAGTTAGAGAGAAAGTCTCTAATCATGCAAGAAGGTTGAGTTGACCATTAATGGTTATGTAATAGTCTTAAATGGTTTGGAAGACTTCGAGGGTTAACTTGTTGAGGACATAAAGCCTTTAATGGTTTTCAAAGACTTTGGAGGCTTTGAGAAGTGACTTTTCTTTGCTTAAGATTGTGACAATAATTAGGAGATGGATTAGGTTAATTGGAATGGATTAGAAGAATCTAGAAGGAGGTTTAGAAGGCAAGTGAGAGATGTAAGAAAATGCAAGTGGAGGAAAAAGGATTTTAATTAAAATAAAATAACTTTATTTCAACAAAAAAGATGCAACTTGCATAAATACAAGTGGGGGATTTAAATAAATAAATTAGATTTATTTATTTGCAAGGATCAATTTAATTAAATGTAAATTTAATTAAAAAGGGAGAAAGGGGAATTAATTAAATAAAGTAATTTATTAAATAATCAAAGGCTAGAAAAGGTTTAGGTGAACTTAATTAAATAAATTGAGTCATTCATTTACTCAAATAGATGAATATGAAAAAATTAATTAAATAGAATTTAATTAATAGGAGGAATTGAGTTAAAATGAATATTAAATATTCACTTAGGGAAGTGGTCAGATTTATACGTCTATATATATATATATATATTAAAGAATATTATAATTATGAAATCATGAATTATTTTTAAATATCTTTGTTCCTATTTTATTTTTATATATTTGTCTAAAAATTATAATTTTGATGAGATATTTTGTTTCATATGATGGTTAATTTAAAAACATTATGTTTATAACTAATATAAATATTTTGACATGTGAGTGGTTGTCAAATTTAAGGTAAAAGGTAAAAGTTAACATTAACACATGCCATTTCACTCGACCCCTTACTGTCATTGTAGAATGCCTCTCGACATTAATTATTTAGTTAGAGCTGTGAGAGAATATATGACTAAATTTTTAAATTTTGAAAATTAAAGGAATTCAAGTATTTATTATGTGATTTCATTAGTTTATAAATTGTTGTCTATTATTTTGATGAAAAATTTTGAATTACAATTTTAAATGACTTATCTATTAAAGTAGAATGATGACATCCAATCTAATTTGTTGAATTAATTTGGCTAGGGTCTTATATGTGTGTTTATAAATGAATTGGTTTGAATATACTAGAGTATATTTGACATTGATCTCTTTTATGACATGATAGGTGTTTTGCTTGCAGATGAATTTTGGCTCCTGATGTTGTAACATCAACTTCTACATGTTATTAGAGCATCAAATATCTTTTGCATGCTTGAAGGATCCAACTTTGGGTTTTTTTGTGCACCTTGAGCTCAAATGGAAGTTGACATTACATCAACAGTGTCCCAAAGCCCTAAGATTGACTGTTGTTTTGTCAAAATTTGAAAAGTTGAAATTCTGGGTCAATTTAGCTAAGAGCACAAAATTGAGGCAAAATCTGGGGAATTTGAAAAACCTAGGCACTTTGGAGTTAAACAGAGGCCACCGTCACACTCAGAAGACCCAAAAACCTTAAGATTGCTTGTCAAATCGTCAAAATCGGCAAGTTGAAATCGGGGCAAAAAAAATTAGACGTATGATTCACACATCCTACGTCAACAAGTAATTTTCATGCAGTTCCAAAAAATCCTAAAGCATTTTTTTTTTTTTTTTAAATTTCATTGAAATTTTATGCACAAAAATTTAACAAGAGGGCTTTACAAAGTTTCTCAAAAAAAGGTCAAAAGGGATTCAAATTTTGTTTTGCAAAGGACAAAGTATTTGCAGGTATGGGACTGACCTACCCCACCTATGTAACATTCTTAAACATGCTGACATCATCACTGGTAGATGCAAGTTTGGTAGTGATTTGACCAAATTTGGTAGTGGGCTAATTTTAATGTTCAACTCTATTTTAGCAAGGAATCTTTTGCTAAATATTCATTTTTTGCGCAAGGAGGTCAAATTTTTTTGTAGAAAATATTCCTAAGAATATTTTGTCACTAGCATCATGTTGATATCAGTGTACGAACAACTTGCATGAACTCCCATTTTAGGCCTTCAAACCCTAAAAATATTCTTTTGATTTCTTAGGCATAACTTGGTCATATGGGCTTGAAATTGTGCAAACTATATATTGTTGGAAAGCTCATTCTTACTTCGATTTGAATTTTCCAATGGCTTTGTTAGATCTTTCACTAATTTTTCATACCAAACCTCCAAACTTAGCCTTCAATTTTGCGCTTTTGAGGCCATAACTTGCACGTTCAGACTCTGCTTTTTGAAAACTAGATATCGTTCGAAAGCTCTCAATCCTCTGTCTAGATCTCAGGTCTTTTTCTGCAAAATTTTCATTAGGTACTCAGAGATCTCAATCTTGTCCTTTTTAGGTTCTTTCTTGGAAAACATGCAAATCAGTTGTTTTTTAGTGATTCAAGTGAATTTTTTTGGCATTAAGAGGATGTATATTGTTGTATCAGTCCATTTTTCATTTTTTTTCAAAATTTATCATGGATCCAAATCATATTGCTCCCCTTGCTCCATTCAACTACCATGGTTGGAAAAAAACAAATGGAGATTCACTTGAAGCACCAATGGTTATACATGGTGACCATGGGTACAAAAGTTGAGCCTACAACTATTGCCAAGAAGAGAAAGTGGTACAATAGGTGTGATGAGGCTTTTGGGACATTTTGTATGTCATGTTTTCGGATCTTCTCTTTTATGTTGAGTTTTCCACCACATCTAATCATATTTAGACTACATTGGAGTCCTTGTTTGGGAAACAAGATGCTTTGAGGGGATTTCAGTTGGAGAATGATATTATTGACTTGAATCCAAATGATTTTGACACCATCTAGGAATTTTTCACAAAACTCAAGTCCCTCATATTACAGTTAAAGCAGTGCAACACTGAGGAGGACTCTCTATTGATTCTCTCTATCCTTGCCAAGTTTGGTTGTGATTATTCAGTTTTTGTTTCTACATTTTATCCCTCTAGAGATGCTCTTAGTGCTTGTTACACCATGCCTTCATTTGATGAGTTTTCTTCTCAACTCACACAAGAGAAAACCAAGTTGGCTTAGATTGGTCAATTTAAGTCTTCCAAATCACAAGCTCTTGTTGATTCTCAGGGCACCATGAATCGGAAGGCTTCACATGGCGAAGGCAAGAAACACAAACATAGGGATTCTGAGTCACATGAGCAGCCCAAGGACTCACAATTACATGATTCTTCAGATTCTTCTTCATCTTCTAAGAGGTCATCATTGAAGAAGAATAAGTTCAAGTGTGCATATTTCATTGAGCCAAGACATGATGAGCATCAATTTTCTACAAAGAAGATTAACGAGCTCCCACATCTTCTACAAAAGCACAATATTCAACCGCCATCATCTAGTACACTTTTTCTACCACTTCAGGATAAGGAAATTTTGGGTCTTCTTCATGGCATGTAGTGAAGACAAGATGAAGGGTCATGCTCTCTTTGCAACGACACAATCTTAGTCCTTTAGGCAACTTCTTGATTTAGGAGCCTCACATCATATGGCATCATTAGAGGGTACATTCTCTTCTTTTGAGCATCATGCATTTCCATAGATTTTGATGGGTAATAACACTTATATGAGTGTTAATGGAAGTGGTTCTATTGAGGTTGATGGTGGAACATTCAATAATGTTCTTTGTGTCCATTCATTATCTTCCAACCTTCTTTCCATCTACCAGATTACTCACAATGGGATAGGCAAGACATTTGAATTCACCCCTAATTCAATGGTCATCATAGATCTGCATAGTAGAGAGCTTGTTGCAATTGGTAGTGTTGATCATGCATCACAATTGTATGAGCTCTCATTTTTCCCTAATTGAGCATGTAGTTCCATTGATTGGTCCTACCTCTCGTGCATCAAGAGTGGATCATAAATCCAAGGAGATGTTTGGTCACTCGAACCTATGTGTGCTTCAATCTTCCATGAAGGTTTCTAAGACTTGTTTATATCTTCTTCCACCTCTCACTTCTTTAGAGATCAGTTTAGTTTAGCAGGTTAATTGTTCCCTTCTAGTTTCGATAGAGTGGGATGAGTACTTGCCAAATATTGAAGCATTATTTGATACATCACACACTCCAGACATTGGAGACATGATTGAGGATATCATTCCTCCTTGATGGTATTTTGTGATGAATACTAAGAGGGGGGGTGAATTGGTATACCAAAAAATACTGAACTTAAACACTTTATCCGTCTAGCAGCAAACCGGTATAATAGTTTAACTTACAAATTGGTTAACACAAATGCAAACCAAACAGCAAGTAAGGCATTCACCCACAAAAGCACAATCACCATAACACAAGAGATTTTGACATGGAAACCCAAATGGGAAAAACCATGGTGAGATGAAACTCACAAGTAACTATCTACAGAATAGTAACCAAACTGGTTAAGGTCAGACTAGTTAAGGTCATACAATGTTCTTTACCAGAATAGATCCTGTTAGGAATCTCAATATCTATTAGGAGATAAGTCTGATTAAAGACTACCTTGTGAGAGGATTTTAGATCCACAGATGTGAATCACCTTGTTAGAGGATTTACAAAGGCTTTTCTGGGCCTACCCGGTTAAGGGTTTCTGACTTGTCAAAGATGTGAGTAATCAACAAGTGAATGATCTAGCAAATAACACAATCTGCTTGGTTAGATCCATGATAGCTCATTGCTAATGCATTTCAGCATTACTTCAGTCTTCAGTAAATCCATACTCTGTTACAACACACAGACTTGATCTTCTCTGTTAAGATCATACAAAACAAGAACTCATCAACCACCACAAACCTTAACAGCTACACACATGCTAAAACCCTAGACATGATGTCCTTAAAAGGAATATGATTTCATGTCGATCGAATAGGATTACATTGCAAGTTCCTAGGTTCATTGTATCTAGACACATTTGGTAACACGACACAAGATCATCATCAAAGTGTCGGTGGATGGTAACTCATCACAAAAATATACCGATTGGTAACTCATCACAGAGTATTACCAGTTTATACGACTTTACTGATTACCGGTTGGTAACTCAGAGTAATATTGGTTTAACTATTAAACAGATTACCGGTTGACAAAAATGAAGATTGGGAAAATGATAACTACCACTTCTAGTTCCTTTGCTCCGTTCTGCTTGATATCCTCGAACCGCTTGAGGTCCTCATGCCGCTTGAGATCGGTAAACACTTTCTGCAAGACACCGATAGTCTAAAGACTATAACATAATACCGGTTTGAAACAAATACCGGTTGAGCATAACTCATACATACAAAAAGTGATCTAATAGAAAGTGTGTGTCCATCAATGACAATCACAACATAATCATCAAAAATGCCAACAATCTCCCCCTTTGGCATTGATGGCAACAATTAGGAAAAATTTGACATCTAAGTGTTTTACAAAAAAAATATGCCATAATAAAAAACTCCCCCTAAGCATATACACTATCCCTTTGTAGAAAATATAATGTATACTACTTCCTTACAGAGATAAACATGAGTATACATAGCATGCATCAAAATTTTAAATACCAGAATACTTCTCCCCCTTTGCCAACAATGACAAAATATAGCTAAATAACCCTTGTTTCTATTAGCTGAATAAATGTTTATGACAATAAAGAGTGCAAAAACTGATTTAAAGTCCTGCATAAATTGCTTCATGGATAAGGACCATGACTCAAATAATGAGGTAGCAACCTCACTCTCCGTTTGCATCTGGGATACCTATTCCTCCATGGCATCCAAGGTACTCATCTCTTGAGTAACTATCAAGGCATCCAGATTGAGATAGCACTTCTGAAGTATTTGCAGTCTTGGTAGTAGAACCTGTTGGAGTTCCTGCAAATCCTTGGTCCAGTTGCTGATCTCCAAATCAATTCTTGCAGCCTGAAGTTGAAACCAATGAATGGTTTTCCCATAAGCGGTAAAGGAATCATATGGTGTCTTGAAGGTGCTTATGAATGTCTGCAAATCAGTTTGCAGTTTGTCTTTCTGGGCAAAAACATCATCAAAAAATAGATGGGGTTGACATATCTTACTTAGCAGTGATTTCCCCTCATCCATTGCATCTTTGATGTCCTTCTATGCCTTCTACAAATCGGACCGGAGCTCATGTAACTTTTTCACCAAGGCGATGTTCAAAGCCTTTTGATGCTCCTTCTTGGCATGCACTTTGACAACCTCTTCCAGGCATTGTACCTAGTCCTCCACAATTGTGCATAAAATTTTCAGTCAGGCCAGAGAGGAATAGGTACTAGGGAGGTTGGTACTAGGTATCAAACCAGTAAGAGTGTCCACCGCAGCTTGGATCATGTCTTGCTCCTTCTTCCTCCTTATCACCTCTAGGCATTCTTGAGCAAGCTTAATGCTTTGGAGTAGCTCCAATTCGTTAGAAGATTGGAGGTCAATGGGACTGGTAATGTCAGCTAGTTTGGCTTGACTACCAGTTGCCTTTGGAGTCTCCACTTGAGTTCTCTGCGCCGCTTCCTCCTTCTCTTTCTCTCTTAGCTTGTCTTCTTCTGCCTTCTTTTTCTCCTTTTCCTCTGTTTTTCTTTTCTCTTCTTCTTCTTTCCGCTTCTCTTTGTCCTCATCCTTCTTCTTCTTCTCCTCTTCTTTTCTCTTCTCCTCTTCCTGCTTCCTCTTCTGCTCTTCCTTTCTCTTTTCCTCTTCCTTTCTCTTCTCCTCTGCTTGTTTCTTTTCTTCTTCCTTCCCTGCTTCCTTCTTCTTCTTCTTCTTCTTCTCTTCCTCTTGTCTCTTTTCTTCTTCCTTCCATTTCTTTTCTGCTTTCTTTTCTTGTTTTTTCTCTTCTTTCCTCCTGTCCTCTTCCTGTTTCCTCTTTTCTTCTTCTTTTCTCTTTGCCTCTTCATCTGCCCGTTTCTTCTTTTCTTCTTATTGTTGCTTCTTCTCTTCCTCTGCCTAGTTTTCTTGTCTTGACGCTTCAGTTGGTGTCCTTGGAGTAACATCTTCACCGTTCAAGGCATCAACATCAATAGGTTCCATTTGATCAATGACCAATACTCCTTCACTATCATACACTTCATCTGATTGACTGATTTCCAGTTCTTGCTTAGCTTTATGGTTGGCTTCTGCCACTTGATGCAACTTTAGAGCAGATTAAGCAAGGGAGTGGGTATCTTTTACCACTTCCAGTATTTTTCCTTCTAGCAACAGGAGTCTCCTTCTTCTCATGAAGAAGAGGCCCTTATATCTTTCCACCACTTCATACAGTTCTGTTTTAGGCACATCAGGAAAGTATTGTGCAAATACTTCCTCTCTTATTTCTTGTTCCTTCTCTATGGCAATGCACCACTTGTTATCTAAAGAATTATATAAAGAATTAGGTGTCTCAGATTTAATTTCTGATGGCCACCGGTCATTAATACATAAATAATTGATGACTTCTTATTCAACTTCCTTCTTTTCATCATCATTAAAATCATCAAATAACTCTTTCAAATCACCAAGCACTTTTCTTCTAATATTCTTAATAGTTCTTTGAAAATGTGTCAAAGGTTTGTAGGAGGAAATATCAATATTTATCAGTGCAGATGTTGCTGGTTCATTATTTGTCTTTTTCCTCGTTTGCTTAGTCTTCTTAGGCTGTTCTTCAGACACAGTGTCCTCTAAGTTCAGTGTGTTGTCTTTTGTCTTCCGCTTTCTCTCAAAGACTTTGGCGGGTGCAGCTTCTTGTTTCTTCTTTGCTGGTGACCACTTGGTCACTTTGGGACTTGCTGCGGTAACTAGTACCGATACTGAAGGCACTGCCTTTCTCTTCTTTATTGACGACTCTTCAACCGGTGTAACCCTTTCCAAATAGGTGCCGGTTCTCTTTGCCTTTGGATCAAGGGGCGAGGCAAGTAGGGTAGAGGCATACCCATCTATCATGTCATACTTTACCTCATATCCCATCGGTTCCACTTCTTCCTGTCTAGGCTCAACCACCTCCATTATGCACTCATCAACTCTAATGGTGAAGCAGATGTCATCTTCATATTTCTTGACAATATCACCTGATATTCTCACTCTTTGGCTCATTTTGCGTCTAAACTCATCAAAGTATTTGTTCAAAACTTCTGGATAACCGGTTCCAACCGCTTGAAGGCTTTCCTTGATTTGCTTTTTAACCGGTTGGTTGGCAAACCACTAAATATCTCTGACTCTTGGGAAGTAACCTTGGAAGTAGAAGAACAACCCAACCAATAGTTATCCAAACTTAAATCTCAAGGCATTGTCCTGTTTAATCGACTTTAGGTTCACCAGAAGTTTCCTTTGCATACAGGTGCATAAGTCAAATGATGCATCTTCCATGATCATCCGATAGGCAACATTTACCACTGCAGCAAAGACAGAGTTGATCCTGCTAGCATAAAATGTCCAGTAACCTATTACCATGTAGGCATATTTGACCAGATCGTCCTTGATGGGATTGATGGTCATTCCCCGTTGGTTGCTCACAGAACTGGTGAGCTTAGTCATTTCCGTCTTGCTGATCTTCCTTAGGGCTGGCACTTCACCGACATTACAGAAACTGGTGATGACATGAATCGCTTCCAGTGTGATGTCATGGATCTTCTCTAAGTACATTTTATCACCGTGCACCCTGCTGAGAATGATGTGGATGTGATCATCTGAAAGCGCTTCAAGGAAATAGACTACATTGTGAAGCTTCTTCTTTTCCAGGATGCTAAATTCTGGTTTAATCTTCTTGTCCTTCCCGCAGAACAAACTCAACTGGGAATGGATTACAAGAGATCCTAAGTCTTCAATTTTACAGTCAATGTAATCAGAAATGCCTTCCTCCACTATAACACCAGCGGGTATTTGAGATAGGGCATTGCATTTTGCCTTCCGTTGAATGAAGTCTACTGAATCAATAGGTACACTAGAGTTAGAGTGTGATGCAGAAGCCATGATAAATAGAGAAATTTGAGAAATACCTTCATAATTCAAAATTTAGGGTTTGCAAATTACACTTCGCCACACACTCCTTCGGTTGCTGAAATACCGCTTTGTGTTCTACACTTGATCAATTGATATTAGCTTTAGATTCTTCTTCAAGGTTTTGAAAATTCTTTGAATCACAATCCAAATCGCTTTTCATCGCTCAGTGCTTAAAAACTTCTTCGCTCGAGAACTGATAAGTGAAAAATGACTTGAAAAATCATTTTAAACATTTTCTCCACCTACCATAATAAATGCTCCACTAGTAGGGCGTAAACCCTAATTTGCCTTTTACCATTTCCGGTCTTCTGCCAGTTGACAGGTATCACATACCGATTAAGGTCTTTTACCGGTGTAAACTGGGGTTTCAAAACATTTCACCATTTGTTCCCCCTAAGCTTTTTTGATGCTTAGTTTGCCGGTTCAGTGACTTCCACACTAGGTGCAGAAACTGGTTCTTCTTGAATCACTTCTTCTGGCTTCTTCTTTCAGGTTTTCTTCATATCCACTTGAACAGTTTCGACATCTATCTTTCCTTCGAGAGTGACCAATATATCATCCGATATATTCTTTCTCATTCTGCAGAATCTTGTTGTATGATCCGGTTTGTTGCGAAGATAGCAAATCATTCCAGGTGCCCTCCAAGGTCCATTGTTCATGTTTCCATTCTTCCTTTTGCATGTTGCAGCAGTGTGACCACTATGATGACAGATCAAACAGGTTGCTCTCCATCTGGTTGCTGCTTGATAGCCACTACTTCCTGACTAATAATTATAGGTTTTAAACTGGTTTGGGTTTTGGTTCCCAGAGGGTTCAAAAAAAGCTCCTTTACTCCTTTGAGGATACCTTCCAGTGTTGTGCATGACAGACTTGCATTCAAATGCTCTATGCCCAAACTTGTTGCATGCATAACAATTACCATTGAATCTATTGGGTCTAGGCTTATCATTTAGAAAATAAGGAAAATTATTGTAAGCCTTACTTCTACATACATTAGCAATGTGTCCTTCCTTGAGACAATTAAAGCAAATAGGTTTGAACTTTTGCTTACCTTTATCCTTTGGTGCCGGTTGTTTCTTTGATGCTCCATCTTTTGTTCCATAGGTCTCACCTTCCTCATATTCAAAGAAACCAAGTCCATTGGTATTCTTTACCGGTTTAGCTGATTCAAGCTTTTGCTCTAGCTTAACAGAACTCTTATTGAATTTGGCAAGTATTTCCTTTGACTCAATAAGTTCTTTGGTAATAGCAGCATTAGATTCCTTCAAGGTTGCATTCTCAGAAATAGCCATGTTTATTTCACCTTGCATTTCTTCCTTTTCCATTTATTTTCATGAAGATGAGCGGCAAGTGTACTGATCTCTTGCTTCAACTTGGAAATCTCATGATCTTTGTCTTTTACTAGATCTTCAGCTTTCCTTCGGTTCTCATGCTCTTGACACATTCTGATAGTTAGTCCTTCAAGTTCCCTTGTTAGGTTGGCATTGGACTCATTCAGTTTTTCAACTTCTTGAACTAGGGCTTCCATGTCTGCTTCATCAGAAGAACTGTTTTCAGTTAGCTCAATCAGTTTTTCAGCATGCTCTCTTCTTTTTGCCTGAGAAGCCTTATATTTGACTTTAAGTTCATCATAGGCTTGCTCAGTCTGAGTGAGCCGATTAGTAAGTTCCCTCACAGTGTATTCCCCCATATCTCTTTCCAAGTGGTTAGACTTATATAAAGGTTGGCTCTAATACCAATTGATTAATACTAAGAGGGGGGGGTGAATTAGTATACCAAAAAATACTGAACTTAAACACTTTATCCGTCTAGCAACAAACCGGTATAACAGTTTAACTAACAAACCGGTTAACACAAATGCAAACCAAACAGCAAGTAAGGCATTCACCCACAAAAGCACAATCACCATAACACAAGAGATTTTGATGTGGAAACCCAAATGGGAAAAACCATGGTGAGATGAAACTCACAAGTAACTATCTGCAGAATAGTAACCAGACCGGTTAAGGTCATACAATGTTCTTTACCAGAACAGATCTTGTTAGGAATCTCAATCTCTATTAGGAGATAAGTTCGATTAAATACTACCTTGTGAGAGGATTTCAGATCCACAGATGTGAATCACCTTGTTAGAGGATTTACAAAGGCTTTTCTGGGCCTACCCGGTTAAGGGTTTCTGACTTGTCAAAGATGTGAGTAATCAACAAGTGAATAATCTAGCAAATAGCACAGTCTGCTTGGTTAGATCTATGATAGCTCATTGCTAATGCATTTCAGCATTACTCCAATCTTCAGTAAATCCACACTCTATTACAACACACAGACTTGATCTTCTCTGTTAAGATCGTACAAAACAAGAACTTATCAACCACCACAAACCCTAACAGCTACACACATGCTAAAACCCTAGACATGATGTCCTTAAAAGGAATATGATTTCATGTTGGTCCAATAGGATTACATTGCAAGTTCCTAGGTTCATTGTATCTAGACACATTTGGTAACACGACATAAAATCACCGTCAAAGTGTCGGTGGATGGTAACTCATCACAAAAATATACTAGTTGGCAACTCATCACAGAGTATTACTAGTTTATACAACTTTACCAATTACTGGTTGGTAACTCAGAGTAATACCGGTTTAACTATTAAATAGATTACCGGTTGACAAAAATGAAGACTGGGAAAATGATAACTGCCGCTTCCAGTTCCTTTGCTCCGTTTCACTTGAGGTCCTCATGCCGCTTGAGATCGGTAAACACTTTTTGCAAGATACCGATAGTCTAAAGACTATAACATAATACCGGTTTGAAACAAATACTGATTGAGCATAACTCATACATACAAAAAGCGATCTCATAGCAAGTGTGTGTCCATCAATGACAATCACAACATAATCATCAAAAATGCCAACATTTTGAGCATTCTTGTCATCCCATTTTAGTGCCTTCAGAGGCTGCTCATCAAGTATTTTCATAGTTGTTTGGATTTTCTTTATTTAATTTGGCATATCATAATTCAAATAGCTCGATAGATGAGCAGTCTTCCATGGCTCACATCATGAGACTATTCCTTCCATCTCGCTTCATGGAGTTGCTTTTACCTTGGCGACTTGATTTATTTCTTCCTAAGGGAAGGAACATGGTTTGCCACTATTGGATCTTCACAAGAATTCGTCCTCGAGCATTCATCTTCAACATTGGAGCTTCTTTCTTATGGGTGAGATACATTGTCTCTTCTTTTCTCTCTTGTGGGGGGATATTGATTGTACTTACGTAATATATTTAGTACTTGGGGGGACATCTTGAGTCCCTCGTGCTTATCACATTTAATTTATTTTTATCTTTTGGAGAGGAGTTTTCTCTCACTGGTTTATCCTCCTTTTCTTTGGTTGTGAGAATTGCATTGCTTTGTACTAGTTTGTACATGAGTACCTAATCAGACCTAGTTGTCGAGACTCACTCATACATACATTTTGCATTCATCATTATCTCTTTAGCTTTTTTCTAAGCTAATCTTAAAGGGGGTGGGAGGGGGGTGACAAGCGATGTTGGAGTATTTAGGACATTTATCTTATTATTTATTAATTAGATCCTTTAATTGATTTTTCACTTAAGATAAACTTAGGGTGCTTTTTATTTTCTAGAATTTGTTTTTCTAGCATTAGTTCTAGTTGTAGTTGAGCTTAATTTACTTCCTACTTTACATTTCTTTAGTTCTCCTAATTCTAGCATTAGGGTTTCATTCATCCTTAATAAGGATTCGTTCATTCATTGTAATTGTATCTCCAATCAATCAAACTGTGCAATATTACAAAATTCTCAGGTTGTTATTGAGCATATAATCTCTTGCTTGATCTCTTTTGTGTGATAGGTGTTTTGCTTGTAGATGGATATTAACTCATGTGGTTGTATCATCAACTTATACATTTACTAGGCAATTAATGTTATTTTATCATCAAACCCCTATTGCCAATTTAACTATTTTGTGAAAAGGGATTGAAAACTATACTCAACAAACTTGACTCACCACTATTGTGCATACATCAAAGATGGTGGGCACATGCATTACTTATATATGACTTGCTTATGGATGCATCATTATGCTTTTGGAGTCTCTAAAAGTCCACCCTCTGCACATGGAAAAGGTACCCTCAATGTGGCAATGATATTTACTTGAGGGAAAATTCTTGCATCTATGGGATTTCTCTCTTTAAGAGGAGAGAGTTCCTTATGAATGATAGTGTTGTGTATACATTGATTGTGTTAACTTCTATTATCAAAGTGTAATGATATTGATGAACATTCTCTATAGCAATGGCTAGTCAAATTGTTCCAAGTTCTAATAGAGTTTCTTGACATTCTCATTCAATGACTAGGATGCATTTGTTTTGTTGTCCAATTCTTTTTAAAACCTCTTCTTGTTTGAAAATGTGTATAAGAACTAGTGCTTGTTTTCTTACTTCTCTCAAGGTAATATTTACCCAATCCGTTTCCACTTGTGGAGACATGTAGGCATGAAATGTCAAAGTGCGTGTAAGAGTGACAACAAGCAAACTTGAGTTCTCTTGATAATGTGCATTTGTTTTTTAATCTTGTTTTCAAGTTGAGAAATTTGTTTGTGATGACTATTTTGCATGTGAAACTCTTTAAAAGCCTTGAGGCTTAAATGCCAAGAGGGCCTAACATTTTTGTCTTTTTTATTTTTATTATCTTTTGTCAATTTTTTGTTTTTTTTAATCTTATGGGTGTATGCAAATGTTGAGATAAAGAAAACTAAAGTACATATGTGAAAAATAAAGTAACCTAAAATGACATTGATTTTTGTCACTTTTTATTAAAACAATCTATGAGAATGTAACTAGCATACACGCAAATGAAATGCAAGGGGAAAAAGCATGAAGTTGTGTTGCACTTGGGGCTAATTGGGGGTAGTCCAACCGGACTACCACCCCGTCACGTAGCACCCCATGTTGCTGGTGTGGCACCTAAATGGCACCAAGAGTTCGGTCAAACTATTGACTACATTATCCCAATTTGTGAGCACTTGAGCTTAGAATTTTTCAAAAAAATTCAAAATAGTTCGGTCGAACTCAGTTCGACCGGACTCACCTATGTGGCAAGTGATGTGGCAGCCAAATCACCTATTTTATTTGTATTTCTGAAACTTTTCACTTTTGCTCAATTTTTCTTTAGGCTGATTTTTTTTTACAAAAATAAAAAAAATACCCTTTTGTAGAGCTCAAAGTCACAAATCTAGAAATATATTTTTTTTAGTATTTTGATTAATTTTAATATAGTTTTTTTAGTTAAACATTACGAGTAGGTTTTTTAAGTTAATTAAAAAGCTGATTAGAAATTAAAAAAATATTAAATGATATTAAAAACAATTAAAATATATATATTTCACTAGATGAGAGAATCTTCTCCAAAAGGGTATAATTTTTTTTTTGATAATCATAAATTTAGTAGACAAAGGGTGATGTTGAATGAAAACTACCAAATTCAACTATGTTGGACTTTAAAATATGATGCAGAGCATCTTGCACATGGAGGAGAATAATTTTTCAAATTTTTATTTTCTGCAAAGATTCTTCTATATTGGAGTAGCGGAGTCATGTTTGACTCTAATTTTAGGCAATTTAAGTGGAATTAAAAGTAATTTACAAAGAAGGCCTAACATCTTTTCCTTTTTTTGGTTCTTCTTTTGGAAGAGTTTATTTTTGGGTGGTGTGAGAGGGATTTTGCAGGAATACTGTCGTAGCTTTCAATGGCAACAGGTTTTGTGTAATTAGGACATTTATCTTATTATTTATTAATTAGGACATTTATCTTATTATTGGGGAAGGGACAAGCGATGTTGGAGTAATTAGGACATTTATCTTATTATTTATTAATTAGATCCTTTAATTGATTTTTCACTTAAGATAAACTTAGGGTGCTTTTTATTTTCTAGAGTTTGTTTTTCTAGCATTAGTTCTAGTTGTAGTTGAGCTTAATTTACTTCTTACTTTACATTTCTTTAGTTCTCCTAATTCTAGCATTAGGGTTTCATTCATCCTTAATAAGGATTCGTTCATTCATTGTAATTGTATCTCCAATCAATCAAACTGTGCAATATTACAAAATTCTCAGGTTGTTATTGAGCATATAATCTCTTGCTTGATCTCTTTTGTGTGATAGGTGTTTTGCTTGTAGATGGATATTAACTCATGTGGTTGTATCATCAACTTATACATTTACTAGGCAATTAATGTTATTTTATCATCAAACCCCTATTGCCAATTTAACTATTTTGTGAAAAGGGATTGAAAACTATACTCAACAAACTTGACTCACCACTATTGTGCATACATCAAAGATGGTGGGCACATGCATTACTTATATATGACTTGCTTATGGATGCATCATTATGCTTTTGGAGTCTCTAAAAGTCCACCCTCTGCACATGGAAAAGGTACCCTCAATGTGGCAATGATATTTACTTGAGGGAAAATTCTTGCATCTATGGGATTTCTCTCTTTAAGAGGAGAGAGATCCTTATAAATGATAGTGTTGTGTATACATTGATTGTGTTAACTTCTATTATCAAAGTGTAATGATATTGATGAACATTCTCTATGGCAATGGCTAGTCAAATTGTTCCAAGTTCTAATAGAGTTTCTTGACATTCTCATTCAATGACTAGGATGCATTTGTTTTGTTGTCCAATTCTTTTTAAAACCTCTTCTTGTTTGAAAATGTGTATAAGAACTAGTGCTTGTTTTCTTACTTCTCTCAAGGTAATATTTACCCAATCCGTTTCCACTTGTGGAGACATGTAGGCATGAAATGTCAAAGTGTGTGTAAGAGTGACAACAAGCAAACTTGAGTTCTCTTGATAATGTGCATTTGTTTTTTAATCTTGTTTTCAAGTTGAGAAATTTGTTTGTGATGACTATTTTGCATGTGAAACTCTTTAAAAGCCTTGAGGCTTAAATGCCAAGAGGGCCTAACATTTTTGTCTTTTTTATTTTTATTATCTTTTGTCAATTTTTTGTTTTTTTTAATCTTCTGGGTGTATGCAAATGTTGAGATAAAGAAAACTAAAGTACATATGTGAAAAATAAAGTAACCTAAAATGACATTGATTTTTGTCACTTTTTATTAAAACAATCTATGAGAATGTAACTAGCATACACGCAAATGAAATGCAAGGGGAAAAAGCATGAAGTTGTGTTGCACTTGGGGCTAATTGGGGGTAGTCCAACCGGACTACCACCCGGTCACGTAGCACCCCATGTTGCTGGTGTGGCACCTAAATGGCACCAAGAGTTCGGTCAAACTATTGACTACATTATCCCAATTTGTGAGCACTTGAGCTTAGAATTTTTCAAAAAAATTCAAAATAGTTCGGTCGAATTCAGTTCGACCGGACTCACCTATGTGGCAAGTGATGTGGCAGCCAAATCACCTATTTTATTTGTATTTCTGAAACTTTTCACTTTTGCTCAATTTTTCTTTAGGCTGATTTTTTTTTTACAAAAATAAAAAAAATACCCTTTTGTAGAGCTCAAAGTCACAAATCTAGAAATATATTTTTTTTAGTATTTTGATTAATTTTAATATAGTTTTTTTAGTTAAACATTATGAGTAGGTTTTTTAAGTTAATTAAAAAGCTGATTAGAAATTAAAAAAATATTAAATGATATTAAAAACAATTAAAATATATATATTTCACTAGATGAGAGAATCTTCTCCAAAAGGGTATAATTTTTTTTTTGATAATCATAAATTTAGTAGACAAAGGGTGATGTTGAATGAAAACTACCAAATTCAACTATGTTGGACTTTAAAATATGATGCAGAGCATCTTGCACATGGAGGAGAATAATTTTTCAAATTTTTATTTTTTGCAAAGATTCTTCTATACTGGAGTAGCGGAGTCATGTTTGACTCTAATTTTAGGCAATGTAAGTGGAATTAAAAGTAATTTACAGAGAAGGCCTAACATCTTTTCCTTTTTTTGGTTCTTCTTTTGGAAGAGTTTATTTTTGGGTGGTGTGAGAGGGATTTTGCAGGAATACTGTCATAGCTTTCAATGGCAACAGGTTTTGTGTAATTAGGACATTTATCTTATTATTTATTAATTAGGACATTTATCTTATTATTGGGGAAGGGACAAGCGATGTTGGAGTAATTAGGACATTTATCTTATTATTTATTAATTAGATCCTTTAATTGATTTTTCACTTAAGATAAACTTAGGGTGCTTTTTATTTTCTAGAGTTTGTTTTTCTAGCATTAGTTCTAGTTGTAGTTGAGCTTAATTTACTTCCTACTTTACATTTCTTTAGTTCTCCTAATTCTAGCATTAGGGTTTCATTCATCCTTAATAAGGATTCGTTCATTCATTGTAATTGTATCTCCAATCAATCAAACTGTGCAATATTACAAAATTCTCAGGTTGTTATTGAGCATATAATCTCTTGCTTGATCTCTTTTGTGTGATAGGTGTTTTTCTTGTAGATGGATATTAACTCATGTGGTTGTATCATCAACTTATACATTTACTAGGCAATTAATGTTATTTTATCATCAAACCCCTATTGCCAATTTAACTATTTTGTGAAAAGGGATTGAAAACTATACTCAACAAACTTGACTCACCACTATTGTGCATACATCAAAGATGGTGGGCACATGCATTACTTATATATGACTTGCTTATGGATGCATCATTATGCTTTTGGAGTCTCTAAAAGTCCACCCTCTGCACATGGAAAAGGTACCCTCAATGTGGCAATGATATTTACTTGAGGGAAAATTCTTGCATCTATGGGATTTCTCTCTTTAAGAGGAGAGAGTTCCTTATGAATGATAGTGTTGTGTATACATTGATTGTGTTAACTTCTATTATCAAAGTGTAATGATATTGATGAACATTCTCTATGGCAATGGCTAGTCAAATTGTTCCAAGTTCTAATAGAGTTTCTTGACATTCTCATTCAATGACTAGGATGCATTTGTTTTGTTGTCCAATTCTTTTTAAAACCTCTTCTTGTTCGAAAATGTGTATAAGAACTAGTGCTTGTTTTCTTACTTCTCTTGAGGTAATATTTACCCAATCCGTTTCCACTTGTGGAGACATGTAGGCATGAAATGTCAAAGTGTGTGTAAGAGTGACAACAAGCAAACTTGAGTTCTCTTGATAATGTGCATTTGTTTTTTAATCTTGTTTTCAAGTTGAGAAATTTGTTTGTGATGACTATTTTGCATGTGAAACTCTTTAAAAGCCTTGAGGCTTAAATGCCAAGAGGGCCTAACATTTTTGTCTTTTTTATTTTTATTATCTTTTGTCAATTTTTTGTTTTTTTTAATCTTCTGGGTGTATGCAAATGTTGAGATAAAGAAAACTAAAGTGCATATGTGAAAAATAAAGTAACCTAAAATGACATTGATTTTTGTCATTTTTTATTAAAATAATGTATGAGAATGTAACTAACATACAAGCAAATGAAATGCAAGGGGAAAAAGCATGAAGTTGTGTTGCACTTGGGGCTAATTGAGGGTAGTCCAACCAGACTACCACCCAGTCACGTGGTGCCCCCTGTCACTGGCGTGGCACATAAATGGCACCAAGAGTTCAGTCAAACTATTGACTACATTATCCCAATTTGTGAGCACTCGAGCTTAGAATTTTTCACAAAAATTCAAAATAGTTCGGTCAGACTCAATACGACCGGACTCAACTATGTGGCAAGTGATATGGTAGCCAAATCACCTATTTTGTTTGTATTTCTGAAACTTTTCACTTCTGCTCAATTTTTCTTTAGGCTGATTTTGTTTTTACAAAAATAAAAAAAATACCCTTTTGTAGAGCTCAAAGTCACAAATCTAGAAATATATTTTTTTTTAGTATTTTGATTAATTTTAATATTTTTTTTTAGGTAAAAATTGCGAGTAGGTTTTTTAAGTTAATTAAAAAGCTGAATAGAAATTAAAAAAAATATTAAATGATATTAAAAAAAATTAAAATATATATTTTTCACTAGATGAGAGAATATTCTCCAAAAGGGTATAATTTTTTTTTGATAATCATAAATTTAGTAGACAAAGGGTGATGTTGAATGAAAACTACCAAATTCAACTATGTTGGACTTTAAAATATGATGCAGAGCATCTTCCACGTGGAGGAGAATAATTTTTCAAATTTTTAATTTCTGCAAAGATTCTTTTGTACTGGAGTAGCGGAGTCATGTTTGACTCTAATTTTAGGCAATTTAAGTGGAATTAAAAGTAATTTATAGAGAAGGCCTAACATCTTTTCCTTTTTTTTGTTCTTCTTTTGGAAGAGTTTATTTTTGGGTGGTGTGAGAGGGATTTTGCAGGAATACTGTCATAGCTTTCAATGGCAATAGGTTTTGTGTTTAGTGGGGTGGTAGGAGGAGGTGATGTAGGTAGCAGGGCAATATTTTTAAAGGCAATAGTTTGTGTTTTCAAGAGTCTTTTTTTTTTTTTATGTTTTTGGTTTGGAAATATAACTTGTTGGTTGCAAGTGTAGCTTTAGGAGAGAGTTGGTGAAGGCTTGTAGAAGCCATATACTACTGTAATTTCCATTGTTGTAGGTCAATGATCAGACCCAAATTATATTGCAGAGTTGTATTGTGAAGCCAATAGGCTCACCTAGTTGTTTAGTAAAGTTGTTCATAGTTTAAATGATAATTTTTGAGTTTGCTTGCATAAATTTGGTATTAAAATACATCATATTTATTGTTATAGATCATATTGCTTGAGTGTTTTGGAGTGTGTTTTAGGTGGTTATTGAGGAGGTTTTGATCCCACTACATCAGTGGTATCAAAGCCAAAAGATTTTGAGTGTGCAGGCAGATTCGTCAGAGGGAGACAACTTGCACTAGGGTCGAGCTTGTGGGTATTGTAAAGATGTATGCAAGAAGAGCCCCACATGGCTGGGGTAGAGTTGGAACTACAAATCCTCCAAATGTCAACCACATTGATAATTTTAGAGCTCTCAGTCGACAGATTGAAGCCCTACAAGAAGATTTTAGAAGAGGATTTGCTCACAGGAGAGCACCTGAAAGTGAAGATGACGAGGTTGGAGAAACCTCAGAAGAAGAAGAAAATGTCGAAGATAAAGCAGAAAGAGAAGCTCTAAATGATCCTTTTGTTAGAGTATTGTCAAGGATCGAGAAAAGACTGAAGATTGAAGTTCCTTTCTTCAATGGGAATTTGGACCCGGAAGAATTAATAGACTAGATATATGAAATGGAAGAGTACTTTGAGTTTGAAAAAATAGAAGACCTAGACAAAGTGAAGTTTGCCAAAACCAAACTAAAAGGACATGTTAAAATCTGGTGGAAAGAAGTCCAAATAGGAAGAGGGAGAAGAGGAAAGAGTAAAATTTGCAAGTGGGATAAAATGGTGGAAATGATGAAGAGACAGTTTATTCCCGTTGATTATGAGTTAGATTTGTTGAGGAAAATGCAAAGACTGAGACAAGGAAACAAAACTATTAGAGAATATAGAGAGGAATTTCGCAAAATTCTAATCAAAACCAGCCATTTTGAAGCGGATAAGGAGAAGATAGCCTATTATCTTAATGGGTTAAAACCAAGCATTCAAGAGGAGTTAGGATTGATAAGGATTTACACCATGGAGGATGCATACCAGTTTGCATTGAAGGTGGAAGAAAGATTAAATAAAAGGTTTGAAAACAAGCAAAGAGGAAAGGGTAGATCTTGTGAAGAGAAGAATGAAGGTAATAATTAGAAAAATCAAAATGAAGATAACCCTAGAAACAACAAAAATCAGAAGTTTAATGACACTTACAATTTCAAAGAACAAAATTTCAGAGGAAGAGGAAGATCGGGTAGAGGATCCAGAAGAGGAGGCTTCCGTGGAACCTGTTTCAAGTGTGGAGAAGAGGGTCACAGAGCTTATGATTTCCCTTATGAAGAAGAAAGAACAAGAAGGTCTGAAAATCAGCCAAGAGCAACAAATGTGAATGAGGAGGATGCTAAGTCAGCACAATCGGAAGATGCAGAAAATAGAGAAATGCTTGTTGCAAGGAGAGTCTTGATGAATGCAGGAGAAGCATCAATTCAAAGGAAGAGTTTATTTCAAACTAGATGTAAGTGCAAGGGTAAGGTGTGCAATGTCATTATTAATAGGGGAAGTTCAAACAATCTTCTTTTCAGAAGAAATGGTGGGCAAGTTGCAATTAGAAACAAAAAGACATCTGCATTCATATCAAATTTCTTGGTTGCGAGATGATCAAAAGGTTTTGGTGAGTGACCAATGTTTAGTTAAATTTAAGATAGGATACTACCATGATGAGGCTTTATGTGAAATTATGTCAATGAGTGTTTGTCATATGTTATTGGGAAGACCGTGGCAGTTTGACAGGAAGGCAATGCATGATGGATATGAAAACATATACACTATGATGAAGGATGGAGTTCGACACAAATTGAAACCCTCAAGTAAGAATGATGAAAATGTATGTAAGAACATTGGTAAATGTTTGATTAATGGAGTTAAAGAATCAGTCAAAGAGGATGGAGATGAAGATTATGATTTTCTCATGCAAGTTGTAGCAATGTTGATTGCATTCCAGAAGGGCAGAATGACAGTTTCAGTGGAGAAGAAAAAAATGGTAAAATTTGATTTTTATGAGAACATTATTGAATCTGATTTGTTTAAGGATGATCATATTGGTATAGGAGAGTGTGTTGAAACAAATAACCCATTGGAAAATGAAGTTATAAATGAGAAAGAAGATGAACAAGTGAAGGGCGGGTTAATGGATGCCCTCTTGCTTGATAAAGAGATTGATGAAGATGAAAATTTTGTGACTAATAGTTTGTTGCAAGACGAGAAAGAAGAATTTATTGGTTGTTTTTTCAATATTAATGTGAAAGTAGAGGAGGAAAAGTTTGCAGCAAAACAATGTCTTTTGGAGGGCCCAAACAAAGAGGAACACGATGTTACAATAGAGAGGGATGAAGAACAAGTTTTTGAAACAATTTTAGGGGATGAGGGAATACAAGTATTTGATTGTTTAACTGAATAGAATGACATTAAAGATTTTGATTTTCCAGAGTTCCCTAGTGCATATTGATGGGAAATGGATTATACAACAAGAGGAAGAAAAAGAGGAAAAATGAAGAATGGGAGAGACATCAAATTACTAAGGAAACTAGTTAAGCATATTCAGGAAGATGAGGCAAAGAAGTGGAGGCAAAATAAACATAGAAATTATAAATGTTTATGAGTTTCAGTCATGAAACATTTCTTTCTACCTTGGGTGTTTGATGTAGAGCATCTTCCACGTGGAGGAGAATAGTTTTTCAAATTTTTAATTTCTGCAAAGATTCTTCTGTACTGGAGTTGTGGAGTCGTGTTTGACTCTAATTTTAGGCAATTTAAGTGGAATTAAAAGTGATTTACAGACGAGGTCTGACATCTTTTCCTTTTTTGGGTTCTTCTTTTGGCAGAGTTTATTTTTTGGGTGGTGTGAGAGGGATTTTGCAGGAATATTGTCATAGCTTTCAATGGCAACAGGTTTCATGTTTAGTGGGGTGGTAGGAGGAGGTGTTGTAGGTAGTAGGGCAACATTTTTAAAGGCAACAGTTTGTATTTTCAGGAGGCTTTTTTTTTTTTTTTTTATGTTTTTGGTTTGGAAATATAACTTGTTGGCTACAAGTGTAGTTTTAGGAGAGAGTTGGTGAAGGCTTGTAGAAGCCATATACTGTTGTAAGTCAATGATCAAACCCATATTATATTGCAGAGTTGTATTGTGAAGCCAATAGGTTCACCTAGTTGTTTAGTAAAGTTGTTCATAGTTTAAATGATAATTTTTGAGTTTGCTTGCATAAAAATGGTAGTAAAATCCATCATATTTGTTGTTATAGATCATATTGTTTGAGTGTTTTAGAGTGTGTTTTAGGTGGTTATTGAGACGGTTTTAATCCCACTACATCAAAATATTATTATGAGAAAAATATACATCAAATTTATTTTTTATTTTTTTAACACTGCATATATATGTCCTCTATTTGGAAAATTAAAATCAGAAAAAAAATAAGTTCATTTTTCGTTTTGTTTGGTGATGCCAACTAGAACCCCTGATTTTCAGCAATAAAAAATCTGTCTTTGAATATATAAAATAAATGTCAATTTTTATTTTTTATTTTTTAAAAAATAACAGACATAAATTTCATTAATATTTTTATATTTGATCAAATTACATAATTTTGAAACTCAATTTAGAAATGTCACTTTTATGCGGTCGAAGTTAAATAGTTTTAGTTGTGTTGCCCACTTCCTTTATAAAGGTGTGACACAACATTGTGCTTTTACCCCAAGAACACTTTATTTCTCACATTTTCAAAATGAAAGGCATCTTATATTAACAATCACGCATGGAATGAGTGACATAAAAGGAACAAACATTCTTTTTCTTCCAATACTTTTCAATGGTTTTATGTGGCTCATGCAAATGCTTCAATACAAATATTAGAAATAATGGAACTCTTTCTCTTTATTAATTTGAAGGCAAGATTACAAAAAAGGTGTGAAGAAAAAGTATGTGCATAGAAACAATCTAATTATTTTGGTAAAAACAAAAGTTCCTTGTGTGAAACTTAGTTTGGTTTTTGTTGTTTTAAATGTCAATTAATGAGGGAAATTCTTATTTTTGTTTACTATTAAAAACTAGTAATCAAAGGAGACACAAAGAAAAAAACAATTTAATTCCAGTTTAACAAAAAAAACTTTGATAATCTACAAAAAAAATCTCACAAATCACTAGTTCACATCATCTTCAAATTCCTAACGATTTAGTTGCTATAGGTGTCAAAAAGAGAAGATTTTGTTTAAAATGTTGATTTCATTGTCAAGTTTGGCCAAAAAGTGTAACCCAATATTATAACTTAACGATATTCTTTGTCTATATCAAGTGGCATCAAAGCTAGTCAACTCACCAGGTTTTTGAAGTGAGAGTCCACATTACAAAGCTCCAATTGTTTCTTTATAGGTGAGATGAACTTGTGATTGTGAAGAGTTGAATTAGAAGGCATGGCTCATAAAAGCTAACCAAGAGGTCAAAGAAATATTGATATAGCAAAAATGTTAAGAGCAATGGTAGCAAGGTTGAAAGAAATAAAGGTAGCACAAAGAATGGGTGTGCATGTTGAAGATGTTAGTGAAGATGAATACTAAGTAGAAGTGGTAGGTCAAGAAGGAAAAATGGAAGACTACGAGAATGAACCATTCTTGAGAGCTATGTCACACATAAAAAATAGATTGTAGATGGATAGTCCATGTTAAAATAGGATTTTGAGTTGTAAAGAGCTCATATAAATGACTTCTAAAATAAAAATGAATTTTGATTTGAAGTCAATATAAGACTTGAAGAAAGTTAAAATAAATAAATAATAATATTAAGTTAAAAGGTCATGCATCTTAAAGGTGGGATCATGTAGATTATAGATGGATATGCTACAAATGTTATCATTGATGTCAAGAAGGAATTTATTGTCCAAGATTATCGTCATTGATGTAAAAGGTGTATGGAAAATTGTTTGAAAATTATTGTCATTGATGTCAAAGAAGAGGAAAGAATTCGCTAAGCCTAAAGACCATAAATCACCATAAAAAAGATAGTAAAATTGATCAACTTCCTCAAATTATAACTTTTGAATTCATTCAAGATGTGGAACATTGAAATCTAAGTATTTTGTTTATTTGTAAAGTCAAAGTAAAAAATTAAAATATTATATGGTTGACCTATTTAAAGGACAACCACAATTGAATTGGCGCTTGAAAGGAGATGATGCAATATTTGTTGGAGTAGTCATCCCTTATGAGGGAATTGAAATAACAAAAATGGTCGACTCTTCCTTATATATAGTGCCACCCTTAAAAAAGATTAAACAAATTAAATACAAACATGTATTTTATGAGATGACTCCCTTAAGTTGCCTTTCTTGGAGCAGCATTGAATTTGAATGAGGCCAATCCCTCATAGTGAGTGCCTTAGATTTCAAGAGTTGCATATAAAATAGAATTCACCTCCCTTTATGAAGTCATATGTCTTTTCATGAAGTCACCCTCTCTCAAGTAGATATATAAGGAGATTATGAAGTGTGATAAAGAATAGCATGGAGAATAGAAGATTTATCATATATACACTAAAGATCCGTGTGTGAAGAAAATTGTAGATCATTCAAGGTAATATTTTATTTTTTGAAGGAGTTATAGAAAATCTAAGAGGACAATTACAGTAGATTTGTAACAGATCTTTTAAAGTGATTTATAGTAGATTTAAGGTAAATGTATATCAGACCTTTCAATTTAATTTAAGGCATATTTATACTAAACCTTCTAAGGTAATTTAAGGTAGATTTGTAGTAGACCTTTGAAGGTGAATTATAACATACGCAAGGAAAATTTAAGAAGACTCAGACTCGTTGTTTGAGAGGTAGGTGCCTTTCAATAGAAGAGATTAGTGTATCTATATAATTTAGTGCTTAGTTGCAGGATTGGTGTCTCCAATAGGTTGGTGCCTGCAAATATTAGAGAGGATTGGTGTCTCGAGTAAGTTGGTGCCTATAAAGTTTATAAGAGAATTTTTCATAGAAGCAATATTTTTTGTGGTTTTCACCCAAAATGGTTTCCACATAAATCTCATGTTATTCTTTCTTTCTCAATTGTTTATGTTGTGAAATTGATATTATTAGAGTTGTTATTTTAAAAATGTTAAAAAGCTTGCCTTATATTGATTTCTCCCCTCTTAATATAAGTGTGTTCTCATTAGGATACTCCATGTTACAATGTGAGTTTGATCTCTAAAGAGATCTTATAATAGATTTCTAAAATGAAAATGTATTTTGATTTTGAATCAATAAAAGAATTCAAGAGAGTCAAAATTTTCAATATTAAGTTGAAAGGTCATACATCTCTATAGTGGGTTCATGCATTGATGGACAAGTGAGGAAGAAAAAATGGGAAGATGCTATCATCGAATTGAATGTTTGTAAAATTGAAGGTTAAATTATTTTAATCAATGCTATGATTTTAGATTAGATTGTGTGACACAAAAACATACACACAATCTAATTCAAAAGCTTAGCACTGATTAAAATTATGGATTGTGAAAATATGATATCATTGGTTAAATTATTACTATTAGAATATTAGCTAAATATATTAAAGTGATTGTAAATTTTGAAACAAATAGAGATGAAAATCAAAGAGTACATGAAGGAATTTTACAAGCTCAATGTCTAGGCTAGTTATGTATAAGAAACTAAAGAACATATGGCAAGGTACATCAATGGACTTAAAATGGTGAATGATATCAATACAATCCTAGTAAGGACAAAGAGGAAGACGATAAAAAAATATAGAAAATATTAAATTAACATTCAAAGGGAGAAGAAGATAACAAGTTGATAATAGCAAAGAGAAACATGGAGAAGAGAATACTATAAAGGAGAAGAGAATACTTTTAGAGGAAGTGTATATTATGTTAGAGGAAAAGGTAGAAGATCTTCACTTATTATAGATATTGAAACATTGGTCATATAGTCTTTGAATATTCACAATTGTAGAAAGCAAAACTAGGAGAGATGTGGCTAGGAATCATATCACTAAAGTAGATGAAGAAAGTTTTTCTTTTACTTGAACACTTGGAGGAATGTTAACATGCTAAGAATCTTATGTTTAAAATATTTTGAAACAAGAAAAGGAGGAGAGGAGCCATTTTAAAGTAGTTTTTTCATAATGGTATGTGAGTTTGGAGGGAAATGTTGCAAAGTTATTGTTGATAGTGGAAGAACAAACGATTTGGTGTCCAAGGAAGCTAAGATAAGGAGTATTAAGTATCCTAATCTATATAAATATTCATGGTTGAAAAAGAAGCATCAACTCATTGTAATGAAGAATGTTTGGTCAATTTTTAGATTGTGCCTATAAAGATAAAATATTGTGCGATAATATGCTTATGGATGTTTGTCATGTCTTTCTAGGAAGACCATGGCAGTTTGATAAAGAGGTTGTATATGAAGGAAGGAAGATTACTAATGCTTTTATGAAGGATGGGATAAACCCTAGTATGAGTTTGTTAAAATAAAATGAAGAGTTTGGTAGTCTACCACAATATGTTTGAATTTTGGACAACCATTTTACATATTGTAACAAGAGATGAAACAAAAAATGGAATAAGTTTCATTGGTGTAGAATTTGTTTAAGAGACATAATGAATATCCTTTCAAAGAGTTGTCAGAAGGATGTATATGTAAGGAATCAAATGATAGTCATATGCAAAGAGTCACAAGGAGGTAATAAAATATTTGAAGAATCCTAAAGGCCATATACAACATGGTTTTTGAGCTAGAGGGTATGTCTTTACTAATGGAAAAAAGGAAAAAATATGTTTGGATCATGCAAGGTCTTGAAGTTCACAACATAAGACTATGAGTTAGAGCTCCCTAATAAAATACGTATCTTGTTAATTTTCAACAAGGTACATTTGCCTCCATACTATAAGGGACTATCAAGCATAATTGTTGAAAAATATTCACATTTACAAGTAGGATGGGATGAGATAGAAAATTCCTAATAGGGAAAGAAGACAAAAGGAAAATCTCTAACAAAGTATAAGGAAGTAGACAAAGACATGTTAAATCAAAAATAAACTTGGGGTCTCAATTTCAAGCTTCACAAAATGTTCGTGTCCCTCAAGCTCATGGAACAATTTTGACTTACTCAACATGTTTTATGTAGAAATATCCAAGCACATAAATGATAATGTGTCACACTAAAACAATGATCCTTCAATTTTGGCTTTGGTTCTAGTTGTGTGTTTTAGGCTCTAGAACTAAACTAGTCATGACTAGCTCTTTTACTCCACACGGTATTCCTTTCCAAACACATTGATAACTATGATTGGTGCATACATGATAGTAATTTCATCCTATGCATTAGGAAATCTTGGTTAGGACATAGGAAATATTCCTCTTGTAGTCTTTGACGCAACCTATTAAAAGTTGAACAAAAGTTACCTCTATTAGGTGTGTCAATTTATGAAACACCTTCACATTGAATATCTTTAACTATTCTTTGACAACACTTTATGACTAGGTGTTATCTAATGGGGAATGGACACTCATTATCTCTAACAAACAATTACTATAGTGGCAACTAATGCAGTGATTACTTTTTGCTTGCATTTTACTCATGCACCCATTCCTCGCTAGTGGCAACTCCTTAAAGGATGGATTATAATTTTTATAAAGGGCATAAACATATATGAAAAAGAGATATACATGTACACGAACAAAATATAAAAGGATAATGAATTGTGTGAAGAAGCTAAGAATATTTTCTTGATAGTCTAAGAATGTGATTGTGAGATTGAAGACAAAGATTTCAAATATTTTCTGAGTTAGTTGATATACCTTATGGCTAGAATATGTACAAGCAAATGACAATGTTAAAGTTTTATCTCTAATTTTTGAATTATTATTAACCCTCGCTACAAGTTATAATTTGAATTACATCCATAATTTCCATGTGATTATAGTCACTTCCATTCCATTGTTTGAAGCAGATACTATGATTGGTTTCCCTTAGGCACTTGATCTTTGTTTGTATCAATCCAACCTTACCAAATTAGACACATGTTCTCAAGGCACTTACTATCTCAAGAGTTTGCATGGAGCTTTGATAGAGATATTAATTCATGATCAACACATCAAGTACTACTTGTTTTGATTATTTGAGGCCTTCTTATGGCATATGTACATACTCTTTCCCATTGTTGGTAGTGGGCCAATGTCCCTTGTGGGGATTCGTGACATGGTTTAACTGCCTCATGTGGATTCTATAAGTGTAGTGGTTGTATCGGGCATTGATAGGTCGATATTTTGGTGTAACGACAACCCTAGCTTGTAACAAGTGGTATCAGAGCTTGTTCACAGGTTCGAATCACGCAGGCCGTGGCGAGTGACACTGGGAGGCGGATTGTTGGCAGTGGACCAATGTCCCTCGTGGGGATTCGTGACATGGTTTAACAACCTCCTGTGGATTCTATAAGTCTAGTGGTTGTATCAGGCATTGATAGGTTGATCTTTTGGTGGAACGACAACCCTAGCTTGTAACACCCATTTCTTTTATTTTGATTGGTCTATAAAATGGTTGGTTTTGTGTTGGTTCTATTGTTACAACTATACTTTAGTCTACGCTTGAGATTTGTCTAAATTGTTAGAGATTACCAATCTAAGAACCCATAAATAGATCACATTTGTTGAGCAATTTTCAATGTTGTGTTTTAAACCCATTTGAATAATTGTACATTATACTCATCCATTGAAAATTATATGTTTTGAGGTATTTTGGCCCTAGAATTTTATACCTCGTGTGCATGTGTCACAACTCTTGCATCATTACTTTGTTCTTTTAGCATTCTACTTCCTACTTATTTTGTTCCTTGTAAAAATTTAGATCACATATGCATGTTTGCAACTCTTACATCTTTGTTTCCCTACTTTGCCATTTTGTTGTTCCACTTCTTGCCTCATTTGTTCTTTGCAAAAATTTGAATCTCATGTGCATGTTTGTAACTCTTGCATCCTTTCTTCTCTACTCCATTTTGTTTTTCCACTTCCTTCTTCTCGTGTTCCTTGCGAAAATTTGGGTCTTGCATGTATGTTTGCAAGTCCTTCATCCTTGTTTCAATGCTTTGTCATTTTATTATTCCACATCCCACTTACTTTGTTTCTTACATCCTTGCTTTTTGTGTATGTTTACAAATCTTACATCCTTGCTTCCCTATTCCACCATTCTACTTCATGCTTCCTTTATTCCTTAGACAATTTTGAACCCCATGTGCATGCTTTTTATTCTTGCATCTTTCCTGGCTTCATAATTCCTCCATACACATGCCCCATTGATCTTTGACCCTTCTCTATATGTTGGCAATTGAACACCAAGTCACAACCTCCACTAGTTTTATGTTGTGCACACCCAACTTTATATACAATTTGTAAACCCTAAATGCAAGTCTAAATTGGAGTTACACCATTTGAACATTTTTCTAGTATGCCTCCTACACACCTTAGCATGTCATTAAAGCCCTCAAATGAATGTGATGCAAAATTACAAACATCCAAGTCAAGCCCAATAATTGATGGACTCTTGAAGGGTATGGCTTTAGATGCAAAGGTCATGTGCTACTAACAAAAAGGGTATTTCCTACCCCATGTAATGTCTATGCTTCAAGAGGATTTTTCCTACCCCATGGTGCTGATAGACTTATAAAGCACTGCGAGGGGGGGTGAATTAGTGATAACAAAAACAATACCAAATTTAACACAGACCGGTAAAAACAGTTAACCAGTTTACTTAAAACTATGCATGCAATCCAAAGTGATATAAAAGCATCCACAACAAGTAAAACATCCACCATAACACAAGTTTTTATACATGGAAAACCCAACTAGGAAAAACCACGGTGAGATGGGACTCACAAGTTAATTATCTGCAGTAATAGGTAACTGACCAGTTAAGGTCTACAAAGTGCTCTGCTAGGAGTGGATCCTATTAAAGATCCCAAAGCCCTGTTAGGATCTATACCCGTTTAGGAGTAACCTCAATAGAGGATTTCAAACCCAAACTAATGGATCGCCTGGTTAGAGGATTTGTGCAATGAAGCTTGTTAGAGCTTACCCGGTTACAGGATTTAACTGTTGTAGTGATTAGAAAACAATAGGTGGTATGATCTATAAATAGCACATCTTTCTTGTATAGATCCTCTTCTGCTCACTCAATACTACATCACTGACATACTCTGCAACTTCTTCAATAAATCACATCAACTCATCACTTGTTTTTCGCATCATAAAAATAGTTCATCACAATGCCATTTTATAGACATTAGAATTCATGTCAGCTTAGGAACCTTATCACAATTTCCTAGGTTCAATGTATCTAGACAATCTTACATAACACATCACATATTACCGCCAAATCTGTTGGTTAGGGATAACTCATCACACATTCAGTGAAACCGGTTGGAACACCGATACC
Organism: Cryptomeria japonica; assembly: GCF_030272615.1. Classification (NCBI taxonomy): domain Eukaryota; kingdom Viridiplantae; phylum Streptophyta; class Pinopsida; order Cupressales; family Cupressaceae; genus Cryptomeria; species Cryptomeria japonica. Next base: position 49,998,457 of record NC_081405.1, read on the forward strand.
GGTTAAGAGTTAACCACTTCCAAATCATAGATTGATTGTCCTTCATTTGCCTCTTTGTTGATCTCCGCAGTATCTCCAAACTGGTGTAAGTGAAAATGACAAAAACCAATTGTCAATCCTGCATATACCGGTTGTCTACATATACCAGTTTAGACACCTTCAAACCAGTTGGACTTCTCTATACAAATGATACCGGTTTGCAATACTAAGACTTAGGAGTAGTATCGGTTTGTCTTAACTAAGACGACTATGACAATGTGAACATATGTGTGTGTGTATATGTGCCATCAATGAAAACACATAAAGTCATCCATTACAAAAATCATCATCAAGCCAACAGGTGCTTCTCAATAAATCCAAGAGAGATTTCTTGTGCAAATGGTTATAATGAAAAATTAAATGCATTGACTACAAATGACCCTTGCAACCTTACCTAAAGGACTAAACAAAATGTAAATTAAATATGATATAAAAAAGAATTAAATATGCAAAAAAGGTTGGTCTTTGAATAATTTATTTGATTGTAAGTGTCTCAAGTTGATTTACAACATCTATTCATATAATCTAGTCTACAAGGAGAAATAACATGGTTTCTAAATCATAGGAAGGGTAGTCACTAATGTTGTATTTGTAATTGAATGTCTCCATGAAAATTGTAGCAATGAAAAGGAAGATATTTAAACCTAGTTGTTGGTTACCATTTTCTACACTTGTTGATTGTAATAGATGTTAGTAAATATGTGACAATGTTCTAATGCATTGCAAACCTATTATAATTTTTTTCTCTTGTTTCATATGGGTTGTTGCATCTTTGAAGTGGGTTATTAAGCATTTTACTATTATCTAAAATTTGTGTTTGTATGCAAGTATGGTTCCATTTATGATTTGTAAGTGTACTCCCTTCTATTAGAGTGAATAATATCTTGTACCTAGTAAATTCTTAGTAGGGACTTATTTACATGTTAATTTAGGTTCTATGTTTAATTTCTAGAAGTCTTAATTGTCTAGATAAGATCTTATCCATATCTTATCTTTTTTACTTTTAATTGCTTTTTTCCCTAGTTCATGTAATGTTTGTATCATGCTAGTTGTTCATACTACATCACACCTTGTAACACAATAAAGGTAGGGATATCCAATGAAGGACATCCCCGCCTTGCAGCCTATAACACAAAACACCATGCAAGATACTAGCAACCGGTAACACAACACAAGATATAATTGATAAATAGATAAAGAGCAACCCTAACCGATAAAAGTAACACATGATATAACCAGTAACCAAATAAATTAGTTGTTATAACCATTTAGTGAATTACATATGCCTCTAGCGGCTACACATGCTAGACCGTAGCCCAAGATTACAAAAAAATCCTTACAACTCAAAACTATGATCCACAAATCTTTTGCTCAACAAATAAGCCTCTAGAAACAGTCTGCACTGTTATTCGCTGATCCAGACCTCAGTCCTTCTGGACTTCAGTCCCCCCGAACCAGAATCTCTCTGGAAACTACATCTTCGCTTGATCTCTCCTTCCTCGGACCTCCATCCCCTAAAATGATTCTCAAAACTTCCCTTTATACCATCTGCAAGCAATAACAACTCAATCAAGTCGGCCAAAGACCAACCGGTTCATGATAAAACATGTAAACGATAACATGTTGGCCCAAATCGCCAAGAACATCTTCAAATGCATAGAACTTCATACAGACCTCTGGAAACATTGGTCAAGGCCCAAAACAACATCACTCAATGACCGTAAGTTACAGAAACCACCCACAACGTGATTCATCTTTGCTCCACACATTGCAAGACCAACCGGTAAGAACATACCAATACCGAAATAATACTAGATTCGATATCTCACTGGAATTAATTCCAAATGCCATGAATCTCAAATATGATAAAGACAACGAACTCAAGGTGATAAATCCAAATCCACAACGCTAAACTCTGAAACATGAAGAAATGCAACGATCTCCAAGCAATTCCACTGCTAACTACTCCAACCAGTTTGAACTACTCTGGTGCTTCTGCATTAGACTCTTGGGGTTAATTGAAAAGTGAGTCCCATCACTTGATCTGGTTCAATGATTTGTCAGTAGGTACTTGCAACTGCCTCAGGGGTTCGACGACATGACTACAAATTATGATTGCCTCTCCTCGGTGATCTACTGGTCCAACCTGCAGACTGCCTCAGTTCGGCGGTCTATTCAAGTCTCCACCCACTAACTACCTCAAGCTCAAGCTCTAGGTTCGGCGGTCTGCTGGAACCCTTGCACTGCCTCACATTCAACAATCTGAACAAGCTGCCTCAACTTCCTTTTCAACCAACCGGTTCACAACCAGCACTTCCTCCAACCGGTTCATAGCCAGGTCTTCTTCCATCAACAAGTTCATAACCAACTTTGATACCATTTGACGCAGTCAAGGTAGGGAGATCCAATGAAGGACATCCCAGCCTTGCAACCTATAACACAAAACACCATGCAAGATACTGGTAACCGGTAGCACAACACAAGATATAACTGGTAAACAGATAAAGAGCAACCCTAACTAGTAAAAGTAACACATGATATAACCGATAACTAGATAAATCAGTCGTTACAACCATTTAGTGAATTACATATGCCTTCAGCGGCTACACATGCTGGACTGCAGCCCAGGATTACAAAACAATCCTTACAACTCAAAACTATGATCCGCAAATCTTCTACTCAACAAATAAGCCTCTAGTAACAGTCTGCACTGTTCTACACTGATCCGGACCTCAGTCCTTCTAGACTTTAGTCCCCCCAGACCAAAATCTTTCCAAAAACTGCATCTTCACTCGATCTCTCCTTCCTCGGACCTTCATCCCCTAAAATGATTCTCAAAACTTCCCTTTATACCATCCGCAAGCAATAACAACTCGATCAAGTCTGCCAAGACCAACCGGTTCATGATGAAACATGTAAATGATAACATGTCGGCCCAAATCACCAAGAACATCTTCAAATGCATAGAACTTCATACGGACCTCCAAAAACATCAGTCAAGACCCAAAACAACATCGCTCAACGATCCATAAGTTACAAAAATCACTCGCAACCCAATTCATCTTCGCTCCACACACTACAAGACCAACCGGTAAGAACATACCAATACTGAAACAATACCAAAATTGATATCTCACCAGAATCAAATCCAAATGTCATGAATCTCGAATATGATAAAGACAACGAACTCAAGGTGATAAAATACAAATCCACAACACTAACTCTCAAACATGAAGAAATGCAACGATCTCCAAGCAGTTCCACCACTAACTGCTCCAACCAGTTTGAACTACTCCGGTGTTCCTGCATCACCTTGCCTATATAAGTGAAGCTCTAATACATCTGTAATATATCTCATATCTTAATATTCAAGCAAGCTCATTTCTTGCATACTCTCCTGTGGAGGGGACCTTTGTTTTTGTCGGTGATCTTGGAGTCTGTAGCTCCTACATGGTATCAGAGTCATGGGGCCATGAAAACCCTTCTCAAATCTAAGGGTAGAGTTATTTCCAGATGAGAGATCTAGGTAGTTTTTAGTAAAGTTGACTATGCTCTTCTCTTGCATCATACAATGACATGGAGAATTAAAAAACTTGAAAAAACATCGGTTTTGGGGTTCACCTCTTTGTGGGTTTCTATTGTAGGTTATTTTTGGCATGTGTCAGAGGAGATATAAGCTCACCATTAAGTTTGGGGCATCTGAGAAAGTCAAGATTGTCTTTTGTTTCATCTAACTATAACATTTTTGCCAAATTTACAAGGGTTTCAAGATGGAGGAGGTTACTATCTCTAGGAGGTAGCTAATTTTTCAAAGCACTTTGGGTCAAATCAAACCCTTCCATTGCATCGAGAAAGCCTAGGAATTATAGGAACGCATGTCAAATTGTTAAATTTTGACACATTCACCTCAGGGCATCAAAGGAAATTTTCGGGTAGTTGCCATGATTGATATCCCTATGGTTTGTATAGTTGTACGACTCTATATTATGTAGGCGCTAGTCGTCCTGATAAAAAATACGATTTCCATTTAGTTTATTTCAACGTTTTTAAAAATAAATATTATTTTTTAAATATTTATTGATTTGTTTTTAAACCCAAGATTTTATATTTCATGGCTTTTGTGGCTAGCACCAAGCGCCTAAGCCTAATTTGGGGGGCATGCAAGAGTTGTCACCCCGCCATTACTTTGCCTAAGTGACACTGTCTGCAACAAGAGGCATAAAATAGTTTGAATTTTTTTATCTTGTAGTCACATCATTGATTGAGACTTAGTGCCTAGGGGCTTAAATTTGGCCCTCTTCTAAGATTTTTTGAATACGGCATAACTTTTCACTTCCATATTATTTTTTTTGCAATTATTGAAAAGCTGGTTTCATCCTCTGTGTAGTGGTATAGGTTATTTTTCTAGATTCTATTGCAACTGAATTTTATTGTAGACTAAAATTGTTTTTCCCCTTTTGGACTTCCAAGCTCATAACTTTTTTCTAGATTGTCTAATTTTCGTGATTCCAACAACATTTGAAAAGTGACTAGGAGATTTATCATTATGTCTATGCACTTTTTCGATATTGAGCCCTAGGTATAATTTATTTAGTTTTGACAATTTTGACATATTCACTAATTACTTGGACATATTGTCTCCTAGATAAGTTCTTCTTATGGAGGGGGCTTCATTTTCAGTTGTGCTTCATATTTGGGAGGTCTCATATTAGTTTGTATCAGAGATTTATTTATTTCACTATGTTATGCTTGTGGCTCTAACGGTTGAATCAAAGTTTGATGTTCTTACTCCTCATAACTATCACACATGGAAGGTTGGAATGAAAAGGTGGCTTTGGTCTAAGGGTTTGTGGTATACTGTGAATGAGCAACAACCTACCATTACCAAGGAATATGAGAGATTTCTCATAAGAACAAATGTGATGAGGGTATGGGCTTGATTTGTATGCATGTTTATGAAATGGTGTTCTTCCACATTGAGGAGTGTACTACTCTCAAATAGGTATGAGATGAGTATAAGGATATGTTTCATTTAATTAGTGAGGTACATGCTATGCAACTGGAAGTAGAATCGACATCTCTTTCCATTGACATTTTCCCTGCCATTAAAGACTATTTTGTCAAATTTAAATCATTAAGATCTCAATTGGTTGGTTGTGGGAAAGATAAAATTGATAAGGAATGCATATTTATGATTTTATCCAAGTTAAAACGTTCATTTGCATACTTCTCTACTTCCTGTTATTCTACAATCGATGGATTAGGTGTTTCATTTTTTATGCCTTCTTTTGATACATTTTGTGATAAATTGACTAGAGAACAAGAAAAACTCTGTCAACTTGATGCTTCCTAAGAATCGAGATCTAATTGCATAATCATCCACAAATTGAAGGAAAGAAGAAGAACTAACCTAAGACAAGATCTAATGAACCTTCCACCTCTTCTTAAGAGAACTAGCCTAAGAAGGAGAAACCAAAATGTGGCTATTGTAATGAACATGGGCACAGTGAACAACAATGCTATAAGAAATAGTTAAAAGAAATGAAGCAGCTTCTTAAGGAAAATAATATTGCTTTGCCTTCTCAATATTCTAGTTCATCTTCATCTCAACATTCATCTTCTACACACACAAGTTGAATGGGTATTGCAAATGGGGATAATAAGATGAAAGGTAATGCTCTTATTTTAATTGATGTTGATCGATCTATTGGATTGATACTTGACTTAGGTGCTTCAGATCATATGACCGGATTACTTAACTACCTCTTGTATCTTAGGCCCTCATGGACAACTAAAATATTGATAACAAATAGTGGTTATTTTGATGTTTATGCTATAGGGGATGTTCATATAGATAACGAAAGTTTCAATGATGTTCTTTTCATTTTAGAATATTCCCCATGATCTTCTTTTAGTTTATCAAATTGCACAAAGTGGTAAGTGTATCGAATTCGGTCTAGATTCAATTTTCATTCATGATTTGAATAGTAGACAACTTGTTGCAATGGGAAGAGCTAATCACGACGCTCAAATCTACACCTTCTCCCATTTTGCTCCTGATGGTGAGTGTTCTAAGGTGGATTCTCCTAGAACTAGTGTGGGTAGTAATTTAGATGATGATATTGATTTTGTGAACCTTATCGTTATCAACTTTTTGATGAGGTTCCCACCACCTCCTTAGACTTCAATGATGACTTAGTTTTTAGATCTTCAATTGAGCAAGATATCTTTTTTTTCTAGATTTGTCTTTTCAAGATGATTTCATGGCAAGTATAGTAGATTGTTTTGTCATTCCAGTTATGTATATTTAGAGGACATGTTTGAGAGGATTTCTCTCCTCTTTGATGACTCATCTTCTTTGGAGATAGTTCTCGAGTTTCCACATCCTTTTTCTTCTCCCTTGATTGGAGTAACATCTGATTTTGTTGAGAAATATTTGGAGGCACTTGATTAGTTTTCAGAGTTTCATTTTTGGAGGCTTCTTCTTGGAGTTGGAGTTTCTTCTTCATCTGCCAATGGACTTCTTTCTTCCTAAGGGAAGACTTATTGTTCGTAGGCATTGGATTCTCTGTCTTTAGACACTTTTCAATGGCTTTGGAGATCCTTCATAATAGGGGGGCTAGGTAGTCTCCATATTTCTCTCCAATGGAGGGACTTTTGCATTGTATATTCATAATGGGTGTAGTTCTTGGGGGTATTGATGAGATCTCCATACATGATGCATTATATCACTCGAACATTATCTTTTGCATTCCCTTTTGGAGAGGGGCTTTTTCCCAAGTGGTTTTTCTCCTTTTCTATGATTATGAGAAAACACCTCTACATGGGTACCTAAAAGGCCTCATTGTCGAGACCCATTCTCGCATCTTTGCATTATTTGCATAATAGTTCCTTCTCCTTAAGAGGGTGTTAGAGTGGATAATGTCTTGTACCTAGTAAATTCCTAGTGGAGACTTACACACATGTTAACTTAGGACCTAGGTGTTATTTTTATAAGTCTTAGTTGTCTTGATAAGATCTTATCCATATCTTATCTATTTAATTCTTATTTACTTCTTGCCCTTAAGTCATTTAATGTTTGTCATATTAGTTGATCATACTATACCACTTGTCTATATAAACAAGGTCATTGTACATTTGTAAAATATCTCAAATTTCAATATTCAAGCAAACTCATTTCTTGCATGTGCTCTTGTAGAAGACATCTTTGTTTTTAGAGAGTAAGCATCAATCAAAGAGGAGATAAACCAATCAAAGAGGAGATAGACCAGATATATTCCAATCATATTTAGTGATACAAGGAATAATATATCTTATGCTATCTTTAAACAGATAAAAAAATCCTTTTTGAGGATCATGCATGTAAGAAAAGCTTAGTTGATTCACTTAATAGGGAATAGTATTGTTGTTATCTTTAGGTGCATAAGCGAGAAGGTTCTCATGCGCTTATTTAGATGTCTTAAAGGTCTAGCTATAGTTAACACTAACATGAAAACTAGTAACAAATTTTGGAGTTCATAGTGCATCGAGTATGGTTGTTAGGGCCTTGAGTTTATGCCTTCATTTCTTTTTAATTATAAGACATGAGAGAACAACCTATTGCCTAGCAAGGCCTAAAGTTAAAGAATTATCCATCCTTATCACTTTACCTATTATTGTCCATCCCCAATCATAAGCTGCAAGCCATCCACCTTAAGTTGGCATCCCTAAAATTTAAGGGATAGATTATCTTTAGGGAATTGTGTCTTAAGTTCGCTATTCACCTTAAGATTCATCCAAATTGCTAGTGGGACACTTATGAAACATGCATGCCACGCACTTAAGGCTAATCAATCTGTATGCAAGCTTTGGTGTGTGAGTTTTGACAGAGCCATGTGCTTTATGTTAAAATAAATTTCATCTTCTTTACATCAGAAAGTTTTCACATCTCATGCTAGCAAATCTTGCAATGAAAAAATTCAATTTATATCTGTGGGGCTAAATATTTCTCTTGATTACAGATAATTCAGCTGTAAGAGCCTGAACATAATCCTTCTTTTGATACTGGCATAAGTAACAGTGGGCAGAATAGGTTGCAGGTTTATTTTACTGCAAGTATTTCATATATGATGAATTGTACATGAATTATGGCTTCCCTTGATGGGCTTTTATGCAGCTTCTTTCAAGAAATCATGATGGAAAAGCCTTTATAGGATGAACAAAATGAATATTAGGGAATCTAAACAGTTGATGTTGGAAATTGATCCTAAAAGAATTTGGTAAAGAAAAGATAAAAGAGTAAGTAAAGTCCCTTAGTGATTTTGCTTTGAAAGATCAGGAAACTCTCGAGGGCTGTTACTTGACATATACCTAGGGGACAGATTTACTTTCTCCAAAGCCTTGAGACGGAGCTCCGCAGGATAGTCTGCAACACATAATATACGTGGACCAGCTCCAGTAGACCACTTTAAAGATAGCTGTTTCCCAAGCTGATATGATTGCAATGCTTTCTTCGAATTAAGTCTTCTAAGCAATAATTCCCTAGGCACTGCTATTGAATGATCTTCAAGGGCTTTGTCTGACAAGCTCCTTTTGTAGCGAACTTGCTCTTGATTATCTTGGCAATTAGTTGTTTTATCTACACCATGAGTGCCACAACCTGTTGTTTCCTTCAATGGTCCTTCTGTAAGAGGGATGCATTTTGCATAGGCTTCCTCGTATGTATCCACACACTGATCATCTGAAAGCCCACTACCAATTTCTTCTGGTTCATTGGTTTCGGCATGATGACACAAAGTACTAGCAGCAACTTTTTCTTCTAGCAAGCTATCATTGACTGTACATTCCTTCTGGGAATCTATTTTTTCTATTTTTTCACCTAAATACAACCTGTCTATCCTTGATTCCAAGTTTGGACCATTTTCAATTTTTGAGTTTTTTCCAAGGCGGAAAGATTGCTCGTCTTCATCAGCTGGGCTCCTCTGTAAAGGCCAAAAGAAGCACAACTTAGGTCAAGGGAATGCAACATAAACACTGAAAGACTAACGAATACCAATATTGCTTATACCAACCTGCACATCAGTGAGGTTAACATTGTTTTCCTCTAGAAAACTGATGAACTCATTGAAGTTTTCCTCAGTTGGAAGATAGTGTCCACTGTAAGGCCAAATAGACTGCATACAGAAAGAAAATAGAAAATTGATGAAATCACCAAAAATTACTCTGTTTTCTTATTTCCTTAAAAAGACAATGAAGAGAAATAATAGAAATAGCTTTTCACAGTAGGAACATGTTACCTTGAGAACACCTTCATCTACAACCAATCTTCCAGCTGCAGATGTTGCTCCTCCAGCCAAGAAGCTAGAATGCTGGAATGTGCCCCTCATTTTCTGAATAGTTAATTATAAAGGTATGAAGTATTAATAGTGAGTTGATGTTACTGCTAAAACTCCAGAAAATAAGGTTTTAATCGAACAATACAGAGCATTATAAACACAATTTTTAATAAAACTCAGACACGTTGATCAATCTATCTCTAGATTTAGTGACTCTGAAATACCTGACCAACATAGAGATTTTTTGATGTGCTCAAAACAAATATCCACTTTGATCCTTTCGCTGTGTCAACCAGCTGACCACTCTGCTTGTATACAAGCTTGCCGTTATTGAATATGACCTCATACTGCTCCCTTTCATTCTGCAAGACCAGTCAAGTTATACTTACATGAGATTAGAAAACAATAAAACATGTAACTAATATGTCTCTAGTTGTTAGACAATCCGAATTATAGTCAGACAGGATTCCCATCTTCACAAGATTTGGCACACAGTTATGCTTGATTGGTAATACATTTCGTTCATGATTGTGTTTTACAGTTTAATATGCACATATACAATACCGGCAAGACAGACTGAGAAATAAGACCCAATCAAAATTTAGCACCTATGAACAAGATCCAAGAACTTGAGCATAATTTTCCTATATAGTATGATTAATCCCAATAGCAGAGTAAAGTTATAAATCACGCAGTTCATAGGGTAATTCTAGAATATATAACAAAATAATAATCCAACTGAAAAAAGTCTAAAATAAGGAATGAAAAACAGAAATGCTTACAGGGCCAAGATATTTTATGCACTGTTGTTGCAACTTGCCCCTGGAGCAACAGAGAAGATTGAGATCCTTACCATCTCCAACATCTAGCCTGCATTAAATTTCTTCTTAGAGTGAGAAGAAAAGTTTTAAAAGTATACCAAATCTAGTTCATATAATATGCCCTGCTAAAGTGCTTTGTATTAATAAAGCTTCGTAATGCAATTGAAGCTTGAACTCCAATCACAAAAAAAAATAAAGTTGGACTGTTATATACTTAGATAAGTCAAGGATATTAAACTTTCATTACTCCATCCTCAATCAGGATGTTTGGATAGAAAAATATGTTACTTGCCCTGTGGATATTCAATTAGTTAGAATTACTAGAAAAGGTATCATTGGTGTTTCACAAGACAAAACGATGTCAACCAAGACAGAAATAACTAGCTAAGGGTTCTAAATCTGCAGAGGGTGATCTTAAGATTCCACTAGATATTTTATTCTGTAGAGTAATATTTGACTCTTTAGAAATGAAAGTTGAAAAATAAACTAACCAATAGAAAAAAGGTTGCACTGTATCAGTATCAAACCATGCATCATAATAGAAATGTAGATTATGTCCATAACGGTGTCGTGGGTCAATCTGCATTATAGAGAAACAAACATCACAATAACATGTGAGCAACAACCATTTTAGAAGTAATCCCCAAATATAACTTCAAAATTAAGTAAACATTTACAATTTATTTTATATTAGTCTTTAGATCATTGAAATGTTGCATGTTCTTCCTTTATTCTAGATTGCAAGAAAACAACATTGTATAGAGTAGCAATCCCCATGATGCCCCTATCCAAAAGTAGACTCTTGTAAGGCATTAGGCATCAGAAACTTACAGCCTCAAGCCAGTGCTGGAAAGCTAGTTTTCGAGCCTTGTCATCCTTAGATAAGCCCTTGCCAACCTGTGGAGGAACCATTTATGTTTATTTTCATTTCCCAAATGCAGATTTTAACGTGTTCTATTTATTTGGTAATGAATGCCAAAAAAAACTTAAACTTGAGAGTCCCTTGTAGAATTATAATGTATTAATGGAACCATGACAGGAACAGTAACAGAACCACAAAGTAGTACTACCTTTGCAGCCTTTATTCTTGCTCGTGACCAGCGAGAAATCGCAGTCTGTGGTTTCTCAATATCAAAAAATGAAACAGTACTCCGCTTAAGGGTCACAAAATCTATTGCTTGCCACCTGCATTTTGAAATCGACAGTACTGTCATTCAAATAGCTAAAGATAAATGGTAAAATATTTCATTTCTAACAAATTAAAACACGTAATTTAGGAAACTCCAATGTTTACTGTTCCTTATCAAAACTGAAGCAAGGCAAGTTTTCAATTCCAAATTATGAAAACACAATTGAAGCACTAAGATATCAAGGTCACAAATTTTGATACAAACCAGAGCTCCTCAACTACCACAGCACAATCTGCAAGATTCCGTCTTGTACGATAACTCTTATAAACTTTCTGTAGTTTCACTGCAGCCACTTCCTCTTTGAATCTAGGTAATCCCTCATAAGAAGTTTTACAAGCTATTAAATTGGAACTGTCCAAATTCCTGGAAGATGCTTCTGAATCCTTGGCCTTGGTAGAGTTTTCCAAATCTAGGCCTTTTGAACTAATGGACTCCAATGATGCTGTATCTGTTGGGCTCGCTTTGAAACTAAGGGACCGTAGACAATTTGTTTCTCTGTTGCTATCTTTGAAACTAATGGATCCAGATGCATTTCTTTCCAAAATTCTGCTTTTGATACTAAGGGATCCAGATGCATTTCTTTCCAAATTTCTGCTTTTAAAGCTAATGGATCCAGAGGCATTTCTTTCCAAATTTTTGCTTTTAAAGCTAATGGATCCAGAGGCATTTCTTTCCAAATTTCTGCTTTTAAAGCTAATGGATCCAGATGCAGTTATTCCCAAATCTCTAACTTCAAAACTTAGAGATCCAGATGCAGTTCTTTCTAAAACTCTGCTGTTGAAACTAATGGAACCCACTGCAGTTGGTCCCAACTGTTTTTCTATGCATCCATCTGATACATGGTTTCCTAATAATGTTGGGGTTTCCTCAGGCGTGGAAAATAAAATCCCCATCCAAACCAACAAACTTCTTTCTTGAGCCGCTGGGAATTGATGAGCAGTTTATAATCACTGTACAGAGACGAATTTTGATTTCTGTCAAAATGAACATATAATATATTAGACTCCACTATTCCAGGTGAAAAAAATGGAAAGAATGAAAATACGAGTCCATTACTCACTAACATGATCAGAATCAAATTTCTCTATAAACCAAGAAAGTAAATATGATAAGAATCTACTGCAATATGTTTTAAACCGGGGTCCCTATTTTCTTAGATTACTTGGAAAACAGCCATTGTATTACAAGCTCCTGCATTTCTGAACCTTAACTACAATATTTTTAGAGCAATGCAGGACTGCATCAGCATACACTAGAAAAGTTATGGCTCTCCGTAGGCATAATAGATTGGTATAAATATCAAAGATTGCTAAAAATCATGGGAGCTAATTTTTTTAAAGAAAAATACATAATGTTACAAAATGTACGCCTTAGGGAGCCAAACCTAACCACCATAACTTGGGTGTATTCACTCCTTTGCTTTCTGTGTAAGGGCCACGGTCCCATATTTCACGTCAAGCATAAGGTTCTCTCTAAATGGGTTGGAGCCTGCGAAGTGTAAAAGCTAATTCGGGCGTGCCCTAAAAAACTCTGTTGCATTGTTGCAGGGAGGGTGAGTCTATAACATGCCTCATGCCCACAATATTAGATGTATGAAAAAGGCACCCACAAAAGTTTCGAGGCATGAAAAAGAAATGCAAAGCCATGCTTGAAGGAGGATTCCTAGAAACGATGACAGGCCAACATGGTTGGTTTTGTTTTCCACTCATTGCAAACAATGCAAAGCCAGTCTGAAAAGCTCCCCTGCAAGGTCGATCATCTGGACCATGACTAGAACCATTTCGCTATTAAATGTAAATCCACACCAAAAGACCAAAATGGGTTCCTCTGTGATTCAGTTCTAACTTTTTGACTTATAGCTTCTACGCAGCAGAGATTTTATACTTGCTCCAAGTAGAACAAGCCACTACAGTATTTGAATTCAGATCATTTTACTTGTAGCAGTAAATCCAAAATACATGGAATAGTTGATAATGAACGAAAATGTGAGAATCTAAAAAGTTTAAAATTTGAAAAGTGGATGATTGCTTCTGCCTGACAACATCGATGGTGATGTTCAATTATCTCCTAAAATGAAAGGCAGAAAGGAGAAGCAAAAATGACACAGAGATAGGTAGGATATGTTTAGTTAGAAACACAGTTCGCCTACCTACAAGCGAAAAAATCTTTGGGGACATGCATGTATGCTAAAATACCAGAAAATTCTCCTGAATTCGAAAAAGAAATATCTAATTCTATTGGGCAAACAGATTCAAGGCAAATGTGCATTCTATGGGAATGCAGAGAAAAGCATAAAAAATGGGGATTCTCAATTTTGGTATTTGTCTAATGTATATCTAATGCAAGAAATTTCTGCATCACTCATATGCAGACAACCATATCATACTATTATGATCTGAGATTGAGTAACTAACTAGCAGCCATATTTAAGTATTTGAAAAAAAACCATAACCAACCCAATTGCATTACACTAAAACCATCATCATTCTCAAGTGAAAAAGGAAGCAAGAGGCGGTCACAGATTGATTCTTACCTCTCAAAAATCAGTATGGTCGAATAGAGATTTCTTCTTTGTTGCTTTTCTCTGATTCAACAAACTATAACTCTCCACATCTCAGGTTAGAAAATAATGTATTTCGGCTTATGGGCAGAGGATATAATATATACTAGTATTTATATAGCAAAACTAGCACCAACAAGTAAAATTTTGAAAAATCAAGGCCAATGGGAGGGATCGGAGGTGGCACTGGCAAGCCAGGGCACGTGGTTTCAAGATTTGTGTCTGTTCAACCACGGTAAGTAACGAAATTGGACAGTAATTGCATTTGTCCGCACTTCCTGTTTTTTGGTCCGCCTAATACAAACACGTTAAGGACAATTGAATTGAATATGAAGAAACCTGGGAAGGATTCAAAATCAGGAAAATTTCAGACTTCATGTCCAACGACTTCTTACTTTTCTTGTTATCGTGGATACACCGCTACAGTCATGGTCAAGTTCAAATCTAAAGTAGTGTAGACCACTGGAGTTTTTACGAGTTACCCTGGACTTGGAATATGGGCTGGCATTGCAGTTGAGGTTAACGTTTATTTTATTAATTGCTGATTAACTGGCAGGTCGGCTTTGATTGCTGAGAATTTCTTGTCGGTGGGCAACGTACATCACGCACGCATAGCAAGATTGAAAGGGCAATATTGGGTCGTCGTTGTATAAAGTAGTACTGCTAGTATTGGTGGCCATTTGGCAGAGCAGTTTCTTCGTGGTTCCTAACCTGCCTTAAAATAATACAACTAAAACTCAAAACTATATCTATTTATGGGTCTACAAATGACTTATAATAATATGGAATTAGGAGAAAAGTATCAATAGTGGATGGCGTTCCAATAATCAATCATTTCTTGTGCATCCAATCCCCCAAATACTAATTTTAAAGGAACAAGAAAAATTATAATGAAAAGCTCATTAATAAGTTTCACATGTACCAATAGCAGATCACTTTTTAGCTTTTTTATCCATAATTGGTCCATTTGTGCACCAACATTGAGACATTTGTCCACAAGTTATTGGAACATCTTTAAGTATGTATCGAGCGACACTTTGAAATGTGTACTTTTTGACCCTTGTGCGCAAAGCTGATCCCACATCGTGCATTGTTACTACCCAAAAGTCAGAACCTTACCTATAAGCAGTTAAGTTGCATATAGAGACAACAATAAAAAAATCGTCGAAATCTGATGTACCATTTAGGATTTGTGGGTGCACACAGTTAGCTTAACCACTACTAGTACGCTTCCCCTACTTCTTTATGGGTCTACAAATGACTTATAATAATACGGGACCACCTCATACTGCTTGCAAGATGCACACAATTGTGCTACAAACGAGACATACATAACTATCTTGTACTCTTTGCAAGATGCACGTA
The DNA here is from genome assembly GCF_030272615.1 of Cryptomeria japonica. Taxonomy (NCBI): domain Eukaryota; kingdom Viridiplantae; phylum Streptophyta; class Pinopsida; order Cupressales; family Cupressaceae; genus Cryptomeria; species Cryptomeria japonica. Next base: position 50,013,746 of record NC_081405.1, read on the forward strand.
ATTGTGCTACAAACGAGACGTACATACCTTACCCCGTGCATGATTTGAACTTGTGACCCCAGTTTCAAGAGTACAAGTTCTCCACCAATAGGCCAACTCAAATGAACAACAATATGAGATAGCATACATCTAAATCAAGAGTCGTTCTTCAATAAAGCACCCGTGTGCAAGAGAATTTTGTTTATCAAAGTCATCTAAGTGTCGAACATAGACTAAATGCACCTCTAGGAGTTTTAATCTTGGTGGATGGTTTTTTATCACATACCATCATCCTCACCAATTGTGATATTTTGACTTTTGTTGTAGGCTTTGTTAGAATTTGATATATGTATTAATAAGTATAATGATGAAATTCATGTCGATTTTTTATTTGGTTTTCGATTTATTTATGCAATTGTGTATTAATAAATGATATATTTTTTTTGTGGAGTTGGATCATTCTCTAATCTTTCACCCTTTATTTTTTATAGACATTTGTATTCATTTGGTCTAATCTCGTGTCTATTTCTGTATATGTTTTCATTCACTTAGCATTTATTGCATCCTTCATGTCTAGGTACTTATTACCCACACAATGATTATCATTCCCTTATCTTGAGTCAATCTCATGGGTGTGTGGTTGATCCTTTACTTGTGAATCTAATCCTCAGATATCAAAAATTCAAATTCAAATTCAAATTTTGTCAACTCACACCTTTTTTTTTTTTTTAATCTTTTTCATAATCTAATTTGGTACACATTTTGTAATTATTGATATATAGACTTATTTAATGATATTTGATGAGCACGCGATTATACTAAGAGGGGAGTGAACCGTTATAATACCATCTTTTAAATTTTCAAAATTACTACCACGAGCATATCAGTTGTACAATATCATCCACACAAGATACAACAATTATGCAACACGGGAAGAACACATGATTTATAAGGAAACCCTTACTAGAGAAATCCACAACAAAATATTGTTTATACAATCTTGTCTTACAAACTTTGTATGCATCAACCCACGGGAGACACCAATCCCCTCTTATATGATTTGTAGGCACCAACGCATTAGAGACACCAATCCCGACTAAGCACCAGCTTACAAAGAGACACCAAGATCTCTTTTTATGGTAGGCTCCAACCTCTTATGTTCTAAAATTCTTCACAAGTATGCTAAAATCTCTTCTCAAATTTGATCAATATCTCTTCACAAATATGCTCAAAACTCTTCTCTAATATGCTAAAAAACTCTTCACTAATTTGCTAAAAAATTCTTCACAAGTCTGCCTTGAAATCTCTCATGGATCTTCTCATAAGTCTCTCATTATCATACTAATATGTCTGATCAGATCTAGTACGCAAGTCTACTCAAATCTACCATGCATGTGCTCTAAGTTGTCTTCATAAATCTACTATAAAAGCTACTTGAAAGGTTCGCTATGAATCTACATTGAATCACCTTGAAGGTCTACCTTAAATCTATGTTAAATTGCCTTGAAGGTGTACTATAAATTTGCATTAAATAAGCCTTGAAGGTCTACCTTAAATATGTTATTAGGTCTGCTACGAATCTGCTATAAATCACCTCCAAAAGTCTTCTATTAATCTCCTTGAAAGGTCTACTACAGATCTGCTAATTGAGAATATACTTATGCTCTAAAGCTGAAAGATATTTTGTTAATTACAAAATCTCTTTACTGCAACTTCATCTTTTATTTATACCCCAATCATGCCTTTTCACTCGAGAGGTCAACCTCAAATGAAAATGATAATTTTAATTTAATTTCACCAGTGAGGTTGGCCAATTTTTGCACATAAATAAATAAAAAATTAATTCCCCAAGTATTTATTTTACCAAGGAGATAGGCTAGCTTTTTCATATAAATAAATTTATTTTATTATTAATATATAGGTCGGCCAACCCTTAAAATTCAAGTATTTATATTTGAAACTCAATGAGTATTTTCTAATCAAACCTCTTTTTACATTAATAATAAATAATCTTGACATTAATTCCCCTTTGACATCAATGACAACAATATTTCCAACAATATCCCCCTTTGTCATTAATGTCAACCTTGCAATCAAACCATTTGTGAATGAAGGACAAACTTAATGCTCTTCCTTTCTCTAATTCTCCCCTTTTCTCTAACTCTCTCCCTTTGACATCAATGACAAAGGGATTTCTAATACTCTCACAAATAATCTCCTTCTTTCTATTATACTTCTGCTTGACATTAACAATATCATTTTCCTTTTTCCAATAACTCTCCCCCCTTATGAAATCAATGACAATGAGATTCTTATTACCTTCATATAGAAAATGCATTAGTTGATTTATCTTTGAATTTTCTAATCCACAAAGCTTGTAATATCTTGTAATGATTATATCACGCTAAATTCATGCGCCTCCTCAAATTTTTGCATGAAGTGCATTTTGCACAATCATAGATTCTTCCTTCTCATTATTTTGCTATTGTTTCCTTCTATATACTTTTTTAAACTTCCTTTGTTTTATCTAGGTTCTATAAGACAATGTCTAAAAAATCTTGCTTTATGCCCATAGCTATTGTGTTTGTAGCATATGACATTATAATCTACAAATGAAACAAAAGAATTATAGTTCCCTCTTTAAAATCCATAAGGACTTCTATATTTGTTCTAGCCAAAATCCCTTGTACGAGTCCTACAATCTTTTACTCTATGACCAAAGAGATTGCATAGATAACAATAACCATAAAAGAAACTTTGGAACCTAATAAAATATCGTTGTCTTATTAGGAAGGACTTTCTAAACTTGTTCATGTTAATATTTGGAGGAGTGTTAATCGTTTTTGGATCCTGATTATTCTTCTTGCTACTTTTACTTTTGTTAGGGCATTTTAGGCTTCAATACACCTTTTTAGTTCTTCTTTATTTGACTTCTTTGGTGTATTTTTTGAGTCTTCTTTATTGGGTTTTTTTATTTTCTTTATAACCAATTCCTATCTTATTAAATGGCAACCTCTGTTAACTTAATATATCATCCAAAATATCAATTCTCTTATCAAACTTGAAGCTCTTGTTCAGCTTGGATGATGTCTTTTCTAGTTCCTTTCTCAATGAAACATTCTTGGACTCTAACCTTTCATAATATTCTTCCTTTACTTTCAATCAATATTTCGTCTCCTCTTCAACCCTTTTTGCCTCTTCTAGATGAACTTTCAGATCTACAATCAATTTTCTTGATTCTTTAATACTTTGTGTGATTTTTTCTTTAGCTCTGTTATCCTCTTGGATTCATAATCCTTGTTTCCAATTTCTTTTCTTATGTTTCCTAATCTCTCTATAAGCATAATGAATTTCTTCTTCAAGATCCACTTCCCTTCCGTCTTCACCATGCACTTTCTTTTAATCTTTTTTTTTTATATCCAGATTCTCTTCTTTTCTTTCACTCATAAAGTTATCTTCACTCAAGAATATCATCTTTCACTTTTGTTGCTATGTGTTCCATTTATCATCCTATAACTTTTTCTTGCTCCTTTGTCATCACTTGCATTTGGTTTTGTTTGTTGATTAATGCTTTTCTTATTGTGTTTTTTTATTATTTCCTTTTCTTCTTGCCATGTGTCCTCCTTGAGATTAACCTCCAAGTAGTTAAATTATTTTTTGAAGGAATCAGCTCTGATACCAATTGACAAGCACACAATTATATTAAGTGGTGGTGGGGGGAGGGGAGAATCATTATAATAGGTCATCATTTACTTTTTCAAACTTAATACCATAAGCATATCAACTGCACAATATCATTCACATAAGATCTAACAATTATGCAACACAAGAAGAATACATGATTTACATGGAAAAGCTTACGAGAGAAAACCACATGAAAACATTTCTTTGATAAACTTGTCTTACAAACTTCATAGGCACCAACCCTCATGAGACACAAATCCCCTCTTATATGATTTGTAGGCATTAACCCACTAGAGACATTGAAGGGCACACAAAATCAATATATTCCAATTTCAACTTAGTTAAACATTATTTGCCATTAATAACTTCTCCAAACATGAACGTTAAAACATCAATGCAACTCTTACAAATCTTCTTAATGATGTAGTAATTAAACAACACATTAAAACACACATCCACACAAAGAATGCCAAATATACATGGAAATCCAAGATGGAAAAAACCACAATGAGAATATCTGCTCGGATCTACTGCCCAAATTTAGCCTCACAAAGATAATACAACATGAAATGGACACCAACTTACTAGAGACACCAATCCCAATTGTGTTTGCAAGCATCAACCTATTAGAGACACCGGTCCCTAACACAAAGATATAAGCACCAACTCAATAGGTAAGCCATTAGTCCTACAAGAATACAAAGATGAGAAATGCAAACCTTCAAGACTGATAACTCATCTAGTGCTTGATCTTATCAACCTTTAGACGCTCTCCCACACTGCATGTGATTTTTTATGAAAACACACAATGATTGGAATGCAACTCACATTACACCAAATCTAACTGAAAAACAGTTATTGTAATAATTACAGTTGTTTGAAGCCCTAATTACATAGCATTCCAACAACTACTCCTTCCTAGGAGAGATCCTGGATCACTATTAATATGCATTACAATTACAATTACATTCATATGTCAGCCCAAAACATAGAAACAATATATGTAAGTTGATCACAACAAATTCCTTAACCAAACGTGTAATAAGCCATGAATGCTACTTGAGAAGAAAGAACACACTATGTGGTTCCCAATGTAGCCCTATCTAGTCTCAACAATCATCCACAATCTACCTCTGATGAGCACACACTACAAACATTTTCCACATCAAATTGATACAACAACCTACCTAATTAACTAGCACAATGCCCCTTATGCCACTTTAAACTTTTTGTGTAATGAATGTCAATTTTAGAAAAACTCTGGAATAAGATGAAACATGTGTAGACATACTCTCTTTTAAAATTGTAGGACGTAACTTACAATTGTGAAGAAATTTAGAACATAACAAGTTACCAGAGCAAGCTAGGTAAGTTACCTCATACATTCCAAATCATAATTCTAGATCACTTCCACTAACATGAATAGATGCAATATGATACTATTGATATTACTTAATTGATTCCATCACCGTAGCTAGTGATAATACTTCTACAACTCAAAATGTTATGATATGACATGACACTGTTATGCATTCTTCATTCTTTTGGATTCCATCACATTAATGATAGAATTGACCAGCACATATGACACTCTCTTGACATCAAATACAATAATGACATCAATGACAACATATGTTCAATAGACACCAATCCCCACAACTGAGTGCCAAATTAGCAAGAGACACCAATATCTTCTTATGGTAAGGACCAACATCTTTTGTTATAAACATCTTCACAAGTATAGTAAAATATCTGAACTCAAATTTGATCAAGATCTCTTAACAAATCTACTCAAAACTCTTCTCTAATATGCTAAAAAAACTCTTTTCTAATTTGCTCAAAAAATTCTTCACATTTTTATGTTGAAATATCCCATGAATCCACTCATAAGACTCTAATTATCCTACTCATATGTCTGCTCAAATCTGTTGTGTAAGTCTGCTCAAATTTTCCATATAAGTATGCTCAAATTTTCCATTTATATGATCTAAGTTATTTTCATAAACCTAATATAAAAAAACTCCTTAAAAGGTCTGTTATGAAATTTTATTAAATCACCTTGAAGATTTACCTTAAGCATGTTCTTAGGTCTCCTCCAAATTTGCTATAAACCACCTCCAGAAGATTTCTATAAATCTCCTTGAAAGGTTTGGTAAAAATCTATTAATGGAGAATATACTTTTACACTAAATTTGAAAGATATTTCATTAATTGCATGATCTCTTTACCTCGACTTCATCTTTTATATACACCCCAATCATGCCTTTTCACCCAAGAGGCCGACCTCTAATGAAAATAATAATTTTTATTTAATTTCACCAAGGAGCTCGACCAACTTTTGCACACAAATAAATTTATTTTAATCTTCCAAGTATTTATTTTACCAAGTAAGTCAGGTAACTTTTTCATATAAATAAATTTATTTTATTATTAATACACAGGTTGGCCAACCCTTAAAATTCAAGTATTTATATTTGAAACTAAACAAGTATCTCTAATTAAACCTCCTTTGACATTTGTAAGGTGTTGGAATTTAGGGATTCAACACCTTGAGGGATGATAAAGCCACTAATATCACCTTGAACAAACCTTACATTAAGGAAAGATAATTTGATTGATCCAATCCTAAATTGACTGAATTCAATTCAGATTAATCCTTTGCTTGTTAGAGTTGAAATTGAATTGTAATTAGGGTTAAGTTGTAATACTATATCTAGTGCAAATAATGGGAAACTAACAGTAACAAAATATTTTAGATATCACTTAGCTGTAAACTAGGATCTGAGGATGCAAAATTGATCGGAACCTATGTGAAAAGATTAGGTCGAATTGTAGAGACCAAGGGGAGAAGGTCACCCTGTTCCTCCAAATATTGGGGGTAGACAAACTAGATCTTTTTCAGATCAAGATGACACACAAAATCCACTGTCAAAATATCGTCAAAAATTATCGGGACCAAGGGGACCCGGTTGTCTTGGTCCTCCACTTTTCGTGCCTTCAAAGTCTGAGCCCGATTGTCATCATCTACACTACATGATTTCTCACTCACGGCTCCTGAGATAATTTTATGCACATGGAAAGAAAGAAATAGGGTTGTCGATGGGGGTTTTCCTTAGTTCAAACCCCAACTTTGGAATTAACCTTGGATTTAAATAGTAATTGAAATGCTAAAGTAAACATTGTATCATAATACCTCATATCTACAATGACTGATTGAAGTTGATGATGCAATGCTCTTTAGATGCGATCACAAATGCTAGTGCAATAAAATGACTTGATATAACAAGAACATGACCAAATCAAACACACATGATTGCATGAGAATTGATGTGATTTTCTCCATGATTCTTGAAGAATATGGTGGGATGGAATGTTGCCTTGAATGCTTGAGAATGCTTGATGATGACTGCTTGGTGATACATGAATAATGGGGTATGAAGTGATAAAGCATGGATGGAGTCTTTGATCTAAAGTGAATTGATAGGATGTCTTTATATAGGTTTCCCTAGGTAAATTACAAATTATGTTGACCTCCAATGGTCACATTGAGGCACATGGACCAAAATCCATTGGGGAGGGAAAGTGCCCTATCTTATTTAAGTTGGGCCTATTTAAGGGAGACCATGGCACCCAAGGCACCCTGAGCACCCTCGTCCTCCCAAAACAAGGCCAACAAGCAAGCAAACATGAGTGAAAGTTCCCAGGATGGGTTCTACTTAGCCATGCACCAGGGTGACATCAGATTTGGAGTAAAATGGGCCAAAACGAGCCCAGGGAAAAACTAGGATAGGACACACTCAAGTAGGGGCACAAGAATGAGGTGTGAATTATATGGATTACAATTTATGATGCTACAATGTCAATAATAAATTATCTCGACATTAATTCCCCTTTAACATCAGTGACAACAATATTTCCAACATTAATTCATATTTGAGAATCAATGACAACCATTCACATTAATGAGCATTTTTTAGAAGAATGCTTTAATTGGTGCAACAAAAGAAACAATATTTATTTTAGAATTGTCATCATATACATTTACATTCTTTCTTGTTGCTTATCAGTCTTCAACGCAATGATAAAGACAATCTCTCTATTGGGTAATTGATGACATAACATCCTCCTTAAGTCATTTTAAAGTATTTAATTCCTTGACAATAAGTGAAGAGAAAAGAAAAAGCATGGACACACATCTAATCCTATTCGATCAAGAGGCTCCATGATATATTCACACTCAGAAAATTGACCCAAACTCATAAAGTCAACCGATTACAAATTTAACATATTGTTGTAACTTTAAGATAGATTTTAGATATAAGGGAACCATTTTAAGTCCCAAGACAAGTGGAATTTTATGTAACAGAAATCTTTTCCATATGCATTGCTCCTATAGATAAGTACACTAATCCATTGCATTAAATTTCTCAAAATAGAATTTAATATACGTCTTTCTTAATTCCCAAATACAACATTAATTAATATAGACTAATTTATGTTGATGTGTATGTGCATGAATTAATTATCCCACATAAGGCTTAGGGAATTTTATTTTTCTTTATACTTTGTCGAATCTATACGATCTTATGTACCATCCTAGGTTTTCACTTTAGAGCTTATACATTTTCTATTTTATGGTTTTAGATCTATACTTGATTGCATTATCATCTTTCAAATCTTGTTGATATTTTGATCTTATTTGTTCTTTTTTCATCATCGTATCTATTCTCCCAAGGTTTGTGATTTGTTGTGTGCTATCACTCTTACCCTACCCATCTTTGATCATCTCATTATGATTTCACCTTCAAATTTGAAAATTGATTGAACTCTTAATGTACATAAAACCTTATCTCATTCTTATATAATTTATCTTTGTACATTAAGGTTTGAGACTGTATTTTATTTGCTACATATTTATTATGGATGTATGTTGGAATGTTTCCTCACCAAGCTCACTTCCTATATCACTATAATTTTTAGTGATGAATCTTTTGTGGCCTATGATCATGATAACTACTACTTGATTCTTATATGCACCCAATACTCTAAGGATCTTGAAGCATGTGATTTTGTACTCAGAAATCCTATCTCATGATATATTTTCATATACATCTATAGATTTGATTTCAAGAACTTGTCTTGATTTACCTCTTCTTGAGTCTATGATGTAGATATACATGTTTCACTATCACTTATATATGATGATGATGATGATGATGCACCTTCTTTGTTGTTGAATGCTTGTAAAGTGTGAAAATTGAACCACTATGAAGGGTAACTAAACCCCTCGAGAATGTGAGTTTCAACTCTCCACTCAAAACAAACCCACGGTAATAACAACCTCTAATCTTGTTCACTATTTAAGATAAAGCTAATTTATTCAACTATGCTAATTATCTAGATTGTTTAGATGACAAAAGATGAAATCACAAGTCTTAGAGGCCTTCCATGCAACTTAGTGAGTTCTCTATCTAGGATGAACGCATAGGTATAGGACGATAGAGAAATGTGCAAGTGTTGTATATGTATAGAACACAAAGGCTACCACAAAAAGATATAGAACAAACTATATCACATTCTAAAGACTAAACACTATGAAAACACCAAATGTAGGAAGTATTGAACATAACTAAAGTGATTAAATGACAAGAAGAAAGTGAAGAGATATCACCAAAAATCACAAATAAAGCTCCAACAAGGGTGACGATCTTCTCCACTTGAACTTACACACATAAGACCAAAGAAAAATATTTGTGAGGAAGTGTTAAGAGTTTTGCCTCAATCAAACCCCCACTTTGTTGTTTTCATCTCCATAGACAACCTTAGACAAGATTGTAGACAAAAAGACATAAACAAAATATGAATTATATGCTAATAAACAAGATAATAAATGAAAAGAGATCCAAAGAGCTACCACCCTCAAAAATAAAAGAAATAAATCATGTTGGAATGAAGAACAACAACAACCTTGAGACTGTGAAGCTCCACGAGGTGTCTTGATGATGGTAGAATTAAAGGTGGTAGAAGCTGCAAGTAAAACAATGCAACAATGGAGCATTAGTGTGTTCTGAAAATGTTCAAGAAGTTCAAAAAATGCAAGAGAGATTAAATAACAACCAAGACAGAAGGAAAATGAATAAAAAGGGTGTTCAATCACGAGTCTTGCTTGTTATTGACGTCAAACTTATTGGTCTAGAAGGGACACTTAACCAATTCCTGGGTCTGAAACTAGTTCTAAGTTATGTAGTTGATATAAGGGTGTGCAAGAGTTGTGCGGATGTATGGAAGATATTAATAGATTCTTGTGATAGAAAAATAATGATATATAGAAATATCTCTAAAGCTTTATCGATGTTTTATGCATACCAGTGTTGTCTTTCAATATTGCCTGACTATTTTGGTGAACAGTTTGTCATATCTTTTCGATTCTGTATATGACGAGTTTACATCAAATGACTTCGGTTTCAGGTTAGTAGGCATAAGTGTATACTCTATCTATATCTTAGTTTTTCAAGTGACTATGAGACTTACAATAGAAGTGATTTTTGTTTGAGTTCCTCAGCTTGCCTGTTGGTGGAGTCACACGAACAATGGTTTTTGGTCCCTTCAAATCATACATTGGAGTCATACATGGTTTTTGGTCCGCATTGAAGTTTGGGAAAGTTATGAGTGGTATTAGCATTTGTGGTTGACCTGATTTTCTTTGGTTCAAGTGGTTGTGTGTGGTTGTATGAGGGCTACTCTGAAAGTATCTAGAAGGTGTGTTAGCATAATGTGATTCCTCACACACTTATTTTTCCTTCTCCCTTTACCTCAAAGATTTCTTTTTGGCCGATGGTTTTTCTTGGATACGTTACATCTCCCTAGGCCAACCTAGTGGATGATATTGAGATAGTGATTAATATATATAGGAGACTAAATCATTGTATTAAGAGTGAAAAGATATTCGAAAAAAAAAGGGCAAAAGGTTCAAACAAGCAGAAGAGCCAAAACGAAGGCTGTTTCAAAAGGGTATTGAATTGTGAACTATCTTTAGCATTCCAAAAAATGTCTCTTTTTTACATCTCAATGTTACATAAATTATTACATTGTATCTTGCCTTGAAGAGGTGTTATTTAACTAGTGCAAATAAATATTGTATCTTGTTCTAAGGTGGTGCACCTTAGCCTGAAATAGGAATGATAAGATAATCCCCTCTTCCTATTTGAAATGGAAAGGAATTGATTGAATTATGTAGTGCAAAACTGAAAAAGAACTAATTATAACTTGAGATCGGAGTATGGGATGAAGCTATGCACCTATATCTGGCAGTAATATGTGGAGACGAAGTCGCCCTATGAATTTGAGGAGCCCGGACCATGGCGGGAATGTACACGCTCCTCCGAAAAAATCCGCGAAATGAAAAGGGTTTTTCTGCCTGTGCAAATGGAGCCTGAATCCAAAAGTACAGTTGCACACTTGCAACCTACACACGGAAAAGAGAGGAAAATGGGTTGGGATTGGGGGTTTGCCTTTAGGTCAAACCCCAGTTTTGGAAATAACCAAATAAAGAAAGAAAGTACTTGCAAGTAGATTTAAATGAAAAAATGAATTGTAAATCACCTCAAGTGAGGTTGTGATAGCAATGTTGATAGAAATGTTTGTGTAGAATTGAATGTTCGAATCAATCTCCTCTTCAATGGTTGAATCCTTGACTTGGATGCAACACCTAGCCTTGAAGGGAGACTTGAGAATGCTCAATGCTGGAAAAGAATGCTTGAATGCTTGATCGCTTATGCAACTTGACCAAATCCAATCTTATCCCACGTATGCAAATGAGAGGACAAATGCCTCTTAAATACATGTTACTGATTTTGATTTTCGTCATAGACCGACATCGAGGGAGTTTTCCCACTCACTGCACAACCTACAATGCATGCTCTAGGAAAGGTCCTTCCCTAAAATAGGGCAAGGACATGGGTGCCATGCCCCTGTCCTGGGAGGACAAGGGTGCCATGCCCCTTTCCTAGGGGGGACAAGCGCGCCACACCCCTATCCTACTCCTTTCTCGAGGGCAGAGTGCATATAGGGTGGTGGGAAGCCAAGAAAGAAGTTGATTCCGAGGGTTGAGTAGCCTCTAGTCTCGGATCAAGCTAGAGGATTCGATCTCGCATGCATGAGGACCCTAATGCAGTCAAAAATTGCTAGGGTAGAAATTTTATGACACTACATATATAAAGTGAGTTTTCTTCTCACCATGGTTTTTCCCATTTTAAATTTTCCACATAAAATCTTAGTGTTCATGTGTTCTTTGATTTGATTTTTTTTCATATATAAGCAAGTCATTATTTAAGATTAAATATTTTGAATTGGTTGATTTACCCCCTCTCAACAATAGAGTGTTCAACAATTGGAATTAGAACCAGGTTCCTATATAAGCAGTTTAACCATTGAGGTAGATTCAAGATTTGAACACTACATCTAAAGAAGAGAATATGGCTCTGGATCAGTGGAATCCTGAAGCTATTGTTGATATGGAAGGAGAACTAAGATATGCTTCGACAAATCTAGATGAAAGTATAAAGAAATGCAAGAAAGAAGAAGAAAAGTTTGTCTATCTGAGAAAATTACTTGATGAAGGAAGAAAGACTGTGGATGATCTAGAAACAAAGCTAAATGACAAGACTTAAGAATGTACCAAACTTGGAAAGGAAGTGACTATGTTGAAAGAGGAATTGAAGGATGAAAAATAAAATATTGACAAAGGATGAAGCTTAAAGGTGGTTGTGAAATGCTTGATGTGATATTGAGGGCTCAAAAATACAACAAAGATAAGGGCAGACTCGAATTTAATAAGGGTGAAAGCTCCAAAATTCCAAGCAAAGAAGATAAAAGAAAGGGAAATATCAAGGATGGATTGATGAACAATAATGATGATCAACTAGGGTTTGCATAGGTCAAAACAAGAAGAACTTCAAAAAGACTCATCGTGTCCAAACTATGTACTCGTCAAATTTCAATGGTAACTGTTTCTCATGTAATATAGTTGGGAATAAAGCTAGTGAATGTAGAAGTTAGGTCAAATATCAAATGTTTAATGGTCGATGTTACAATTGCAATAAATTTGGACACAAGACTAATGCGTACAAAAGTTGGGTAAACTGGAATAGATATGGATATGTTCAATCTTTCAAAGGATATTCTTATTTCTGCAACATCTATGGGCATGAGGTTGTTGAATGTACTTCTAAATTTAGAAGGAATGGGAGTACAAATAGAAATAGGTCTCAACAAGGTCTAGTATGTTATAGCTATAAAAAAATTAGACATATTGCCAAACTCTATAGAGAAGGGAATGGTTCAGAAAAGAAGACTAATATTAAAATAGAAAGGGAGAAGACACAAAATATATGGGCAAAGAAATCTGACAAAAATCTAGCAATAAAGACCAAGGATGGGTCCACACCTACTATTGGTGTTGATTCCTCTTTTGAAAACTAATACTGACATGCACATATCAAGAGGGAGAACTGAATGCAGACCTTATGTACCCACCCTTTTTGGTTAGGATGTTGAAATTCTTTCAGCGTGATAGAGAATAGGATTATATGTTTGAAGGTTACCGAAAGTTTTAGTTGGTCCAGAGTGTCGACTATGAACAACAACAAAACACAATATTAAATTTTTGAGTTATAACAAAAAAATGCATTTATGGCGATGTAAGCATAGTTGGTGGATACTGCGAATAAATTGGGATGACAAGTTCATCTTTTTCACTTGCAAACTTGCTATCTTGTGTGGCCTTGCTTGCTAGAAAGACTGCCTATGCAATTAGTGTGATTGCGGTACGTGCATGCAAACCCTTGTCTCAATGTAGTCTGATAAATTGAGGAAGATGTGTTGGTCTATTGTCATTGTTGTCATTGATTTCATGAATGACATGTTTGATATGACATGTATGTATGTAGTTCAGTTCGGAAGTTTGCTTCACATATGCAATATCTCTTTATTATGCAATGTGTGTATGCACAGCTTCGAGGTCCGGCATTCACCTTTACCAGAAGTTGTTTTTGGGTCCAGTCTTATCTGGATACGATAAAAGAAGATGTCTCAAGATATTTTAGATCCAGTCCTATCCGAATATTCTGGAAGCGTTCTCTACAAGGCATTTAACAATTCAAGATGGAAGTCAACACCGTGTGAAGATATTTTAATTGTTGTAGCATGTGGAAAGTTTGGTCTCGCCCTTTTTAGTTGAGCCGACTTGATAGTCAGATAGATGTGGATATATATTGCCATATGTGTTGCATATTAGATGCATCGTTGTTGAAGAAAACTATTTTGTGTACTAAATGTATATGCGAAAAGACTGTGGATGTATATTTTTGGTGTGGGAATCAAGTACAATGAATGTATGAGACAACTTATGTACTTCAAAGGAATTGCAGCTCATGCATATGACAGATGCAACTATAACAATTAAAATTTTGTTATCTGGTTGTAGGCCATTTTTTGTATTCAGACAGTGAGCCACACCTTGTATCGTGTAACCGGTTACATATTACATCATTCTTGAGAGAACTATCTCTCCATGGTTTTTACCATATTGGTTTTTCCATGTATAAAATCTGGTGTTATGTGTATTTCATTTACTGCATGTAGATTATGCTATGTGATTGGTTAGTTGGAAGTTTTAATAAGTTCAAGGGAATATTGGTTCACCCCTCCCCTCTTTGTATTCTAGATATTCAACAATTGGTATCAGAGCCAAGTCCTTTCGAAGAGTTTAACCACTCAAAGGAGATCCAAAATGTTGAACTTATTGATTTAAATGAAGATTTGAGAAATGCTCCTAAAGAAATTGAGGCGGTAGAATCTAAAAACAAAGATATAAAAAGAAAATGTCCAACTAGAAAATGAATGCATCAAGAAGCTAAGAGAGAAGATCTAGAAGTTTACAATAAGGCATAAAGAAGTCAGTGAGGAACTCAAGCAAGCAAACAACACTATTGCAGATCTATGAAATAAAAATGAGGATGATGAGAAGACCAAACAACACCCGAACAAAATTATGAAATGCAAATCAGAATAATGTGAGAAGCTAAAGCAAGAAGTGACATCTCTAAAGGTAGATCTAGAGAAAGAAAGGAAACAAGAGAGAAAGATTGAATCTGGTAAATCTGATAAAAAGGATGTTCCAAAAACCAAGAAGGAATCAAAGGATAAAACCAGTGAATGTTCACATTCCATAACTGAATCACCTCCATTAAAAGAAGAAGCTACCAAGGAAGAAAAGGGTAAGTCTCTGGTCAAGTAGCAGGTAAGTATGAAAAATACCTCCTTTAATGGTTCTTGTTACAAATGTAATAGAGTAGGACATAAGGCAATAGAATGTAGAAGTAGTATGAATCAAACTTCTAATCCATTTTTTGGTAGACGTTAGACATGCAATAAATATGGTCATAAATCCAATCAATGTAGGTATCCGGTTATAAATCAGAATAGATATAATTACAATAGAGGAAGATGTTATACATGCAATATTATTGGATACAAAGCTAACCAGTGCAGGTCAAGACAAAATCTGGTGAGCATCAAGTGTTACAACAACAACAAATCCAGACATATGGCAAGACAGTGTAGAAGAAATGAGATTCAAAATCCAATTAATCCAGTAAAGAAGATTAATGTGGAGGATGTAAAAGTTGAAATGAAAAAGATTTGGAGAAAGAAGGAGACAACAAATGCATGAGCACCCAGCTCCGGTGCAAGCACCTCATTTGGAAATTAGAAAGTTTGCAGCTTTGGCCTAGGGGGTGTAATCTTAAAGAATATCCTTATCACCTACCAGAGTAGTATGAAGTTGTAATACTGACAGAGAAGAAGTTCGGTTATCAATTTCATAACTCATCATAGGATCTGGCAGGTTGTTACGAAAATAAAAAAATGTGGAAGACAACTCATGCCCATTTAATGTGAAGTTCTACATAAAATAATATAAGGATAGTGCTTCAATATATTTCACTTCAATTTGAATTAAACAAGCAATTAAGAGTATTGAAGGCAGTCAAGGCGATCAACGAGCTTAGGGTTTCTTCGGAAAAGTTCGATCAAGGTTTGCATCTTGTAGAGTTGGAGATCATGGCCACTCCTATCATAGTTGATGTTGCCTCCAAGCCCCGACTTGTATTCACAAAGACGTCGTACAAAGAGATAGAGACAAATCCGATTGGAGCCTTCTTGAACATACCCATTGGGGTCGTTCTGGTGAAAGATGTTAGGTCCTATGTCCATGTCAAGCTCGAAGAATTTGGTCATCACAGAAAGATGCTAGATTTGTGGACCAAGAAGATGATTAATGAGCACAACCAAGTTTCATGATGGATTTATTTGGTTAGACCAAAATCACCTCATAACCAAGGATGTAATGAAAGTCATTACTGGTTTGAGTGACTCCAGTGAGATCTCTAGACCAAAATCTTCCAAGAACAAGATTATCATGGACTTAACCAATGCAACTTTTGGTAAGAGCTATTTAGCCATTGACAATGTCTAGAATCTAGCGGTTAAATATCTATTAATGATGTTCGAAAATAAAATCTATTTCACAAACAGGGAAAACTCTATTTCAGCCATGACAGTTCACATGGCATATGAGATGGCGAAGCTAAACAAGGATTTTGACCTTTGTGAAATCCCGTGTTAACAATTTTTGGAGAATTTTGTTCAATGTGGGAAGAAGAAACACTCTTTCAAGTTTGGAACCATAGCCCTGTGTATTTAATTCTATTTCTTGGAGGAATTACTTTATTGAGGTAGGGTTTTCTGGTCTCTAGACACTCTGGTAGCCCATCAGATTGTAGACAAGCTTTGAGGATTTATCAATGGCAAGGCGAGAGATGATGAGTTTGTAGCCTTCTTTGCCATTTTCCCAATGAATATGCAAAGTAGGGACAAGATCCTGAAGAAAATCATTACTAATTACAAGAACGATATTACATTTGTACTCACGACTAACTAATACTATATGAAAGTGGTGGTGCCTAGAAAAGTTTATGTCCCTCCATTCAAATATGAGGTGAATTCTGAAATAGTTGAAGGTGCAACCAAAGTTATTCTAGAAAGTCTGGTTGATGATGATGGTATGATGAAAGAATAAGTATCTGGTAGATTATTGAGAGGGGGGGGGGGGGGTGAATCAGTAAACAGAAAAACTGATACAAACTTCCCAATCTCAAATTGAAACTCACAAAGTAAAGTTATCAGTAGAATATTATTGTCAAGATCAATACTCATAAGAATACTCAACATCAACTGGTTAACTGTTATAACAACTTAACAGTAAACAACTTTAATCTTGTAATATCCAAATGCTTAATCATATATCAACACACTCCATCTCTCAATGCTTCCAGTTATCATGCCTTATCAAAAGTTAATCAAATCAAAAAATAAGATCATAACCACAAAAACATTCACCACTTGACACAAATGTTTATACGTGGAAAACCCAAATAGGTAAAAACCATAGTGAGATGAGTCTCACAAGATAGCTATCTGAACTCTTCTGAAGTTCGCCCTGTTAGGAGCCAAGCTTGTTAAATCTTTTACAATAAGTCTTGTTAAGAATTGATCCTGTTAGGAATCACCTGGTTAAAGGATTTACAAATGCCTTGATAAAAAGAAAATACCCTTTTAGGAGTAACCTCAGTAGAGGATTTGAGAATCCAAGCTAATGGACCACCTTGTTTAAGGATTTAAGAAGTAACCAAGCTTGTTAGATCTTACCCGGTTAGGGGATTTCAATTCTTCTGTAATTGTTAGAAGACAACAGGTTTTCCTTGATTTGTCTGAATAGCACTACATTTGCTTGATCAGATCCTTTTAAGCTTCAATTTGCCTTTACTCAAATTGCAGATCCATTCTCTGGTTAGGCAACCACACACTCAATTGATTTATGCCAACACTTTTCCAACACTAAACAAAACAACTTCATCGACCTTAAATAAAAATCAATTAGGTCGGTAACACAATAAAAACCTAATTCTCTCATAGAGATTACAAACAAATTGGTTCAAGTGTGACCGATGGATTTACATAGCAATCTATACACATTCTTCAAGAAAATTCCAACCGCTCCATGATCACCGCTTCATCGGACGTGTAATGCATCACGTGCTTTGCATTAGATGCAATACACTTTTCTCATTTCCTAGACAATCAAACAAACACGCCAAAACAATTTGAATTTATCTTCTTACAATGATCACACATGTCACCATTATTACCGCTCAATAGATAATAAACCAACATAACCATTTCAGCAAACTTAATCAGTTAGGGTTTAACAAAAACAACTGATAGGGTTTACCGGTTACATAACATAGAAAGGGTTTAACCTTATACACCGGTTACCGGTTTAACCTTATACATCGGTTACCGTATTACAACATCTTCCTCAAAGCTCTTCCTACCAGTTACAAGATAATATCAATAATAACAACAATATCACCAATATCAGAAATACCATTACCGGTTCAATTGACATCAATGACAACATAACATATCATTAATGTAATCTTCATGCAAATGCCAACAGATGAGTCTCAAGATAGATTTGGGATTGCAGATGAAAAATCTTTGCAGGTCCGTCTAGAGCATTCCAAGAAGGATCGTGAAAAGGCAGTGAAAAAGGTAATTCAAGAATCCATGGACAAAGCAAAGTTGACTGAGAAGGAAATCAATGAAGTTAGATGTTTTGGAAAGCTTGGTGCATCTAGAACATCTAATGTTTCTCAGAAGGAGCTTCCCTCATCAAGTTATCTAAAGAAGAAAATTGAGATCAAAAGGAAAACCATTGTTCTCGAATCTAGAAGAAGAGGAGGATGCTAAATAGTACCAGATACATGTCTGGAAATCCAAAGGAAAACAATTCGAGAAGTCGCTTAATGCAAAAAGCCTATGTGAATCCCTCGCACAAGGTACAAGCCCAAAAGAGGTATGTGGTCTTTATTTTGAGGCTAGTGTTGAGGATCAAAACAATATCATCAAAAAAATTCTTCTTTATTGTGTCAAGTATGATGTTGTATTTGATCAATTAAGAAATATTATTCCAAATGAATTGTATAATGAGTTGATGAGGATCAGGCCAATAGCTAGGGAAGAGGAACAACTCATTAAGGATCATGTATTTGAGATGGTTGGTTCCTCTCTTTCTCATGATAATAAGGCTATACTTATTGAGGCATGCAAGATTGAATTGAGAACTAAGAGAACCCTAGATAGTCTTATGATTGGTGAACCCAATGCCAAAGAAAAACATGAAAATAAGATCATGGAGTTTGTAATGTCACTTGCTAAAAACCTTAGTCTATTCCCTTCTTTTGATTTTGATACCTCTACCAATATGCTTGAATATGTGTCAGTTGAGTGTGTTAACACCCCTGAAGTTAATCCCACTATTAACCCTGTTAATAACCTAGTTGATGATGTGCCTGTCATGGATAATTCTATGGATAATGTTTTGGACAATGGTATGGATATTCCTGGAACCTTTGAGGTTTCTCCGGATAACTCTGAGTCCAACAAAGGCAAAGAGATTGAAGGTTTTATTGATAATGAAGTGACTAATAAGCCTGAATAAAATGAACTTGAATCCAATATTCCATCAGAAGATAAAGCAGATAATCTGGAAAAGAAGTCCAATGTACAGTTATCTATAGTTGGTGTTAGTTTCGGTACATCTGAAGATGTTTGGAAGAAAATATTTTCTTCTCCTTTAATTCTTCCACCTATCACTTCATCCATGCAATTAGTTGACTTTTATAATGTTGATCATGTTCAAAAGCTTGAGATTGGGGAAGCAGTTATTTCATCTACTAGGCGGGATTTTTGAAAGAAAGACAAGATTGTTGAAGATTTGTTGGCAGCACTCCATGTTGCAATGCTTGAGTATTAAATAAATTCAGACACTCTCAATACAGAGAAATAAAAAATGTTAATAAGTTCTTTAAGTAGTCACACAGATAAAATAAGAGAAAAGTATGAAAAGGATAAAGCTGGTGATAGAGAAAAACTCTTGCAAGAATTTAAAGTTTAATGTGAATTGGCACATCTTCATCTTTTATAGCTTATATCTCAAGGCCAGTCCTATTTAGAAAATAATTACATACTATTTTCTTTCAGTCTACAGTGGTCGGATGCCACCAAGGGCATCAACGATGAAATGAACATTATTGAAGATAAGATCCGACAAACACAAGCTAATTTCAAATTGTTTAAGGACTTATTTGGCTTCGAAAGATCAAATATTGAGGAACTCTGTGAGAGGTACTATGAATTGAAACAACAAAGGGATAAATTTATTGTCTCGTTAGGCAAATTGAGAGACTTGAGCAATGAAAGTGTTTCCTTTATGAATACAGTCCTCTCTCGAGCCACTTAGTTCACATACTTTGTTCTCGGTTCCATTCAAGAGGCAAAGCAGTTGCATGCATCCCTGTTGGTGCACATTGAGTTTCTGACTAAAGCAATTTCTCACTAGGATAAGCACAAGGACGCTTGGACTGCTCATGCTCATAATCTCAAGAAATCCTCTAGATGACAATGGTTGTCCCCTTTAGTAGGACTTTTAGTTTAATTTATTTTTGCATTGTTTTTAAGCTTTTTAACCCTTTGTCATTGTTGTCAAAGGAGGAGTAGTGCTAGTGTTTCTAATCTTTATGTCATTTTCATGCAAATTCTCAGACAATTGGTATCTCGGTTATTATTTCAGCAAACTTATATTGTATAACCTTATATTGCCATCAATGACAAAGGGGGAGATTTTTGGCCAATTGTCATTGTTGTCATTGATGGCATGTATGTCATGTTTGATCTGCCAATGTATGTATGTAGTTCAGTTTAGAAGTTTGCTTCATGTATGCAATATCTCTTTATTACGCAATGTGTGTATGCACAACTTCGAGGTTCGATATTCACCTTTATCAAAAGTTGTTTTTGGGTCCGGTCTTATCCGGATGGGATGAAAGCATACGTCTCAAGATATTTTAGGTCTGGTCCTATATGGATATTCTTGAAGCATGTTCTACAAGGTGTTTAAGGATTAAAGATGGAAGTCAACACCGCGTGAAGATATTTTGATTGTTGTAGCGTGTGGAAAGTTCGGTCTCACCCCTTCCAGTTGAGCCGACTTAAAAGTTAGATAGATGTGGATATATATTGCCATCTATGTTGCATATTAGATGCATGGTTGTTGAAAAAAAACTATTTTATGTACTATATGTATATGTGAAAAGACTATGGATATATATTTTTGTGTGCAAATCAAGTACAATGAATGTATGACACAACTTATGTACTTCAAAGGAACTGTAACTCATGCATATGACAAATGCAACTATAATAGTTCAAATTTTGTATATTCCATTATCTGACTGTAAGCCATTTTTTTTTGTATTCGGACAGTGAGTCTAAAATGGTAGTGAGCTACCCCTTGTACTATGTAACCAGTTACATATTACATCATTCCTGAGAGAAGTATCTCTCTATGGTTTTTCCCATATTGGGTTTTCCATGTATTAAATCTGGTGTTATGTGTCTATTTTAGTTATTGCATATAAATTATATTATGTGATTGGTTAGTTAAAAGTTTTAATAAGTTCAAGGGAATACTAGTTCACCCCTCCCCTCTTAGTATTCTCAATATTCAACAAGATGGTCACTCCAATTGTTATTGACCCCGAGTTAAAGCCATGATCATTTCTCAAGACCTATATGTATATGGAAATTGTGAATGATAAGGAAGGTTCGTTCTCATGGGTATCGATTGATTATGTCTACACTGAGGATGTAAGGGTGTATATTCATGCTGACATAGAAGAAGTAAGCCATTTTAAGTTATATTACGATTGGGATAAGATTACTTTAGGATAATTTAAACTTCAAAGATGAGTACATGAGCATTCCAACATTAGGGTTAAACATTTGGAAATAATTCCTTGATTTCACCCATGACACTACGTGGGTAAAAATTATTTTGAGCTAAATTCATGAAGATATCATGTATCAGGACAAACCCTACAAAATCATGAAAGAATCTATTAGGGATTTAACTGGGCTATGCATGAACGAGACAATTCTGGCTAAGAAGTTGGTAAAAAATGAAACTATTGCTACCCTAACTAGGTCTAGGTCAGATGGAAGAGCAATGAAGATTGAAGATATAAAATACCTAAGAGTCAAAATTTGTGACCAAGTGTCTAGTCTACAAAGTGTACTTTCTAAACCAAGCGGTTTGGCCAATGCAACAATAATTTAAGTAGCATAGATTAGATGGTGGTTGTTGGTGAAAGATTCAACATTTGTGATCTCTCCTGTGACAAGAATTGATAGAGAATTTGGAGAAAACAAAGAGAGGTAAGTATGCATTTAAATATGGGTCCCTGATTATTTGTCTAGCATTTATATTTTTAACTGAACTTCTTGGAAGGGATAATCACATTTGGGACAAGTCTTCGCCTATTGCAACATAAATTAGGCAATACATTAGAAGATTTGGAATGGATACCAAAGCATATAACACTACTTTCTTTGGGTGGTTGAAAAAAATTTCAAGACATTATGCAAGAGAGAGAGAGAGAGAGAGAGAGAGAGAGAGAGAGAGAGAGAGAGAGAGAGAGAGAGAGAGAGAGATTTCCTCTAGATGTGGTCTGAAAATACAAACACATTTACCTTCTTGGTAAGTATAGATAATCATTACATTGAGGCAGTAGAGTGTAAGACAACTTGGATTCTTGCATTACCATATGAAGTTTCAGTGGAAGAAGTAGAAAAAAAAAGCTACCATTATTCAGTTGGAAAGGGATCCCAAGGGCCTCGGTTTGGTACTATGGAGGAACTTGAAGCAAAAATGAGAAAAGAAAAACTTGACAAGGGACATGATAAAAGTATGAAGAAAATGTCAAAAGACATTGGATTAAGGACAGTATTAAAATTTTTTCTAGATTTTGTGTTGTACTTTAGCCATTATGGGCCTTGACATTATTGTTCTTTTGGAAAATCTTTGTAATTGTAGTATACTATAAAGTGCTAACATTGTAATATTTGGGGGGTACTGTGGAGGAACTTGAAGCAAAACTAAGAAAAGAAAAACTTGACAAGGGACATGATAAAAGTATGAAGAAAATGTTAAAAGACATTGGATTAAGGACAACATTAAAAAAAATTCTAGATTTTGTGTTGTACTTTTGCCATTATGGGCCTTGACATTATTGTACTTTTGGAAAATCTTTGTAATTGTAGTATACTATAAAGTGCCAACATTGTAATATTTGGGGGAGCTAATTTCTAAGACTAGTGAAAAGGGTGGGGTTGTATTGGTGTTCTTGTGTTATCTTTCTTTCAACATTTATGCATCATAGATCAAACAACAATTCCCATTATAACTCCTTACAATTATTTTGAGTAGAAATCATGCATGAAAATCTACTTAAGAAAATTTGGTTTGCATAGGATAACAATAGGATTGGAAACTAAACGTACTATAGATGCATAAATTTCTAAGTGATTTAATAGATGTGATGAAGCATATGGAACTTTGTGTTCATTTGTTTCTCCTAAATTAATTTTTCGTATTGAATCCTTGGGTACCCCTAATGAAAGATGAAAAAAGTTTGAAACTTTATTTGGAACTCAAGACTTGATTAGGGATCATATATTGGAAAATGAACTCATAAGTCTAAGTCCAAATTTTTTAACACAATCTAGGATTTCTTCACAAAATTTAAATTAGGAAGACTGCATTTAAAGTAATGTGGAATCAAAAAGAAAGATGGACAAATAATTCTTAGCATTCTCTCTAAGATAAGTTTTGAATATTCAGTATTTGTTTCTACCTTCTATGCTACTAAGGGTGCACTTGGGACTCAATTTACCATGTGATCTGACCAATCTCTACTATATACACAAGGTTGGTACAATATATCAATGCACCCAACTCAGTTGGAATGCCCAAATAGAGTAATCTGGTGTCCTAAGTAGAGACTTATTTAATTATTGACTAGGGACATCTTGGATGATGTTGGCAATATATGTGCAACAAAGGATTCTTAAGCCTTCTATCAGTTGTGTTAAGGGAAATACTAAGTAATGAAAGCATGAACAATAATAAAATTAATTAATAATAGTTCTAAATAAGTAATAGTAATCCAACTAATGCTTTACATAAATAAAACTAGCTAAACAAAAAGAAAGAAATGGAGAATTACACTACCTCAAGTGGCCCTTGCTTGAGGAAATGCAATCTCTAGAAATAACAATGCACTAACTTAGAGTGTAATAATCATTTCTTTATTTTTATTCATCGCTTCATAATAATAGCAACAATAATATTCATGTAATTACGCAGAGAATCTAGAGACAAATCTAGTCTACATCATACATAGATGTTCAACTACTAAATTAATCAAAAGTGAAAGAAGAAGAAGTTACTCAAACATATTTCTGTTTTAAAATAGTCTAAGAGAGCAGGGCATTTAGTTCTTTAGAAATAACCTAAGATGTGTCATTCATCTCTAATGTTAAGGATGACTTATTGAAAAATGAAACTACAACTAATTCTAACAAAAGTCGTAGTCTAGAGTGGACTCTTTATTCAACAACAACATCAAATCAAGAACGTGCACAAATGCATTGAAACAAAGTTATGAGGCATAACCTCATCATTATTCAAGCTACTACAATTTCTCTCCATGTTTAATTGGTAGACAAAGTTAACTAGGCTTCAATACAACCATGTCTCAATTAATGATCATTTTATTTCTTCCATCCGAACAATAGGGCAAGTCTTCCTTTAGTCATGGGTTGATTGTGATCCCTTAAGCTGCATGTTAATTCCTTTAGATAAGCATTCATCCACATAAATTATCATTTATAACATATTAATGATATATCAATTATAGAAAACCACATAGCATATTAATATGTTAACATCACATATATATCATAACTTGATGAAAGTACAATTCAAAACATAGTTAAAACATATAATGTCTGATAAAAGTAGCAGTAAACAAGTAAAATCATGACAATCCTAGGAATCATCACACATGTCATTTTCTTCTCCTCAAGAAAACTAGGGCCTAAGATTATATCCTAAGACATCTAACTTGTATCCTATAGACTCAGTGACTCCTGAAAGTTGTTGAAAGTAAGAGCCTTTATCTTCTGTGATCTACACTCATTGTTCCCTTTCCTTTGTCATATCTATCACCTACCTCCCCGACCAAGTGGTATCGAGTAAAGAAGGAGAGGAGGATAAAACATAAGTGGAATATAGGGTGGTTCAATATCCTTGAAGGCCTTAATATACCCACATGATTTTAAATTAAAGGCAATAAAATTATAAAGTTAGTGTGGCTCCCAACGTTTAAGTTTTAGGGATAATTATACCCACCTATTCTAGCAATGTACCATGCTCTTCTCCTTACCTATTTCATGCATAAAATTTTTAAACATGAGGTAATTTCTCCTTACATTCATCAATTTTTATAGCTACCTCTAGTTTATTGGTCATCTGAACCCATTCAACCAGAATTTTATTGGGGTCAACTAACTCAACTCTAACAATCAATGGAAGTGACTTCTCTCTTTCTTGATAGATTTGGTGTAGTTCCTCTGTTTCTTGGTCATTCAAGTAGGATGTCAAATCTTTCAACTACACATCCCCCATATAAAGAAAAGGGTTCCAACCAATATTGTAAGGAACTACCAAGTTGTAGAGATAAAATTCACATATCTAATATTATGTATGAGGGATTGATCTCGAGTATGTAGGGAGAAAGGACCTTGGTGTAATAATGGAGATGGGTGATATTTTGAGTAACTAGCTAATACAAAAATCCTTAAAAAAAACTAGATATAATGCATAGACTCTATAAGGGGATCTACAATTCTTATTTTGATCTATAGTTAGTTTATTGACCGTTGTCTCTTTTTCTTCCAATTATGCTTCATATGTAACCTTGAGTTCTCTCTTTTTGTTTTCCCATTGTTTTTTGTGCAATAAGTTTCAAATGTTCTCTCTATAAGGCAATAAAAAGGGTGAATGCAGTGAGAGGTGTTGGTGCATTCTTCACCTTAACAATTGGGAGTTTCTTCTTTAGCAATCCTACAATAGCAAAATCATCAAAATTTTTGAATCCTTCCCCTTCCTTCTATTGGAGTGTCAATTCTGTCTCCAACTCCTTCACACTTTCCTTTAACCCAATCTCTTTCTCCATATTCTGCCAGTTGTTGTTCTAAATATTTGATCTTTTTAAGAGTTTCCCTCAACTCATCATTCTTTTCTTTCCCTTCTAGGGAATTCTCTAGACTAATATAAATGTCAGCCCCTACATCAGTTCCATCGTTATCATCACAATTCCCAAATTGGGTGTATTATTTCTTATTGCTTTAGGCTTAGTGTTTTGGTAGGCTTATGTTTTTCCATAAAAGGGTCATCATCATCAATTTCATTCTCAAGATCACACTATTCTTAGCCATTTTGTATATCTTCCCCAATGGTTTCTTTTTCTAACATCCTTTCATCCTCTACAATTGACTTGTGCTCCCTAAAAGAGTGTTCCCTCTCAGAGCGAGTATCAATATTTACAGTCTCTTGTTTAGGAAATTATTGTTTCTATATAGTCCCTTTTCCTATGAGACAACTAGAACATCTTTCAATATTTTGTGGCTCATGAAGCTTGTTTTACTCTTGATTCTTTTGTTGGGATTGTTTTCCATCCCTTGGGGTCTTAGACTTCCCTTTAAGTTTTTCTTTCTCCAAACCTCTTCTTGATACCGTCTTGAACTCCTCCTCAGACTTCTACCCTTTTGATACATTTTTTTCAAATTTTCTGCCAATTCTCTATTTCTTACATTTTGTTGTTGAAGAGGAGGTAAATTATTTCCTTTTTATTGTTTCAAGTGGATTTGGAGGTGTAGGATTTTGTGTCAAGGATGAAACAGGGGTTTCGCTAGAAGCTGCAGGTGACTTTTTTTATGCTAGTGGTGAAATTAATGGTTCATTGTTATTGTTAAGTTCTTGTTCCAATTATTCCTTCTCTTGTTCCTTAGGGATTTGGGTAGGTGGCACAAGAGGTGTTAGGTTTCCCTCATTATTTCTTGATTCATTTCCTACAACAGTTTCAACCTCTCCTACACTCATTAAAGCCTCAACCCTATCAGACTCTTAAACCCTATTATCTACATTTGTTTGAACATTTTCGAAGAGCCTATTTTGAGTTTTGTCCCACTCCTTGAATTCCTCACATCTAATAAATAGAAAATGGAAAAATAATCTCCTTTTTACCAAAAGAACAACTAAATAGTGATGGGAAAAAGAAGAAATTTTTCTCTTCTTTCTATATTCAACAATCATTATAGTCAACATATATGATGAAAGTAATTAGGTATGTTGACTAATTTGTTTTTAAAAATATGACTCATTAATTTGAAATGGTATAAAGCAAAGAGTGTCTTCCATCGTAGCTAAAATACCCGATTATCTAATATGCTACTTTTATCCATGGCTAAGGCAAAGAAACCCATTTAGTGCTCTGAGAGGTTTAGTCAAAGGTTTCATGCAGATGGGAAAATTCTGCTCTTTCTAAAACAACATCTACAAACATTGGAAACTCCTCTCCAATCTGTGGAAGACCAGACACCTCAAAAAGGACAATTTTTAATGCATCAACCTTCAACCCATTGATAATTGCTTCTTATTGCAGAAGGTTGCTGCAAACTGCTATGTCATCTTGTCATCATACTGTGCTAACCTCAAGAAGTAGTGTATTCATCCTAATCTCTCAAAGAATGGTAGAGACTTAGCATTCAAGAGAAACATGGTGTGTTTAGTGGGTTCTTTCCTAATAGGATCACCACCCATTTTGCCTCCATTCTTATCTTTTTGATCTACCCTTTCCTTTTCTTACAATTGTAATTAAGATATTCTTCCTTTGTCAACACTTTCTATACCATATTTCGTACCTCAATTTTTTAAATTAATTCCTTGGATTGCTTGATTTTGGAACTTCTTCTATCAACTTCTATTTTTTTCTTGCCCATTCATGTCCATATCCTCTCATATCATGAGAAATCATATGATTAAAGTGTCTACAACTGGTTCACTCTTATCCAAGCTATAGACTTTCCAGATGCTACCAAACTCCATCAAATAACTGTGAAAATGTTGGTATTTTGATGATAATTAGTTATGATTGTCATTGATGGACACACACTTATTTAATGTTTGAGTTATTCTCAACCAGTGGTTGTTCCAATCGGTATTGTATGTCATTAATATGTATAGGCTTTATTTGTTGAAGACTATCGGTGTTTTGTAGAAGATGCTTACCAGTTAAAGCATGACCGAAGACCCCAAGTGGTATGAAGATCTCAAAGCGGAATGAAGACCCCGAGCAACAGTTAATCTTTTGATCGGAACACTATGTTCCAGTTTTCCAGTCTTCACTTGTCAACCAGTAATCGGTATACTTTGTTAACCGGTATAATTGTAATGTGTGATGAGTTATCATCCACCGACACTTTGGCGGTGTTTCTGTGTCATGTTACCAAATGTGTCTAGATGCACTGTACCTAGGAAATTATAGTCTAATCTTATTGGACCGACATGAAATCAAGTTCCTATATGAGGATATCTTGTCTAGGGTTTTAAGATAGTTGTAGTGTGCAAATGAAGATAAGGTCTGTGCGAGAAAAGGTCTCTCACAAAAGAGATAGAGAGTGTGAAATATAGAAGACTGAAGTAACGCTGGAATGCATTAACAAGGAGTTGCCAAGGATCTAATCAAGCATTTTGTGCTACTATCTAGATCATTCACTTGTTGATTACTAATATCTTCGACAAGTCTGAAACCCTTAACCGAGTAGGCCCAACTGAGCCTATTGAAAATCCTCTAACAAGGTGGTTCACAGTTGTGGATCTGAAATCCTCTAACAGCGTAGTCTTTAGCAGGACTTATCTCCTAAGAGAGATCTAGATTCCTAATAGGATCTGTTCTAGTGAAGAACGTTGTAAGGCCTTAACTGGTCTGGTTACTATTCTACAGATAGTTGACTTGTGAATTTTACTCACCGTGGTTTTTCCCATTTGGGTTTCCACGTCAAAACATCTTGTGTTATGGTGATTGTGATTATGTGGGTGAATGCTTTATTTTCTATTTGGATTTTTTATGTTTTAACCGGTTTATTGTTTAATCTGCTACACCGGTCTGCAGTTAAACTACTTAAGAGTTTGTTTAAGTTTTTGGGCATACTAATTCAGCCCCCCCTCTTAGTATTCATCAATTGGTATCAGAGCCAGCCTTTTTATAAGTCTAACCACTTGGAAGGAGATATGGGGGAATACAACATGAGGGAACTCATTCACCATCTTACTAATTCTGAGAGAGCCTATGATGAACTCAAAATCAAGTATAAAGCCTCTTTGGCCAGGAGAAGAGAATTTGTTGAGCAATTGATGAAATTTACTGAAAATAACTCTTTTGATGAAGCACACATGGATGTCCTAGTCGAAGAAGTGGAAAAACTAAATGAATCCAAAACTAACCTAAGGAGGGAGTTGGAAGGACTGACTATCAGGATGAGTCAGGAGCTAGAAAACAGAAGAAAAGCTGAAGATTTGGTAAAGGAAAAGGAGCATGAGATCTTTAAGTTGAAACAAGAAATCGGTACCATTACCATCTATCTTCAGGAGGGTAAAGAAGAGAAAGAAGAAATAAAGTTGAACTGAATACAATGATTTCTCAAAATGAAACCTTGATGGAGACCAATGATGCTCTTTCCAAGGAACTTGCTGAGACAAAGGAGATACTTGCTAAGTTCAACCAGAGTGCTACTAAGTTGGAGCAAAAGCTGGAATAAGTGAAGCCATCAAAGGATGCCACTGGACTTGGTTTCTTTGGATATGAGGAAGGTGAGACCTCTGGAACCAAGAGTGATGCACTAAAGAAGCAATCAACACCTAAGAACAACAATAGGAGTAAAGGTAAGCAAAAGTTTAAACCTGTTTGCTTTAACTATCTTAAACAAGGACATACTTCCAATGTATGTAGGAGCAAGGCTTACAATAACTTTCCTTACTTTCAAAACAATGTGGCTAGATTTGGTAGATTTAATGGTCACTGTTATGCATGCAACAAGTTTGGGCATAGAGATTTTGAGTGCAGGTCGGTTATGAACAACTCTGGAAGTTATCCACCAAGAGCTAAAGGAGTTGTCCCTGAACTTCCTTTAAACAGGAACCCAAACCAGTACATAACCTATGACCACTGGTCAAATGGTTATGAAGTGACAACCAGTTAGAGAAAAACCTATTTAATCTATCGTGGTAGTGGTCACACTGCTGCAACATGCAGAAGGAAGAATGGAAATGCGAACACCAGACCATGGAGAACACCTGGAATGGTATGCTATCATTGCAACAAACCGGGACACACTGCCAGAACATGCATACTGAGAAAGAATCCATCGGGAGACATACCAATCAACCCAGAAGGGAAGATTGATGTTGAAACCATTCAAGCGGATATGGATAAAACTTGGAAAAAGAAATCTGAAGAGAAGCCACAAGATGTACCAGATTCCGCACCCAGTGTGAAAATCCCTGAACCGACAAACTGAGCTTCGAAAAGCTTAGGGGGAACATATCGGTAAAATGTTTTGAACCCCCGGAGTATATCAGTAAAGTAACTTTATCGGTATTTGTTACCTATCAACCGACAGAAGAAATGAAGTGATAAAAGGTAAAATTAGGGTTTGAACCCTAATGATGATGCATTTATTATGGTAGGTGGGAGCATGTTTAAAAGTGACTTGTGTCATCATTTTTACTTACCTATTTTCAAAGAAGAATTTTTCTAAGCTTGAGCAGTGCAACCAGAGCAATTTATCTTACATTCGAAAGAATTTAGAAAGGAATCTTACACAAGATTTAGTAGTCACTTCAAGCTATCAATGTGGAAGTCAAAGTGGTAAACAAGCTTCCGAAGAAGTGTTTTGTGCTTGACATTGACAAACCCTAAGTTCAAAGTGTGAAGGTATTTCTCGTTGAAACATTCTTGTCATTTAGAATCTTCTAGATATGGCTTCTGCATCTAAAATCCCTTCTAGTTCTACTAAACCTAAGGATGCACCTGAGCTTCTTAAAAAAAAGATGAAATATAATGCCCTATCTCAAATTCCCGTCAGAGTCATTGTTGAAGGTGATGTTTCAAGATATATTGATTGCAAACTAGAAGACCTAGGGTCCCTAGTGATTCACTCCCAGTTGAGTCTGTTATGTGGAGACAAGAAGAAGATTAAACTTGAATATAGCATAATAGAGAAGAAGAAATTAGATAATGTAGTATATTTTCTCGAAGAATTTACAAAAGAACACATCAGGATTATCCTTAGTAGGGTTCATGGTGATAAGATGTACCTTGAGCGAACCCATGATATTACACCAGAGGCAATTCATGTCGTGACCGGTTTCTGCAATGTTGGGGAAGTCTTCGTTCTTTGAAAGATCACCAAAACCAAAGTGACAGAGCTCATTGGCTTTGTGAGTGACCAACGGGCAATGACGGTCAATGCCATTAAAGATGATTTGGTGAAATATGTATGCATGGTAATCGAGTATAGA
This sequence comes from Cryptomeria japonica, assembly GCF_030272615.1. Taxonomy (NCBI): domain Eukaryota; kingdom Viridiplantae; phylum Streptophyta; class Pinopsida; order Cupressales; family Cupressaceae; genus Cryptomeria; species Cryptomeria japonica. Next base: position 50,045,073 of record NC_081405.1, read on the forward strand.
ATATCCTATGCTAGCAGAATGAATTATGTTCCTACAGCTGCGGTGCATGTCGCTTATAGGATGATAAAGGAGAATGCAGAATGTGACTTATGTACCTATATGCATAAATAACTCATAGATAACCTGAAGTTGATCAAATCAAACAAAACCCTGAGATTTAAGTTTGGTCAACTACTTGTTAGTTTATTTTTCTACTTTCAAGGATATTTTCCTGGAGTCGGTGATGTTCAATGGTCAACTGACCTACCAATTTCTAGACAAATAAAGGAGAGTCTGCAAGTAGTAGGAACTGCATATCCGGAGACTCTAAACATATATTTTGATGAGTTCAAACTAAAGATGAACTAGAGAATGAGAATATCTGGTGATCTAGTTAAGAAATATGAAGATGACATCTGTTTCACCATCAAAACAGATCACTGCATAATGGAGGCGGTCAAACCCAAAGAAGATGTAGTTGGGCCTATGGGGTATGAAGTGGTGAATGATATACTGATAGGGTATGCCTCTACCCTAATTTCTTCACCACTAGATCCCAAGAAAAAGAGGACCGATACTTACTTAGAAAGGATCAAACCTATCGAGGTACCAAAGCAAAAAAATAATAAAGTAGTATCATCGGCATCGGCACTAGTTACATCTGCTTCCAGTCCTAAAGTGACCAAAAGGTCACCAACAAAAAAGAAACCAAAGGCTACTCCGACAAAGGTATTCGAAAGAAAGAGGAAAACCAGGAATAACTCACCAAATTCAAAAGTCGCTAAACTGGAGGTAGAAATAAAGAAGACAAGACAATCAAGCAAGAAGATGAAGTCAACCGATAATGTACCAGCAACCTCTCCACCAGTAATTTAGATATTTCCTCTTACAAACCTATGACACGTTGTCAAAGGACCATAAAGAATATTAGAAGAAAAGTTCTTGATGATTTAAAAGAATATTTTGATGATTTCAATGATAGTGAAAAGGAGGATGTTGAACAAGAACTTATTAAATATTTATGTATTAATGATCAGTCACTTCTGAAATTAAATCAGTTACTTCTAAATATTTGTATGATTCTTTGGACAACAAATGGCGCATTTCCATTGAAAAAGAGCAAGACATCAGGGAGAAAGTTTTTGCTCAATATTTTCTAGATGCCTCTAACTCATAATTGTTTGAAATTATTGATAAGTACAAAGGCATTTTCTTCATGTGAAGAAAAAGACTCCAGCTACTCGGAGGCAAAACTTCTGAAGTGGAAAAAGACACCCATTTGCAGGTTAAAGCTTCTGTCAAAATGCACCAAGTATCTAAAGTTAATCAACAGGCTGAGCAAGAGGCTGACCTATCCACAACCAACCGGATGAAGTCCTTGACAGTCTGGGTGAAAGAATGGCAAAACAAAATGAACCCATTAATGTTGATGCACTAGATATTGAGGATATCATTCCAGATGAGGAAAAAGTTGAAAAAGAGAGAATGGAGAAAGAAAAGGATGAGAAAATGGATAAAGAGAAACATGAAAAAGAGAAAGTGGAGAAAGAAAAGAAAGAGAAAGAGCAAGTGTAGAAAGCGAGACAAGAAGAAATGAAGAAGGAAGAAGAGAAGAAGAAGGAAGAAGAAAAGAGGAAGGAAGAAGGAAGAAGAAAAGAGGAAGGAGGAAGCAAAAAAGGAAAAGGAAGAGGAGAAAAAGAAAGAAGAAGAGCGGAAGAAAGAAGAGGAGAAGAGGAGAGTGGAAGAGGAGAAAGTGAAGGTTGCTAAGGTAGCCCAAGAAAAGGAAGAAGAGGAGAAGAAAAGACAAGCGGAGATCAAGGAAAAGGAAGGAGGTCAGACTTCGAAGGTAACCGAAGATCAAGCCACGCAGGTTGATTCCACTGGTCCCACTGACTTGACTCTTGCCTATCTAACTCAATCGGTAGATGAGACTGAGCTACTACAGAGCATTCAACTAGCGCAGGAGAGATTGGAAGAACAAAGGAAAAAGAAAGAACATGATGTCATTTAGTTTGCTGTTGACACCCTTTCTAATCTAATCCTCGGTACTAACCTCCCTAGTATCGATTCCTCACTGGCCAAGCTCAAACTTCTTTGCACAGTAGTGGATGATCAGTTACAATGTTTGGAAGATGTTGCCCAGGCCACTGCAAAGAAAAACCATGAAAAGGCACTAAAAGTTACCTTAGTAAAGCAAATGGATGACGACTAGACATGACTACTTAAGCCAAAAGATGATATACATTCAGCCATGGGTGAAGGTAACTTACTCTTGAGTAAAACCTGTCAACCTCACCTATTTTGTGATGATTCTCTGAAACAAAAGACTCAACTCCAATCAGAGTTACAAAAATATATCGACAACTTCAAACTACCCTATGATCTATTCACAGTATATGGACAAACTGTTCATACTCACCAGCATCAGATTGTGAAGGTTGACTCAAAAATCTGCAATCGGACTCGAGATCTGCAGGAGCTCCAGTTGCTACTATTACCAAAATTGCAAGTTCTTCATAAATGTTTCCTGAACTTGGAGGCTATTACTGTGACACCGGAGATGAGCACCATCGATGCAATGGAAGAATTAGCCTTCCAGATGAAGACCGGAAGTGAAATTGTTGCCTCACTTCTTGAGTCATGGTCTTTCGACATGAAAATTTTTATGCAAAACTTTAAGTCTCTTTTTGAGAAGTTTTACTCTTTATTGTAATGAACATCTACTCTATTTTCATATTATGCAAACAAAAAAGTGGAATATTTTGCATTACTTTGTCATTGTTGGCAAAGGGGGAGTAGTGTATTAAATTTTGGTGAGTATTAACATTTCATGCACATACTTGTAATTTTTGCAAAGGGAGTAGTATATATGCTTTGGGAGAGTAACTTTGATTATGACATCTATTTTTGTTTTGTAAAGCACTTAGATGTCAAAATTTTCCTAGGTGTTGCCATCAATGCCAAAGGGGGAGATTGTTGGTATTTTGATGATAATTAGTTGTGATTGTCATTGATGGACACACACTTATTTAATTTATGAGTTATTCTCAACCGGTAGTTGTTCCAACTAGTATTGTATGTCATTAATATGTATAGTCTTTATTTGTTGAAGACTGTCAGTGTTTTGCAGAAGATGCTTACCAGTCAAAGCATGACCGAAGACCCCAAGCGGTATGAAGATCTCAAAGTAGAATGAAGACCCCGAGCGGCAGTTAATATTTTGATCGGAACACTATGTTCTAATTTTCTAGTCTTCACTTGTCAACCGATAATCGGTATACTTTGTTAACCAGTATAATTGTAATGTGTGATGAGTTATCATCCACCGACACTTTGGTGGTGTTTCTATGTCGTGTTACCAAATGTGTCTAGATGCACTGTACCTAGGAAATTTTAGTCTAATCTTATTGGACCGACATGAAATCAGGTTCCTATATGAGGACATCGTGTCTAGGGTTTTAAGATAGTTGTAGTGTGCAAACGAAGATAAGGTTTGTGCGAGAAAAGGTCTCTCACAAAAGAGATAGAGAGTGTGAAATATAGAAGACTGAAGTAATGCTGGAATGCAATAACAAGGAGCTGCCAAGGATCTAATCAAGCATTTTGTGCTACTGTCTAGATCATTCACTTGTTGATTACTAATATCTTCGACAAGTCTGAAACCCTTAACCGAGTAGGCCCAACTGAGCCTATTAAAAATCCTCTAACAAGGTGGTTCACAGTTGTGGATCTAAAATCCTCTAATAGGGTAGTCTTTAGCAGGACTTATCTCCTAACAGAGATCTGGATTCCTAATAGGATCTGTTCTAGTGAAGAACGTTGTAAGGCCTTAATCGGTCTGGTTACTATTCTACAGATAGTTGACTTGTGAGTTTTACTTACTGTGGTTTTTCCCATTTGGGTTTCCACATCAAAACGTCTTGTGTTATGGTGATTGTGCTTTTGTGGGTGAATGCTTTATTTTCTATTTGGCTTATTTATGTTTTAACCGATTTATTGTTTAATCTGCTACATCAGTCTGCATTTAAACTTCTTAAGAGTTTGTTTAAGTTTTTGGACATACTAATTCACCCTCCCCTCTTAGTATTCATCAGAAAAATAATTTCAAAAAATTGGAGACAAAATAAATCATTACTACTACTCCCCCAACTTAATGGTTTAATTTATCCTCAAATTAAATTCGAGGTAAGTAGGAGTGTGGATGACTAGAACTTATATTGAATAATGATAATATGACAAGTAAATATGTAAAGTCACATGCAAAATTGCTAAATTGATTTAAAATCAATGCTATAATAAATGAGATAATGTGAATTTTACGTTAATGAGATCAATTAAATTATTTAAGACATATGTGGTGAGTTGGTGATAAGCATAGTAAATGGGACATGATGCTTGTGTAATGTGGTTGATGTAATAGATAGGATGGATGTGAGGATAGAGATAGGTTAAAATATTCTACAAGTTGAGGATGACACTATGTGGAAAATATTTTTTAAAATTTGGTAGCGAAAAGAGTGGTGTATGCGAAAGGAAAAAATGAAGTGTCACCTTAAATATGTGAATGGTTTCATGTAGATATATGCTCTCCTTGACTGTGTGTAATTGGAGAAAGTTTATAAAATTCATGTAAAGTTGTAGTGGTTGCATGCATACTAGTGTTATGTCACAATGGGAATATCTTGTGCCAGGTCTTGATTACTGCATGTTCTTGAATGTTCCCAAAAATAAAGAAAATGTAAAAAAATACATGCAGTGTGTGCATGTGAGTGGCTTTGATAGTTTTTCAAATGTAATGATTTTAGGTGAACTAAATGGCTCATTTACAATTGTGACTTGTGACTCATATTAGATTTCTTTGAACATCAAATGGTGTGGATAATAGTGGAGTGTTAGATGAAGTGGAGTGCAATGGAGAGTGGATGGTAATGGTGGTGTAAATTGCTAGTTTAGGTGGAGTTAAAAATTATCCTTATTGAATAGTTTATTGGACAACTTGAGTTTTTGTGCATTCACCATTAATGACAAACAGATTGGATCAATGGTAGTGAGTTGAACAAATCCATTGGAAAACACTTGTTGAATTTCATAGGTACCTAACCAACGTGTCTGAAGTTTTCCCATGTAGTTCTTGTATCTAGAATCATATAATAATGCCTAGTCTCCCTCATTAAATTATTTTGTATTTATATATTAATCATGTCATTTACTCATTTTCTTTTGGACAATCTATGTATGTTGAATGGCTTCCATTCACATCTCATAAAGTGAATTCAACTCATGTAAGCGATCCTTCTGGGCTTTCTCAAGATTCATTTATAATTCTACTATTTCTCTCAATGTTTTATATTTAAACTCAATAGGAAGGTCTGCCTTCCTCCCATAGAAAATCTCATAGGGTGGGAATTCTATGGTTGTCTTCCATGTTGTTCTATATGCCCAAACTACTTCAAGCAATTTCATAGCCCAATCTTCCTTATGCACTTGAATTATTTTTGTTAGAATGTCTTCAAGCTCTCTATTGATTACCTCTACTAGTCCATTAGATTGTGACCGGTATGGTTCTTATGTCTAATTTCAAATTCCTTCACTAGTTGTGCTATCAAATCATAGGTAAATTGTGGACCTTGATCGATTACTATTTCGTGATTCCATACCTAAATATGTCATCATATGAGAATTGAGCGACCTTTGTATCTTTGACAATCTTCAAGGCCTTTACTCCCACCTATTTGGTGAGGTAATCAATGCATACCGGGATATAGATTTTGTTGTTTAATGTAGGATTAATTGATCTAATAAAATCTATCCCCATTTATCAAATGGTGTAATTTATAGCTAAGGTTGCAGAGGAATTTCATCACTCCTAGTAGGCCTACCCATCCTTTGACAATGATCACATCTTCTTGTATGATGGGAAACATCTTTATGTATGGAAGGCCAATAATAACCTTCATTCAATATCTTGATTGTTATCCTCTTAACTTCCAAATGGCCTTCACGTGGTTCATCATGCCATGTCTTGATGATATCAAATATTTCATCCTCTTTGAGGAATTATTAGTACCTTCTCCAAGTTTGTTATTTCATCCTCATAATTTTTACCATAGGTTGTAAAATCGTTCATATATACTTCCATGGTACCATGGGAAAAGTCTTAGAAGACGTTGAAAGAAACTCTCTGAAAGGTAGTTGATGCATTACATGATCCAAAGGGAAGCACTAAACATGCATATGTCCCCCATGGACATGTGAAAATGGTCTTGTCTTGATCCTCATAGGCTATTTTGATTTGGTTGTGACCGTTGAACCCATCCAAGGAAGGGAAGTACCTTTTACTAGCTAATGAATCCAAAACTTGATCGATAAAAGACAATGGAAAGTGGTCCTTTGTGGTGGTTATATTCAATTCTCTATAGACTATGGATACTCATCACTTGCCTCCTTTTGGAAAAATTACAAGGGGTGACATCCATTCATTGTCTGATATAGGGTATGTAAATCCTACATCAAGAAGCTTTTGTAATTCGATTTTCACTATGTCCCTAAGTGTTGGGTTCATTCTTTTCTATGGTTATCTCACTAGTTTACAACTCTCAATAATGTATCCTATGCATGCATAATTTATGATCAATTCCCTTTATATCATGATAGTCTCGTGCAAATGTGGAAATATGAGCTTGAAGCATTTGCAATATGTTAGTATGCTAAGTTTGTTGGAATCCAAGAACACTGAGAGGAGGGGGGGGGCGGGGGGCGGGGGGGGGGGGGGTGGTGAATCGGTGTCCTGCTGATAATATAAGATTTTACCTTATTATAACATACACATATAAACCAGTAAATGAAGAAACATATAACTTGAAGTAAATAAACCAGCCACATGAATGAACACCATAACACAATTAATTTATACATGGAAAACCTCAAAGAGGAAAAACCACAGTGGGATTTGTGACCCACAATATCAATTCATTGGCCATATGAAAGATATTACATAGCATGGGGGGCCTACACATGCAGGAAAACACACTACCTAGAGCACATTGCTCAACACAAAAGAGTCTCACTGACTACAATCTTTTGCTGAGATAAAATAGTAATGGTGAACTCACAAAATGCATCTGCAATGCCAAAAAGAGTTCCAGTTATAGCTCTTCTCTGTACCTATTCATAAACCCTAAACCCTTCTACAAGTATCTCCTTTCCTCCAAGAATTCTTAACAAACCATCTACTGATCATAGCATGATATTACTTTCTCATACAAATGACCTACATACATATCCTTCGCATAAAACAATTCTACTACCTTGTCACATGTCAAAATGACCTAGCAAACTAACTTATATACCCTTTACAAACAATATGCCTTATGTTGGCTTACAATACATTATAAAAGATATTCAATGTCAGCCCTATACAATAATTACAAAATGATTTTACAAATAAAACCTTTCGGATCCTAGACTGATGTCGGCTTCACTGAAGTGTTGGATGCCGGTGTCAGTGTCGGTGATGACCCTGATTACTCCAATGCTGGTATTTGCCCATGTATGCCTCCAAATGTCGATATCTGTAGGTATATGCCTTCTAGGGAATCTTGTTGCCATTAATGACAACATATAAATCCAATGAGTGTTAATTGCCAACAAAGTTGTTGTCAATTCATTGTTGATATTGAGTATCTTGCCTAGAGATACTTCTACAAGATTGACTCCTATTATAACTGAGGCAATTTCCAGCCCAAAATATTGAGGCTACACTCATGAGGTAAAACAACATAAAACATGTGTGAAGTAGATGGATCTTCACTGGTCAAAAGACTATGAAGTGGAAAGGTTAAACAAGATAAAATCTCCTCATGATATGGTTCTAGACCATAAGAGTTTTGCATGACTTGAGGAAGAACTATATCTTCATCTTGTATCTCCATCATATGTTTCCTTTCTATTGTCATGAGAGTCTACAAGTAATATTATTCTTCTTCCAGTATAGGTCATATGGATTGCTCTATATCAGCATGAGGCTAAGTTGAAGGATAGAGTACCAGTTTATTGGTTACATTCTCATTGGTTATAGTCATAATATTGGACCCACAACCAATAAAAGAAACAATGAAGGTCACCCAAGAATCAATGGGTAGCCTCCCAAACTAGCCTTGGACTAGAAAACCATAAAATCAATAGGGTACTCCCATGAATCTAGAGTTATTAGAAAATTACTCCTTTTGGCTTTATAGTAGATCTATCTACCAACTACAACACTGTTGTTGTTGCCCTTATTTTTACCAGTTGCAAGTCATTCATAGTCTCCTTTCTCATCACATTAATTTTATACTAAGATCAATCAATGTATTTTTAATGAGACTTATTGATATTGACACCCACCACAAGATTGCTTGGGTCTAAATACTTGAGTACTACCAAAGTTCCCAACATGATATCAATTATCCACCCTATGATGTGGATATTTTGTGGGTCCTTATTCTTTCTACTCGGGTGCTTAAAACACAGTTATCTAATGGTTTGGGTATACATTGGAGCATCCTTGATATCTTGAATGAGAGGAATCTTGACACACACATTTTTGAATTTTTTCTAGAAGGTCAAATTTAGGCTCGGGGTGACACTTTTGTGTGGACAACCTCTGTGGAAAAGGGGTTCCTTGTTTTAAACATCAAAATGTGGATTTGTCTATTTATTTGAATTGTTATTAGTGACGTCTAAGACTGGTTCTTCATTGGATAGCTTTGTGACTTGTTGAGATGTAGGACTAGCAAGAGTGTTACCTAAATTAAGTTGAACATTACTAATTTCAACTATATAGATTAAATATTATGTTGTCTCATTAGTGTAAGCATATTTGATAGACTTATTATTAGGATTGGGTGCAAATAGAACATGCAATTGTGGTGCTTGTGATTTGTGTAGGGGAAGACGTATTTTGATTATCCATAATACCTAGCTATTGAGGAAGTTAATTAGGTATAAGTGTAGGTTGTTGAGCTAAGGGTTAATGTTTCTATGAGTAGGAAGCATTAGGCTATTGCCACGGTTGGCTCTCACACCATGATTGAGACCATGTGTTCTAAGGATTTTGCTGGTGATGGTAACTTGGAAATTGAAACTAGGATTCAGGTGGGCATGTATCCTGTTGTGGCATCCAATTTGATGCATTACATTACCATTACTGGTTAGGCATTTTATTCCAAGGCTAGTAATTCCAGTTTGTAGCATTTTGTGTAACCCTGGGAAATAAAGTATTATTAAAAAATAGATCTAGTGCCATACATTACTTTTTTTACCATGGTTTATGCTAAGCTATGTAGAAGACTTGTCCTTCTTCATCCTCCAATGTGTGGAACTCCAGACAGGTTAGTTTCTCTTCAAAAATGATAGTAATATTCTTGCACTTACAATTAGAATTCTTGTCTACAATGGCGGAAGTACTATGTGACAGTAGCCTCTACCACCTCTTATTTATTTTTTATATGAATTATGTCTAGTTGAGTAGCCAGATGATTGATAATTTCTTCTTTCTTATTAGAAAGAAGGTTTCTCATTTCCACCCTAGAGACACCATTAGATTCTTAGTGGTGGCAAGTAGCCTAGAGCTTTTGTTCTTCCTCAAACTAATCTCGGAGTAGTTCCTATCAACATTGAAGATGTCTTAAAAAATGTTTTCTTGAGATATGCCACCTCCCCCCATCAGGTTCAGTGTATCCATGCAATCTTCATTAATTCCTCTTAGGAAGACCAACTTGAGGTAATCAGGAGTGAGCCTGTGCTACCTGAATTTCTTCAAACATAACCAAAATCACGCTACGTAATCCTCAAGAGGTTCATCTTACCTTTGAGACATACTAAATATGTCCTCCTTCCTATTATCTCCACCTTTGCAATAGTCGTAATACTTTTGCAAAAACATTTCCTTCATTATAACCAAGGTAGTGATTGTATTTCTACCCAATCCCATCAACCACCTTAGTGTTAAATTCTTTATAGTTACTGGAAATAACTTAAGTCTATGGGCATTAGTAACAAAATCATAACTATGATATAATACATAAAATTCAAATAGAAGGTATCAAGATCTTCTAGGATTAGACCATAAAAATTTGGGAGAGCAAACAAAGGTATATTCTTATTTTTGTCGCCCTCTCCTGATCAGAGATGGAAAATTCAAAGGTAATCGGTAATTTATGATTTTCTAATTTCTCTTCAGCTATTGTTGCTATTACATCTTGTTTATTCTCTTTGGTAGGTTCCTCTTGTGTTTGTGTATTGATAGAAGATTTTAAATTTCTCGATGCACTAAATGGATCTTCTGGCATTCGTGTCAGCTCTGGTGAGACTTTTGCCCCCTACTTGAATCCAAAATCTCCCTTACACTTTCTGTAGATGGAAGAAACCTTCCTCAAGAGTCCCTCTATCGGTGCATGTAATGAAAATGTCAATCTTATGAGTTGTCTTCTTACACTTGTTAGTAAATGGGTTGATATTGATCTCAAAATCTATTACTTCTAATACTAAAAGTAAAACAACTACACTAATGAAAAGTAAATGACATAAAGTAAATAATAGAAAACGTTTGAGAACAAATAAATAACATTAAGAAAATCTAAACTCAAGAATCCTAAACCTTAGCACCATCCTTGACAATGATGCCAAAAATGACCGGTCTCTATTAAATACACAAGGTTGGAACATTATATCAATGCACTCAGCTCAGTTGGAATGCCCACACAAAGTAAACTAGTATCCTCAGAAAAGGTTCAATCAATTATCAACCATAGATATATCTTGTTGGATGATTCTTGAACTATATGTGCAACAAATGATTCCTAAGCCTTCTAATAGTTGCATAAAGGGAAATGCTAACTAATGAAAGGATGAACAATACTGAAAGAAAAAAATTATTTGTACAACACGTGTTGTAGGTAACTTGATAAGTAACTCTGCAGTGGTTGTAGGTAAACAATATAATGACTCGGTTGTAACCTGGACTCTAACCATTAACTACATTACCATGACACTTGAACTAATTAATAATAGTTCTAAACAAGTAAAAATAATCCAACTAATGCTTTACATAAATAAAAATAACTAAACAAAAAGAAAGAAAGGGAGAGTTACACTACCTCAAGAGGACCTTTCTTGAGAAAATACAATCTCCAGAAACAACAGTGCACTAACTTGAATCATAATAATCATTTCTTTATTCATATTCATGAGTTCATAATAAAAACATCAATAATGTTCTCAACTATGCAAAGAATATAGGGATAAATCTAGTATTCAATATGCATAGATGTTTAAATGCTAAATTAATCAAAAGCTAAAGAAAAAGTAACTCGAACAAAACTCTCTTTTAAAATAGTTTGAGAGAGTGGAGCATTTACTTCTTTAGAACTAATCTAAGACATGTCTTGTTCCTCCCTAATGTTGGGGATGACTTACTCGAAAAGGAAACTACAACAAAAACTAATTATAATAGATGTCCTATTCTAGAGTGGACTCTTTATTCAACAACAAAATCAAATCAAGAACATGCACAAATGCATTGAAATAGAGTTATGAGGCATAACCTCATTGGTCTTCAGGATACTACAAGTCCTCTTGTGGTTAATTCGTAGATAATGTCAACAAGGCTTAAGCACAACCATGTTCTGGTTAATGATCCATTGATTGCTTTGATACTAATAAAAGGGAAATTCTTCCTTTGACTATGAACTAAGTGTGATCCCTTAAGTTGGATGTTAGTTCCTTGAGACAAGCTTTCATCCACATGAATTATCATGTATAACATATTAATGATATATCAATTATAGAAAACTACATAGCATATTCATATATTAACATAGCATATATATCATAACTGGATGAAATTATAGTTTAGAACATAGTTAAAACATATAAGAAGTTTCCCAAAAGTAGTAGTAAACAAGTAAGATCATGACAATCCCAAGACTCATCACCATCCTTAGTTGATTTTTCTCTCTCTCACATAAGAGTAAGATAGGCTAATATAGATGGAAACTCTTGAATCCTTTAAGTCACATGCTTTGGTTTCCAACCAAGACACACAGGAACAAAAAAGATAAAGCAGTAACAATAATAAGAAACACAAGAATAGCAATGATAAGGAGGATTAGAAACAAGCTTCCCCAAAAGTAGCTAATGGGAACCAATTTTCTAATGGTGGAAAGCCCAAGAAAGTGAAGGTCAAATGTGCCTATTTTAAAAGACTTGATAATGAGCATAAATATATAAAAAAACAAATTGATCACTTGACACACATTCTTGAAAATAATAATATCAATGTTCCTAAATCAGTAAAATAGAGCTCTAGTGATGGGTCTAACAAGGATAAACAAAACATCAAGAGGAAAGGAAAGGGTAATTCCCTTGTAGTATTTGCTTCAGCCATCCACTTGGGTTCTAGATTTGGGTTCCTCACACCACATGGGTTCATCAAAAGGACGAACTTGCATCTTTGGAGTCATGTTTGATGTCTTTGATTTTGATGGATATACTCCTATTGAGGTGTGTGAGAGAAGATCTATTGATGTGGGGGATGACACATTCCATGATGTTATTTGTGTTCCTTCACTATCAACTAATCTCCTATAAGTATATCAAATTAATCACACAATTTTAAACAATTAGATTGAGTTCTCTCCCAATGTAGTGGTAATTCATGAGTTTCATATGATTCTATAGTTGTAGTTGGGAGAGAAAATCATAAGGCATGAATTTATTTATTTTATCATTTTTTTGTGATCCTACTTTGTCTATTTTTCTCACTCATTCTAATGAAATGAGTAACATGTGACATCAAAACTTTTACCATTTAAACTACTTCTAATTGCAGTAGCTCATTCAACATGCCATGACTATAGGGTTGCCTCCAGTTTGCTTTTCAGATGGTTTTTGTCAAGGATGCATTCTTGGTAAGTATCCAGAGGAGAAAGTTGACAAAAGAAAAGCTTGGAGAGCCTCACATCTTTTGGAGTTGGCACATAATGATTTGATTGGACCATTTCCATATCCATCTTTTAATAGAATCTGATATGTTTTGACATTTATTGATAATTTTTCCAAATACACCTTTGTATATTTTCTCAAATAAAAGTCTAAAGTCTTTGATCCATTCTTGGAATTCAAAGAATTTGTAGAGAAACTATATAGGAAATTTATTAATTTCTTGTGTACAGATAATGGGGGAAGTATGTCAACAAGAAGATTGAGAATTTTTGTGTCTTTGAGGGTAATGACTTGATACATACAATTCCCTACACTCCTCAGTAGAATGGAGTTGTGGAACAGAAAAATTGATCCCTAAAAGAAATGCCAACTATATGATACATTCCAAATCTTTAGCACCACCATATAGGGCAGAAGACATTAACAATGTGTGTTATATCTAGAATTGATTCTCTCATAATAATGTACAGAGAGTAACTCCCTTCAAAGCTTGGACCGGTCAGGAACCCCTAGTTAAGCACTTTCAAGTGTTTGGTTCGCATGCATGGGCCAACATTTCAGTAGAAAAACACAAGGCCATGGATCTATACAATAAGCCTTGCATATTTGTTGGATATCCAAATGATAGCCAAGGCTATACACTTCTTTATCCTATCTCTCATGAGTTGTTCATTGAGAGGAGTTTTTGATTTGAGAAGAGTCATTCTAACTCTTGTTCCAACACTTCTCCATCCACTATCACTTTTGATGCATTGAATCATGATGAAATTTTTTTAGAGGATCTTAATCCTTCTAATTTTGATGAGGAGTCTTCTTTATCCACTTCAAATGGTGACAATGATGATGAAGACTCTGTTGTTATATGGAGGCTAATCAGACTTGGAGGTTAAATTTTCTCCACTTTTATCGGTGCAGTTTCGCCCCAATTTGTTCAACGGGGATTTGGGGGCAGCACCCCCAAGGTGGGGTCAAGGGGCAGTGCCCCTTGTAGGCCCAAATGACTTATTATTTTATAAATGCATCGAGTGTTTTTTTATTGGCTGACATATTGTAACCCTAATTTTGTAACCAACATAAGTCTTGATAAAATGACTAAGGGTTGGGGTTTTCTGTAGAGAATATTTGTAGCATTTTGCAGTGGTATTGAGTTGCAAGGGATTTGTGATTGTAATCAGTTTGATTTAGTGGATAATAATATTGGACTCTCTGTTTGGTGGGTGTAGCCTGAGTTTGGGTGAACCACATTAAAATTGTCTCCTCTTTGTTATTATTTCTGTATTTTTCATTCCTTTGTTTAATGTTTATTTGCATATAAGTGATATTTTTCTACATGTAATTCCTAACAGATTCACATTCCTCCCATAGTCCTCATTAAAAGGATGATAATTATCCTCCATATTCTCTAGTCTCCGAACCTCCGGACCTGTTTTGGCTCATCAGACACTAGAGTCAATAGGTGATTTGGTTGGTGATCCTTCATATGCTAGAAGAACAAGGTCACAATTTTAGTAAGCTACACATCTCTTCATTGCTTTATATTTTGATCCACAATCCTTTTGGGAACTTCAAGTATCCCCAAGTGGGATGTAGCTATGCAAGAGGAGTTTAGTTCCTTGGAGAGGAACCACACTTGGGATCTTGTCCCTCTTCCTCGGGAAAGAAAACTTGTTCAATGCAAGTGGATGTATCAGAAATATTTTGTATTAGATGGGTCAATTGATAAACATAAGTCTAACTTGGTTGCCAAAGGGTTCTCTCAGGTTCCCAAGATTGATTACTTTGAGACCGGTGATCCCACAATACTAGATTACACTTTTTGGTACATACTGATTTTTGTTGAAATTGTACATTTTTTAGAAAATATAATGAATTAAGCTTTAAGAGGCCCCATTTGAAGTAATTAATTGAGGAGAGTTAGATCAAAGGCTCTTAGACCAATTTTTTTTTGATAGAACCTCTCTACTTCTAAATCATACCTGCAATGGAGTCTCCTTCGTACCTATCAAAATGCTGATAAAAAACCACTTTTAAGTTAGCTTTTGGGGATCAAATGAATTCATTTATAAGTTCTATTTTTTCAAGTATTTAATCCTTATTATAAGATTTCCAAATAGTATAATTTTATGTATGTTTAATTTCATTAATATATTTATGTTTTATTTCTTATGAATTTAATTTTTTCATCGAACATTAAGGATTGTGTTTCACACATGTGGAAAAATTAAAAAATAGAGAAATTTTAAAAAATATTTTTTTTTTCTCTAGGTATTCATATCCTCATTTCAACACAAAAAGAAGAAGTTAATTCAAATACATACAAGAAAAGTTATTGATTACAAAATACACCTCTATCCAAATTACAATTACTCTATCTTCAAAAATCAACTAAAATGTTGGAGTTGAGAAAATACAACACCACAGGAGCCCAAATGATCTCTGCAAGCTGAAAAACCTGTTACAAGGAGAAGCAAGGAAGCAAATCACAGAAGGAACAAAAACACAGGAAAAATATGCTCCAAAAGATGAGAGCTCAATAATCTCCAAAAATGTATTGTCAATAATAATCCTTCTCCGTACGGCTTGGTTGGGAGAAAAAAAATCACCTAGATACTCAAGAGTCAAAAATAGACAAATTTTATATGACTATAGGGGGTTTTGGGGCTTCTGAGCATGATGGTGAGGTCCGTTTAGGCCCAAAGTGTTATATATATATATATATATATATATATATATATATATATATATATATATATATATATATATATATATATATATATATATATATATATATATATATATATATATATATATATATATATATATATATAACATAACATAACAAAACAAAACAAAAAATAAAAAATAAAAAAATAACTTAACCCTAAGCACACAAAAAAAATGTCTGAAACCCCAGATCTGCTTCCAATGCAAAATTCTCAAAAACAGGAACAGATAGCTACAGATCTGGGCTCTGATACCATGTTGGAGTTGAGAAAATACAACACCACAGGAGCCCAAATAATCTCTGCAAGCTAAAAAACCTGTTATAAGGAGAAGCAAGGAAGCAAATACAGAAAAACAAATACACAGAGAATATGCTCAAAAAGAGAGAGCTCAACATTCACAAAAATATGTAATGTGATTCTTTTACAATGAAAAGAAAGAACTCAACCTTTAATAGGTCAAGAAACCCTAAAAGGGAAAACCTAGGTTTGCACATAATAATTAATAAAAGAATTAATTATTATGCACCTAAAGTTAGCTTAAGTGTAAAAGAGATAAAGGGAACTTAAATAATTAAACAAATATTGTTTAATTAATCAAGTAAATACCCGAATACTCTAACACCCCCCCTTGAGCTAGACTTAGGGAGAAGCTAAAACCGAGAATAGCTAATGAAAGCAATAAAGATGGGTCCCGACAACAAGGCCTGATCAGGTACCCAAATACAATGAAATCTCTATGAACTAGAAAAATAGAAAAAACTACGTGGGAACAAAAAATCACCCAAATTTCCGTTTAATTATTGTTTAATTAATCAAGTAAATACCCTTGTGATTCACCCCTTTTTTTTAATTTTTTACAAAAAAAATCAAATTTCGGCCTGCATGCCGTAAAAAGGCATTTTTTTAAAAAAAAATTTCTCAAACTGCATGTCAGGGTCGTACGGCCTGGATTTGGAGAAAAAATGCTCCCAGAGGCTCAGGAACCAAAATAGGTCAAATTTTATATGACCATAGGGGTTTTCGAGCCTTCTGAGCACGATGGTGAGGTCCGTTTAGGCCCAAAGTGCTCAGAAAAAAAAAGACCTATCCCTAAGGTGCATAATATGTTAGAGTATTCGGGTATTTACTTGATTAATTAAACAACATTTGTTTAATTATTTAAGTTCCCTTTATCTCTTTTACACTTAAGCTAACTTTAGGTGCATAATAATTAATTATTTTATTAATTATTATGTGCAAACCTAGGTTTTCCCTTTTAGGGTTTCTTGACCTATTAAAGGTTGAGTTCTTTCTTTTCATTGTAAGAGAATCACATTACAGATTTTTGTGAATGTTGAGCTCTCTCTTTTTGAGCATATTCTCTGTGTAATTGTTTTTCTGTATTTGCTTCCTTGCTTCTCCTTGTAACAAGTTTTTCAGCTTGCAGAGATCATTTGGGCTCCTGTGGTGTTGTATTTTCTCAATTCCAACATGGTATCAGAACTTCAAATCTGTAGCTACCTGTTCTTGTTTTGAGAATTTTTGCATTGGAAGCAGATCTGGGGTTTCAAGAATTTTTTTTATGTACCTAGGGATAGGTTTTTTTTTAGCACTTTGGGCCTAAACGGACCTCGCCATCGTGCTTAGAAGGCTTGAAAACCTCTATGGTTATATAAAATTTGACCTATTTTGGTTCTTGAGCCTCTGGGAGCATTTTTTCTCCAAATCCAGGTCGTACGGCCCTGACACGCAGTTCGAGAAAAAAATTCAAAAAAAGGGGCGAATCACAAGGGTTTAACAAAAAAAAAATTGTTAAAATTTTTTTGGGGGGTTCCCCACGGTACCCTGGTACCGTGGGGCCCCCCCTGCCCCTACCGTTGTCCTTCGGCTCCCGTCGTTAGCTTCCTCCGACCCTCGATGGCCCTGCCTCTAGCTCCCCGACCCCCGGCCGCCGCTCCGCCGCCAATCGGCCCCCGGCCCCTGGCTGCCGCTCCATCGCTAGTCGGCCCCCGGCCTCCTCGCCACCAGTCGGCCCCCAGCCTCCCCGCCGCCTGTTGGCCCCCTGCCGGCACTAGCCTCCGGCCCCTTGTCGGCCTCCCTGCTGGTCCTCGGCCCTCGCCGCTACTCCGGCCATCCCTGCTGCTCCCTGTTGGCACCTCGGCCTGTCGTCGGAAACTGCCACTCCGGCCACCTCAGCTGCCGCCTGGCCCAGCTCCTGCGCTGTCGCCCGGCCACCACGGCCTACCACTGTTGAAAACCACCGCTCAGCTCAGTCGTCATCCAACCACCGGTGAGCCACCCATCTGCCACCGCAGCACTGCTCCCTGGCCACCTCCACCCGAATAGCCACTAGACTACCTTTTTTGCCTCTTTCAGGGGGGGTTTGGTTTTTTGGCCATATCTTGGGCATACGAAGTCAGTTTTTTGAAAACGAATAGGCATCGAAAAGCTGGTTCCGAGATGGACCTCTTCATGTTGGTAATTTTTTCCAATTTTGTTGTTTCACTATGTTTTTTTCCAGTCAAAGTGAGGTCTTATTTTTGTACTCCGGGAACCATAAAATGAGCATCCAACCTCTGTTTTTCAAAAAAATTATATTTTCGAAAAGCATGTGCTGTGTACTTTCTAGCCATATGAGTTTTATTTATAGATTCTTCTCCATGCATATTTTATTCAGTTTTTTTCTTTTTAGCACTCTGGTGGATATCTTGGTTGTTTCAGGTCCTGGGATCTCTTCTCTGAGTAGGGTGTCTCTATTTTGGTTCTCCTATCTATTTCCAGTATTTTTATCATTGCCACATTGTATTTATGCAAATGCACTGAGATAAAGTGCCATCATGCATTGTTTACTTGGGATCTTGCACATCTTGTGTCTTGTTGTACATGCACTATTGATAAAGTGCCATGAGGGGGTTGATGTTTGCCTGTTGTTTGCCATCTTCCTTTGTCCAGTAAGTGTTCCTTCCATGCCATTCACCTCATGATGTGTGTCAAGTGAGTGTTCCTTCCATGACACCATGTATTTTTCTCAACACTTTTGATGTTCCTGGTTCTTCGTCATGCAGTTCTTGTTGGTTGTTCTTTTCAGTGTTCTTGTCCCTCTTCAGCATTATGGGGAGGTTTGTCCTGTTGGTTCTAATGCTTCCATGGTTCGATTGATCAGCTCTTCAAGCTTTGGTGTTTTCATGCTATCTGTATCTTCGATTTCAGTTATTTGCCTTGTTTGCCATCTGATTCGAGTAGTGTCATTTGAGGGCACTCATATAGATTATAGTCTTCTCTACCTGGTCATATTCTATTTCAATGGAGGTTCTTCAGATCAACAGTTATTCTTTGATAGAGTTTGCAGGTTCTTCATGCTTCAGTGGTGTTCTTTTCCATCTCTTTTTGGAGTAGATTTTTGTTCCCACGTGGTTTTCACTATTTCTCCAATTTATAGAGATTTCATTGTATTTGGGTACTTGATCAGGCCTTGTTGTTGGGACCCATCTTTATTGCTTTCGGTAGTTGTTCTAGGTTTTAGCTTCTCCCTAAGTCTAGCTTAAGGGGGGGTGTTAAAGTATTCGGGTATTTACTTGATTAATTAAACAATATTTGTTTAATTATTTAAGTTCCCTTTATCTCTTACACTTAAACTAACTTTAGGTGCATAATAATTAATTCTTTTATTAATTATTATGTGCAAACCTAGGTTTTCCCTTTTAGGGTTTCTTGACCTATTAAAGGTTGAGTTCTTTCTTTTCATTGTAAGAGAATCACATTACATATTTTTGTGAATATTGAGCTCTCTCTTTTTGAGCATATTCTCTATGTATTTGTTTTTCTGTATTTGCTTCCTTGCTTCTCCTTGTAACAAGTTTTTCAGCTTCGAGAGATCATTTGGGCTCCTGTGGTGTTGTATTTTCTCAACTCCAACATAAAATAATATATGTAACAAAAAATTATGAAAAAATATCCTTTCACTGGATATTGGTGTGACAATCATATATTTCAAAAATTAGAATTTCCTTCTTGCTATAAAAAATGTTATGCATTACCCAATAAATATCTTGTGAAAAATGTTGATTACTATAAATATTGAGTTATTAAAAATTAAATAACAATATGGATGATTAATTTCTAATTATTTTTAAAAATATATATTTAGAATCTATATGAAAAATAGCACAAATTAGTTGTTTACTTCATCTTTAAATTCTTAATGGTTAAGCTGCTGTAGATTTTAGAAAGTAAAGATTTGATGCAAAATGCTAATTTCAGTGTCAAGTTTGGCCAAAAAGTGTAACCCACTATTATGGAATCACCTAGAATTTTACATTAGTCGCCAAAATGAATTCTTTTTGACTTTTCCTTGCTATTGTTGCAACTTATAGATGGGAAGTTCATTAGATAGATGTGAAGAATGTCTTTCTTCATAGTGACCTTCAAGAGGAGACATACATGGAGCAGCTACAAGGGTCTATTTAGGATCCTTCACTTATTTATCATCTTCAGTTCAGTCTCTCTATGACCTCAAACAGGCCCCTCAAGCTTGGTATGCCAAGATAGAATCCTTCCCTCTGAAAATTGGGTTCACTTGTTCACTAATATCAAAACTTCAAGAGAATTTAAATTACAAATTACTTCTCCAATTATCCTCAACATCCAAGTACACCTTCTAATAATTTTGGAGATACATAAAATATATAATAGATTTGCAAGGTTAATTACACTTTAATCCTAATATTATCCCACTTGAAATTATTCATTGGAAATATATCCATAGTAAGAATACCAAAATTAAGTATAAGATACAAGGCCAATGTCCTTAATGCACCATAATAACTTATCCATGGTCACTAGTCTTATGAGGGAATCAATAAAAAAAATGTTGAGTGTCAATCTTTTGTCGTAAGGCCTTCCCACTCTCTACCATCTCTTACAAAAAGGGATAATATGTTTGTGGGTTGGTGATAATGAACTCATTCTATTGTGACACATAAAGTAGGATGAGAGGGACACCCACCTCATATACAATATTTTATGAAACAAATAAAATCCAAATAGGAAGTGAAACCTACACAAGAAGTGGATTTAACAGGAGGTGTGATGCATCACCCAATAAGAATGAAAATAAATCCTCATTGCTTGGGATTACCAAGTGGTTGGGTTGTTTGAGCCCACTCAGTTGTCCATCGAGGTATTCTTTCCTTATCTTGCCCCCTCCATACCCCACAACTTGGCAAAATTAGTAAGATCGAGGCAAGGTGTGATTGGGTCATTGGGTTAGGTCGTCAGGTTATCTCATGAATCAAAAAAAAAAAAAAAGAATGAAAATAAATCGATTACATGTAAATACATGCTTCCCAATGAAAAAGAGGGGATAAGTCTCTAGGTAAGACACTTTTGACAAAGTGAGATAATATGAATAATAAGAAGACAAAGAAGGACAACTTTTATTTAGAAAATTTCTTTGGAAAAGGTTAGAAAATTGTCATTGTTTAACAACCCAAGGATAGTAGTGTGAAAGAGGATGCCAATGCACAAAAGGTGCTATAATACACTTGGTGGACTCTAGTGTATTGTGTTATATTTCAACACATAGAATATGCTCCTAAATCTATGTTTTAGTCACACAAAGTATATGAATAAATTGTTTTCAAGAATTATGCATAATATTTTTTCTTTAACTTCAATAAGGACTACCTGTAATGCCCCGCCAGGAACCCTAAAGGAAAACAACACAACTAGGCAACTAAAGGGTGAAATATTTTTTTTAAAGATTAAGTGCATTAATTATAACAATTGTACGTTTAATAACACAGCGGAAGTCTAACACATGATTTCCTAAGGGTTACCAACGAAGATTAATTCGTAGATTATATTAACACCATGGTTAGTCCAATTGTCCATTTTAATTAGGTAAATTAAATGCTTGAGAATAAACCTACACATACATATAAATTCCATAATGAAATAATTAAAGTATTCCAATGCATTTATTTATCCATAAACCACTTATACAAAAGATCAAAGCAACTGAATTAACATACATTCCACCGATATAACATTACAATATCCATAAATACATGGCTTCCAAAAATACCACGAAATCCAAAAGTTACAATATCAAGGTTACATAGAAGTTGATACAATGACCACAAGATCTCAACTGAACAATGATCACAAACAAGAGCTGGTACATGAACCACGAACCAAGAAACACCGGTGAAGCCTTTCCTCGCCTAAAGATACAATCTAGAACATCTGATGGGAAGTGGCACTACCACCCAACCATGTGATCCCAAAATGGAACCACCCCACCGTACTAGGAGATAGTAGAAAATCCTCAAGCAAGCAAAATAAGATAAGTACGAAAGAACTACATGACTCTGCAAACATCCATGTGACTCAACTCACAAACACTAGTGACTCTAAGGAGAGAGTGTCATTGCATGGCTTATGGTGGTTACCCTGGTAGGCCTCCATAGGTCCCAGCCCCCATCCTGGGTTATCTTGGTAACCTCTCCCGAACCTTCGGCTCCATCTAAGCCTCATGCAGACCCTACCAATCCTTTCGTGAAGACAAGGTGACAGGTTTGCCATTCCAGGCCTTCTCACCACATCTTGAGCCTATACGAGCACTCAACCATGTGCAAGGCACATTATCTTAATTAATATTTAATCTACCCACCCCCTAATCAATTATTAGGTTATCACCTCTTAACCGACTTTCGAGGGGTTATCTTGTAATCCACTTCGAGCGCGACCCCCGCTCGAAAGCCACTCTCTCTCATAGGACACTAATAGGAAAGGTCTCTCTCTCTACGAGAACTTTATGGCGAAACAGACAGCCATATCTAATCCTAACAAACCACAGGTGAAGGATACACAATCACTAACCCAAGATTGACCATTTGGAAAAAAACACACAATGGCTCACATCAACGGGGTTATACAACAACACCTGACCAAGGGGGTATAACAACATATTACATAATGACAACTCAACTAGAATTACAACAAAATTAAGCTTGACTGCAAATACCATTTATACAAGATCCTAATACAGACAATCTTTTCTTTAAACAACCCAAAGCATAAAATACTTACAATTAAAGATTTTCCAGAAAATAAGAAAATACAACTATATTAATACAAGGAAATCAATGTTGTCCTTTGTCGAATAAGGTTAAATAAAATCACATAAAAATTAACCTCCTAATTATATGTTATGATTAATTTACAAATAAACCCGATTCGATTGTATCAATAATCTAAATTAAATTCCAATTTTTTAAAAAAATTATATATAATAATATAATATAATTACATAAGTATATATATTCTTTGAATATAATATTATATAATTATATCACATTAAAATATATAATAAAAAGAAGATATAATTTTGAAATATCTTTCATTTCCAATAACATAATTAAAACCACAGAAAAGACTATATATATAATATTTTTTTTTTTAAACATATTAAGAATTAGATAAAACTAAATTATATAACACTAGCATGAAACCAGAATGTACCAAACGCTGCACAAAATTAACACAGGGAAAAACGAATTCATTATAACCCCCCTGCTACCGCACTGTAGCAGGTACTACCGTAGGTAGCTCTGCTACCTTACGGTAGTCGCTGCTACCGCCGATAGTATTGCTACCGTAGGTAGTACTGCTACCATTCGGTAGCTGTACTACCGTCGGTAGTTGCTACCGACCCCCCAAACCAAAGTTTTTTTAATAATTTTTTTATAATTTAAAATTTACAATAGCATAAGAATGTAATAAATTTCATTTTCCAATAAAATCTATTTCTCACAAATTTATTTAATACAGTTTTCCCCATAATAATTAAATAAAACAGTTTCCCCATAACTTTAATAACCTAACTAAATAATTACACAGAGATACACAAATATTAAAAAGGACTGCCATAGCCAAATATCGAAACAAAACCAAACAATAGAGAATACTTTCTTTGGTAAATCCCATTTCTCCCAAATCTTGCAATTTTCATGCACCATAAAAATCTTGGCAAAATTTGCCATATTAACTTTTCCCAATTTTCTCAAAATTTTAATCTACAAACACCGAGGAAATAACTTCTTTCCATAAACTAGAAACTTATTTCAGGAATGGACTTTAGCCAAGAACAAGAAATAACCAGAAAGGATTTTAGATTTGACAAATAATTTTAACACACATCATTCAAAAAGAGGGAAGAAATAAAATATTTTCTTTAAAAACAACCAGAAGAAGCCACCCAACCTGATATAGCTTTCCTGGAAGAACTTTGTAGGAGAGATTCAATCCTTCAACAAGCTTCCAAATAATTTTTCTTCACCAAAATCTCTGCCTCTTTCCCGTGACTCTTTCCAAATAAAAAGATATATTCCCCTTTAAACTAAAACTTTAGGTTGCAAATATTTTTCCCCCAAAAACCTTAATATTTAATTTTAGTAATTAAAAGCAATTTTATTTTTCTTTACTAATTCCTAACAAAGGAATTAATTAACATGCAATAAGCAAAAATCATTTTTTTATTTTCTTTTCTCATGCAAATTAATTAATTTCCTAAAAAAAGAATTAAAGCAATACTTTAATTTTAATTTATTCTTTTATTCATTTATTTATTTATTCTGTTATTCTTTTATTTATTTAAAATTCTAGGAAACAACAAATGAAATTAATCTGATTTATTTTTCACTAAAATTTAAATAAAATATATTTCTAATATCATGCAGCTTGCAACTTAATTTAATAACTAATTTTAATTAATTAAATTTTAAAATCTCTATGCATAAAATACATAATTCCAAAACTACCAACTATGAGATAAGTCCATAAATTTAATTAATTAATTAAAACCACTAAACACATAAACTGAGCAAACCCCAATCAAAGACTCATAAAAAAGTCAAACGACAAAATATGAAGGCTGAACAAACTGACAGAACGACCAACTGATGACACTCACAAGAGTGTAACTGGGTAAAATAAGGTCAACTACTACCTCCTCCACTTCCATCAAACAAATGTAAGGCACGCTCAGACCTGTGAAGCCAAGTGGAGACGATACCCCATACCTACCCGGTACTTGTACCTGCAATATCATGCATCACCAAAGCACACATGCACATGTATACAATATAGAAAACATGGCATACACACCGATGAAGGAGAATCACGACGTTCCCTGTCTCATCAGAGTGAGTGAAGGAAAATCGTCCCCTTGCATCCAATATACTCGCAGACACGCAACATATAATTTCACATTGCATAGACAAAATAAAGTGTCAGTACATAGCAATAATCCTTAAAATGCTATAAATCACAAGTACTGAAATACTGCAAATAAATTATGCATCTCATATCCAAATAAAGCATGAAATAATGTCATATAAGTCTGAATAACACATCATAGTAATGTATCCACTGAAAGTAAATAATAATAAAATATGAGTAATGAATTCAAACGAAGAGAGGTACTACACTACCCATCAAGAACTATGTTCCTACACCATAAATGAAATTTAAAATGACTAAACAAGTTCTATGAGACTAAGCACATGGTTTCTAAATTACCGAAGATGCTATAACAACATCCTTGATGATATCAAACCACAAGAAGGGTGTGAACCATCAAGAGGAATAAAGTTTATGTGTAATTATTTTCTTTTTAGCATAACCACTAAATTAATAAAAATAACATCAAAGTGGGAGATATATCAATTCTAAATATATGGTTAAAAATTATCTCAATTTGAATAATAAATTAAGCACAACCATAAAAAGTCACAATATGAGAAAATACCAAATTGGTGGCTAAATTATATATTAACATGATATAAATCAATGATATTCCATACAAACAATTAGAGTATTCATCAATAAGTTCAAAATAAAGTATCAAATTCTAAAATGTACACTTTACATACACTATGTAACTAATTATAGTAAGAAACAAGAGAGTCAAAATCTATTCTACACTTGAAATTCCTAGAATGTATGGTGACTAAGAGAATATTCTCAAGAAACAACAAACAACTGAGCCTTCTAAGAATCCAATAATGTTGTAAATCATGAGATCATAAATTTTAGTTATTGATATTAAGATTAATTCAATTTTTAATAGATATTAGTTGAAGTTCATCACAATACAACCACATCAACATACAATGACCTCATTATAAAGTTTTATATGAAATATAGCTAAAGAAACCACTAAAATTTACCTTTCTACACATTACTGTCATTTCACCAAAAAATATTATAGTTAGAAAATTATAGTGCAATTATGCAAATTGTCACACACGAGCACTCATTTTACCTACCTAAAATTAAGATAGGGTATTATTTGACTCACAAGACAAGATATCTCAACACATCCACACACATCATGTAGAAATTAAATATAAATGTTGAATCAAATTGTGGCACACAAGGAAAAAAAATTGGTTGGAACTTAATCTCTTTACCTAAAATTCTATTCTATAAAGGCCAAATTTTATCTAACACGTGGTGATGATAACATCTATAATGAAGTGCTCACATAACAAGAGAGAAACATGAAACTTCATCTTATGATATATTTACATAAGAATAACATAATAACCATGTTCTATATGTAACCAGATTAATAACATTGGTATGCACACAAGGAATGAAAAAGTAGTTGGAGATTGTTGAAGTTGCAGACTTCAGGATCACCAATAAAAACAATTAAGCCTTCCACAATAGAGTATGGAACAATGAGATTGCTTGAATATTGAGATATGTGATAAATGTATAATCACCTTGATTATCCAAACAAGGTGTGATGGGGTATGGACAACTACCCTTGATGTAAACATTAAATGCTCAATGTAATTTTTAAATGCCTAAGTGACTAAAAGTAAATGAGGTGAACATAGCCCCATTATAACTAAATTCTAGAAATGATACCTCGGACCTTAGTAAACTTAACATGTGAATATGTTACCATTAATGACTACTTTGGAAATAACCTCATTCCCACTAACACCCCCCTTAAGTGCAACTTAGGGAGATAAAATTATTATGAAAATGTAGCAAGATGGAAGATGGGTCCTAGCTATTAGGCCATGTTAGGTACCCATGTACAAATGATCTCTCATAAATGGAGAAAAAGGAGAAAATCCACTTGGGAGAAAACCCCTACCCCAAAAAGAGAATGCAAATAAGATCATACACTAGTGATAGAATGAGTGATATATATGCACGTATAATCAATATCCCTCAATAACTACATTCATCATGAATATACAACCTATATCCCCGCATAAGAGAGAAAGAGAGGGACTACGATTCCCCCTCATAATAAATAATATTCAACAAAAATGGTAAGGGTCTGAAGGAAAAACATGATCCAATGCTTACAAACAACGTGTTTCCCCTTAGGAAGAAACAAAACCAACTACAAATGCAAGAATGATTCCAATTCAGGATGTTCTTGAAAGATGAAAGAATGAAGAATAATGATGGTGTCTCTAAAAATTTCTCATGGGTCTCCTTGTCCAAGAAAGATGATGATGCCACAATCTAATCAAGTACATGCCCAATAGAAGAAGAAAGTGACAAATTGGAACTCTGCAGTAATTGTTATTAGACAAGCTCCAAATACAAATATGGCTTGACAATATGAGTGAAATGGTTGTCATCAAATAGGAGAGTTAACTTCTCAAATGTATCCTCCAATTCTAAAAGACAATGAATGTCTTGATGAACAAGAATTATTGAAGTCTTAAATGGCTCTACACATAGAATCTATGAAAGTGAAGGTACACCAATTATCTTTGAAGAAGAATTAGGAACTGTAATGGGGTGAAAAGTGATGAGGGGAGATCAAGTGGAAAGCTTTACTCCCCTCAAAAAAGGAATGAAAGTTTCACAAAGGATTCCCTTCAAATTATCACACACATTGCATTTAAAAGAGGGGGTTGAATTCACTAGATCCAATCCAAATGGAAAGAGATGGAATGCTAAATGAATGGTAAGGAATTGGCAATGGATTTGGAAAGTAAAATAACCCTCTTTTAAAATAGACAAGTTGAATTAAGTGAATTGATACTAAGTGTAAAGATGATGAAGAAACAATTATATCTTGAGATAAAGATGTGGGATGAAGTTGTGCACCTGGAATTAGCAGTAAGATGTCGAGATGAAGCTCCCCTGTGAATTTGAGCAAAAGTTGTTGGGGCCGGGTTGAAAGTGTACTTGCTCCTTTGAAAAATCCACGCATCGAAAGGGTTTTTTCATCTCTGAAAATGAAGCCTAAACCTGCAATTACAGCTGTGCACCTACAAACTACACACATAAAAGAGAGGAAATATTGTTGGGATTGAGTGTTTGCCTTCAGGTCAAACCCCATTTTGGAATTAACCAAGTGATTGAAAATACTTGCAAGTAAATGAAAGGAAATATCTAAAGTAAAATCCACCTCAAGAGAGGATGCAATTGAAATGTTGATAGAATTGATTGAATGTTGGTAGAGATCTCCTCTTCAATGGTTGAATCCTTGACTTGAATGCAACACCTATCCTTGAAAGGAGACTTGGAATTCTCAATGCTTGAAAGGATGCTTGAATGCGCTTTATGATCAACTTGTTGTCGCTTATTGTCGCTTTGCTCATGAACTTAATTTTTTCTTATGCAAATAGGAGAGCAAATACTCCTTATATACTTGACAATTAGGGATTTTTAACTGATTTTTTGTCTTAGGCCGACATAGGAAAACTTTTTCCCGCTCACATTTGACAAGCCCATTGCAGGATTTGATCAAGGGAGGCCAAAAATAGGGCAGGGATAGGGGTGCCACGCCCCTGTACTACCCTAATTCAAGACATGTAGTGATAGAAAGCAGTGCAGGGTGCAAGTTTCAGGTGTTTTAAGCATGTCTCGGGTCTCCAATTAGGCTTAGGGATTCATCCGCCAATGCAAAGAGCCAAATGCAGTCAAAAATTGCAAGGTCACAATTTTATGACACTACATGAACCTTTAAATAAACCGCATCCTCATCTTTTGAAGTTTCAAAGTACTCCAAAGAAGAAAACTCCTAAATAGTGTCACAATCATAGGGTATCCTTTGTAAACTGAAGAGGGACATTACAATATGAAACATGATCATCTAGGAATGGTTAGGTATCATGATGTCCATATAACTCCCAAATTTTAGTCCAAAGGGCATGAGGACATTAAAAATCAATAATGGACTTCAATATGTCATCATCTACATGCATATCAATAACTCCTAAGACATGATCCCTTTTACAATTCCAAGAAAAATTCTTACTGGGTGTACCAAGTAGAGGAACAATATTATACAAATATGGTAACAAATTAAGCCATCTAAGATGTTTTATGATGCCATCTATCCATTGTTTATAGTTCACCATCTTCAGATGATTAATGAAGGATGAAATGAAAACCCCATTATAAACTATTATATTTATTCAAAATTACAAAGATAGAATAATTACATGAATAAAGAAACTCCAAAATATAATGAACACCATAAATGAATCCTTTTCATAAAGATATAACCTCTCCACATGTTAAGATGTCCAAGTAATTTATCACAATTCCATACAATCAAAAAATAATGAGTAATACCTGGGATGGATCTAGTGCATGGGTACAATGATAAAGCTCCTCAATATGTTTCCAACACTACAAGAATCATCAAAATAAGATATTATGGCAAAAATTTATGAGCTTAGAAGTCCAAAATGGAAAATTTAATTCAAGATGCAACAATTGTCATCAAACAAAAAAATCTATGAAAATCACCTACACCACTATGAAGTTGACAGAAGTAGCTTTCCGACTATATCTCATTTACAAAAAACTGACTCCACATGCCCAATTTATGGCCCAATTAGGTTATAGGGAGCCCAAATATCTAGCACCTAGGTTCTTAGCACCTGGTCCTTCAAGTGATTGCAACCCTAAAAGGGGAGAAAAAATGTGCCACCTACTAGGTGTGGCACCGCTAGCTAGGAGGGTTAGCAAAGCAACAAACCTATTTGCACCGCTCGTAGAGTGCTCGAGTTCTTAGACTTTGATGTGGCCATGCTCTTAAAAAAGTTCCAAACTCTTTAAAAATTGGTGATTTAGAATAAATTTTTATTTTTAAAAAAATTATTGTCATCTGTAAATTGTACATAGATTATCTAGAGGAGTATAGTGATGATGTAGGCATGGTGCAAAGCAAGAGAATATTCATGGAATATACCAATTTTACTGTAGAAATTTGTAGAATGTTGACATGTGTTGTATAGACTGTATGATCAAATACAAATCTAGACAACCACAATAATCTTTTGAACACCCAGCAGGACTGAGAGAAGGGGGAATCAATTTGTAACTTCAAAAGCAATTATTAATCAGCTCATTTAACAACAATACTTTAATCATCAACACATCAAACATAAAAACATAAAAACATGAACACCAAATTTAGGTGGAAAATCTAAATAGGGAAAAACCACGATGAGAATCTAACTCACAATATAAATAACAATGTTTACAATATTTTGGGCTTGCAACCAAGGAGCACCAACACCTAAAGGATTTGCAGAACTAAGGCACACTACCTTAGGCAAGATACAAGAAGGAATTATATAGTTGAAGAACATTTCTTGATGCAATACAAAAACACCTTCCTTTAGACTTACAAAATTCAAAACACATAATACCCTTACAGGGACTCTCTACTACCAGATTAATAGTCAAATTGCAACAAAACTTAAGCTTATATGCTCATCAAAATAGCAACACATAATTACAACTATAGCCCTAATTGGATTGATGCCTCTCCTTGATGCTAATTCTATCCTCAAAACCCTCTTGGGCCCTCACACCAAGTTTCAAGGTGTCCTGACAACTGAATTAGGGAGAAATTGTCAGATTTCTGTTAGAACCCTAGTTATCCTAACTAGCCAAGCAACCCCGTGAAAAATTTGCAAAATCTTTCTAGTTCGGAATTTCAATCACTAGCAAATGGAAGATATTACGCTACTCTTAATCCACAGGTGCTCACCCAAATAGTTTGAATCCACACGACAACATATAAGTACAAAAATAGAGTAAATTGCAGAAACATGGTGAATTACAAAAACAAGCTTCCAAATTTTGGTGCCAATGATTTCAAAATTGAAAAAAAAAATAGTTACAAAATTACTTTGTAGAATTCTCCCCATTTTCCCCCTCTCTCTTCCCCTGTTCTCTATCTGTTTCTCATACAATTTATACCAAATTTGAACTTTCCCACTGTGATCGTTGGACTACATGACTGTTCAATTTTCTAATTTGATAAATGATTTTCGAACACAGGTGCCAGAATAGCAATGTCGAGCCGATAGACCAACGCGGGGTACCAATATCAAAATAACAACTTTGATCATGACTTTTGACCTCGCATCAGAATAAGACATAAAGGCGGAGCAACAATTTCATGTAATCTCAATAGATCAAACTACTTCGATGTCACTCACTTCAATATAGCTTTTGTCGAACAAGACATGTGGATGCCTATCAGAATAACCCATCAAAGTTGGCTGAACAATATTTTGCAATATCGATATTGTAAACTATCCTGATGACCACCTAATTGGATTAACTATTCGGATGACAACTTTACCACAATGATGCCTTATTGGGTTAACTATCTTGATGCTAATATTGATACCTTGTCGGAATAGCCATTCAACATCGACCAAATAGAATTTTACAATTTCAATAGTATAAACGATCTCGATAACAACAATGATACCCTTTTGGTTTAACCTATCCTGATAACATTAATGAGAAATTTTTATCACAATGACATTTTATCGATATAACTTATTTTGATGACAGAAATGACAACATTTTGAGCAACTTTACAAATTTGAAAATCATGACTCCAATTTGACAATCTGGCCCAAAAATATGAAATAACATTACAAATGGTCTCAACAAACTTTATTGAATCAAAATAGACCTAACCCTAACTCCTAAGACTCAAAACACCAAATTGACAAATTGACTAGACCTTAGGTGCTCCTGCACCATTTCTTTAGGACAAGATAGATTTTTTTTGTCAAAGGACTCACTATCAATCAATAATGAAAGAAATAGCTAAGCTGAAATTGAGAAGGATTCTCTTTATTGTGAAATTATCCTTGAACAATAATCAAGTGACCAATAACATGGCAAACATCTCTAATAATCTTCATTGGCACAACGCACTACCTTGCATAATATATCAGCTTTAAAGCTCTTCTAAAACTAACTTTCTCATCACCACAAACTCAAATGTATTTTCAAATCATTCGCATATACTTCTCACACAATTCACTTCTCATCCACACTCAATTCATGCATCTGCACATCTTAAATATGATAAAAAACATTTAAATCCTAATTAAGGGTCGACCAAAATAGAATAAGCAATATTATATAAAATAAGCCACCCAAACCTAAAGTACTTAGATTGGTCCACTTCAAGAGAAAGAGAGAAATAAAATATATTATAATATATGTCATTCCATGAATGATATGACAATCTGCACACGCTAACAAATACTCCAAAAGACATTACAAAGCATAATGTGTAGACACAATCAATCGGTCGTCCACATAACCACTTCCAATGCAAAATAATCCATGTAAATCTCCACACACCAAGGTGAGACCCAAATTAACATCTCAACACATCTTTTAACACATATCCACACCAAAAGAACATGATCCACTAAACCACAATGCAATTAACAACATATCCGAAGGGTGCCAAAAATATTTTGGACCACCTTGAATACGAGATGACTCCACCAATACCAAAAGCATATCTGGACCAACATCCATCTAGACAACCAAGGTCTAACAAAGCATATCTGGACTAATATCCATCTGAATAGCTAGGTTTGACATCAATGAAAACCATACAAGCTCATGCTAACAACAATCTCCAACAATCTCCCCCTTTGTTATTGATGGCAACACCAATAAAAAATAACACCAATGATAATTTGATAATCTCACAATAACTCTCTCTCTCTTTGACAATAATGACAAAGGGTATTGAAATAAAAGAAACGTACTGACCAAAACACACCACTGTCGCTCCCCATAAAAGCAACATTAACATCAGTCCAGGAGACAAGGATAAGTGCTAAGTGTCCCCCTGGAAAGATGCACCACTGAAAATGCATCTAGTTAGAAAAAGGAGGGACAATAATCCCTGACTTTTGCTTGATATACTCAAAAGTGTCCTTCGCTTGATGCCTTAGTAAAAAAGTTTACTATTTACTCTAATGTAGAAATGTATTCCAATCTAACTTCCTTTTCTGTAATCTTCTCCCTCAAGAAATGATAACAGATTGAAATATGTTTAGTTCTTGAATGCATAACTGGATTCTTTGAAATATTTTATAGCACTAGTATTATCACACAAGATAGGAATAGCTTCATCATATACTACTATGATATCCTTAAGAGTCTACTTCATCCATAAAAATTGAATACAATAAGATGTTGTGGCAATATATTCAGCTTTACTAGTTGATAATGATATAGATTTTTTTTTCTTACTCATCTATGAAATCAATCTATCTCCCAAAATTAATATGATCCACCATTACAACTCTTCATATCATCAACACTTCCGGCCCAATCAACATTTGTATATGCCTTCAACATAAAATCTCCATCCTTTTTGTACCATAAGCCAAAATCATAAGTTCCTTTCAAATATCAGAAGATCCTCTTTACTTCTTAATCATTTTGCTTCGAACTAGCTTGAAATATTGTAACCAAACATATAGCATGCATTATATCTAATCTAGAAGTGGTAATATACAATAGTTCTCGAATAATAGATATGCACTTCTTTTGATCAACATCTGGAGATGCATCATCTTTGCCCAACTTGCATCCAACAACTAAAGGGGGTAGTAACAGGTTCACAATTCTCCATATCAAACTTCTTCAACATATATTTAACATATTTATCTTGAGAAATAAAAATTCCATCATCCAGCTGGGTAACTTGAAGACCAAGAAAAAATGACATTTCTCCAAACATAGACATCTTAAACTCTTTCTGCATCTCTTCTACAAATTATTTACACAAGCCATCACTTCCACCAAAGATAATATCATCAGCATAAACAACAACAATTAACAACTTAATGGCTTCAACCTTAAAATAAAGATTGTTATCTGTAGTACCTTTCCTAAAATTTTGTTGTAACAAATATATGTCCAGTCTTGTGTACCACACTCTAGGTGGTTCTTTAAGTTCATAAAATTCCTTCTTTAATCTACAAACCATGTTCAGATCATCTGACAATCTAAATCCATCTGATTGTTCAATGTATACTTCTTCTAATTCTCCATTCAGAAATACTGACTTAACATCCCTTTGATATACTCTAAATTTCTTGTAGAAAAAAATGCAGGAAATATTCTAGTAGCTTCCATCCTAGCTACTGGGGAAAAAGTTTCTTCAAAATCAATACCTTCTACTTGATAGTATCCTTTACATACCAATATTTCCTTGTTCCTTGTGACTTGTCCTTATTCATTCAGTTTGTTCCAGAACACCCACTTCATTCCTATCACATTCTTATCCACCAGACTAGTTACTAGCTCCCAAGTCTAATTATTTGTATATGTTTAAGTTCTTCTTTCATAGCTTTATCCCAACTTTCTTCATTGCTTGCTTCTTCATATGATTTAGGTTCAATGAGTGAAAGAAAACAACAATTAGTTTTCTCGTTTACCTCTGTAACACTTTTTCTTGTTTGGACTCCTTTATTCTTGTCTCCAATTATCTGATCTTTTGAATGATTCGTCTACACATATTTTGAGATCTTAATTGTTTGCTCTAGTTCTTCTTTGTCCTCTTCTTCCGCTTCATCTAGTTTCTCTTTATTTCTTCCTTTTTAAGTTGTCTTCTCTTATATAGTAGTAGGTATGATCTCAAATTCAGTCTCTTGAACATTTTCAGGGGTAGTCTAATCTCATGCCTCACATACTTTCATATTTGTACTCTCCACTATCTTGTTTAATCTTTTATTGTAACACCAGTAAGTCTTGTTGTCGTAGCATATCCCAAGAATATTCTTTCATCAACTCTGGTATCAAACTTTCTAAGGTCATTCTCATCTCTTATAATATAGCACTTACTCCCAAAGATTTTAGAATATTTAACAATAGGTGGTCTTCCATATCACAACTCACAAGGTGTCTTTTTATGATTTATCCTTGTTTGAACCCTTTTAAGAATGTAAACATAAGTATACAAAACTTCTTTCCAATAAATATTAGGCAATTTGGCATCTTTCATCATAGTTCTAGCCATCTCAATAACAGTTTCATTCTTCCTTTCTACCATACCATTCTACTGAGGAATTCTCAGAGCAGAAAGATGTCTCCTAATACCATATTTTTCACAGAATTTGCCAAATTAATTTGAAGTAAACTCTCCACCTCTATCAAATCTCAAACATTTGATTCTAACATCAACCTGATTCTCTACCATTGAATTGAAAACTTTATATCTTTCAAAAGGTTTAGACTTTTCCCTCAAAAATGTCACCCATGTCATTCTAGAATAATCATCAATGCATAACATAAATACCTTTCACCATTAAGTCGGCTTATCCTTGTAAGACCACACAAGTATGTATGAATTGTCTCCAATAGATGTGACGTAGAATACTCCTTGTTCTTGAAACTTTTCCTTTTTTTCTTTCCTGACTAATATTCCCTACAAACAATGTCAATAGACTTTATGTAATCCTTTGTAAATCTTTTACTGCTTTATAGTTATTGATCTTTGTCATGTTATCAAAGTTAATGTCCCATCTTCTTATGCCATAACCAACATTCATTACTCTAACTTGGATAACATCTGTTTCCACTTTCTTCCTTTATGTAATAAACATTTCCACTTGTCCTGATTTATTTTGTTACCAACTTTCTAGTTCTACCTTTTCTAATCATACATCCAATTTCTGTAAACACAACTTCATAACCTCTTTTGCACATCTGACTAACACTCAACAAACTATGTCTCAATCCTTCTACATAATAAACACCATCAATTTTATGGTTACCATCAATTGAGATGCTTCCTATTCCACAGATTGGTGCAACTTCCTCTCCTACAATTTTACAGATCCACCATCATACTTCTTTAGAGTGATATATTTGTCTTTGTATCTGGTCATGTGATTCAATCATCCAGAATCAATGATCCATGATCTCTAAGGTTCAACATTACCATGCAATGTAGTCTTCTCTTACATTCTTTTGGTTCTTTCTTGATACTCCTCCTCTATACCTACAAATATCGATTCTTCATTTGATTCTTCAATATCTTCTTCTTCAAATGAATGTCTCTATATAGAGCATAAACTCCTTTTCTCTTTATCTCTACCATTTGTTCCTTTCTTAAAATCATTTGTTCTATATTTACTTTTCTTTTTATCATCTTCAAGCTTTTTGTAATCTTCTTTGCATATACATTTAGAGGCATGATGACCAATTCTTTCACAATTAAAGAATTTCAAGGGTAACTTACCTTTTTAATTTCCAATTCCTCACTTCAGTCTTCTTACAAAGTGTAATATGGTGAAAAATATTAGGGTTTCACCCAATTATGTAGTAAAACCACTAATATTTTTCCTTAGGGACCAATTATATTAAAGAGGGTTGAATCTAATAGTTCTAGCCTTAAATCAACAAGGACAAAGCTAAGAATTCTAATTAGATTCACTGGTTGGAGATTGATTCCCTCTTTTTAAATTGAATAGTGAAAATGCTAAAATTAGGGCAAATATATTGAAATTGAAGTAATTATGTATAAACAGTGAGCTACGATTATCACACAGAGCCGCAAACTTGGATTTGAGCAATATGAAAGTGTTCGGATCTATTCCTAAAAGGCCATCCTGAATTATCGAGACCAGAGTGCTGGTCGCTCTGGTCCTTCAAATTTTTCACCGTCCAAAGGGGAACCTGTTCGTCTCTCTGAATAATATCAATCCTGAAAATTACAACTTCGTAGGTCTATTCTTACACATAATTGAGAAGGAAAATTTGTTGGGAATAGGGGTTTGCCTTAGGTGAAACATCAATTTTGAAATTAACCATGAAATAGAATTGAAATGTAAATGAATTGTTGTAATGGAAATGATTTCCTTTTGAGGGAAATGATGAAAAATGTTTGAAACACTAATTGATGCTCTGCAAAAAGGATAAGTTAGGATGATAAACACCAACAAACAAGTGACAAACAAGAGTTAGTGTTAGAAAATCAAAGATCAAACACTATCCTAAGCAAACATATCAAGATAGACACTAAAAGAAAAATAGAACATTTAACAAAGAAAACAAATGCAACAAGGCATCTCCAAATGCCTTCCACCATGCTTGTAGCTTCTCCTCCCTTGTTCCTCTCCTCTCCAAGTTCCCAAATGAGTGTAGCTCTCAGTATCTTTTTGCACTATTCTGGATGTCTTATGGAGGTTCAAGATTGTAAATGCTTTAAACTATGCAAATGCAAGTGTAAAACAAACAATTTATGAGATATTATGTAATTAACTAAGATTAATTTTAGCACCAAATGACAATGTGAAATGATTATGCTAAATGCTCTCTAAATTTCACTATAATTTAGATGCATACAAGTTTTCAGGATCTGGATTATGAAGAAATGAACTCTATTTATAGGTAAAATGGAGCAATGGAGGGTTGAGATTGAGAAATCTCAACAAGGGTCAGGATTGAAGGGCTTAAGATCCATGTGAGGGCTTCCAACCCAATCCCAGGATGACAAATGTCAACAAGAGATGGGTTGAGAGGAGAGGGAATAATCATTAAATGGTTGACATGACTTGAGGGTTAAATTGGGAGGTAAGGTTAATGTTGAGTTGAAAGAATAAAGCCATTATCCAATAAATAATGTCTTTATCCAATGGATAAACTCTTGTGCAAGAGTTAGTGAGGATAACCATGGTCAAAGCAATAAATGCTTGAAGAGACCCATGGGTTAAATGGGGGTTGAATTAGAGGTAAAGTCTCTAACCATGGGAGCAAGTGGATTTAACCATAAATGGTTATGTAAGAGCCATTAATGGTTTGGAAGACTTTAGGGGTTAGCTTGTTGAACACATAAAACATTAAATGTTTTTCAAAGACTTTGAGGGCTTTGAGAAGTGACTTCAAGTTGCTTAGGAATGTGACAATATTTAGGAGATGGATTAGGCTAATTAGGAATGATTAGAGAGTGGTTAGAAGGGTCTAGAAGGGGATTTAGGATTGCAAGTGGATTTGATGGGTGAGGGAAAATAGGATTTAAATTAAAATAAAATTAATTTATTTCAACTTGTGGTTGAAACTTGCATTTGTAGGAGAATGCAAGTGAGGGGGGGGATTTAATTATTTAAATAAATGTTTTAATTTATTTATTTAAAAGAGGAAAGGAGATTAAATAAAATAAATTGGATTTATTCGTTTAATTGATTGTGAATTTGGTGTAATGAATTAATTGAAATAATTTGAATAATGTATTTAATTAATAGGAGAATGGTTGAGGATGAATTAATTAAATGTTAATTTAATTAACCGTTGGCTAGTGGGTTTATTAATCAAATAAATAGTAAATATTCATTTAATTAAATGGACAGATTTATGTGACTACACTAATGATATACCTTTTATGAAGTTTTGTTTGTCTTCACAAGGAATTAGGGTTTCATTTAGTATTCATAAACATAGAACATGAATGTCATCTCCAATGCTTGAATCCTTACTTCACTCCTGCTCCAATTCTTGAAAGAACACTGATTGCAATTTGAATGAATGTATGATTGACCAGATTGAATTTGTGTGTGTATATGGATTGACAAATCTCAAAATGAGAGGGGTAGACCTCCTTTTATACATGCTGGGTCAAAAAATAAATTAATTTTCCAACATGAGCCTACAGAGGATCTAGGTTCCCACCCATTTCAAGTAATCATTGAGAGGCCCCATACTAGACCCTCATTGGTGGTGCAGGAGCACCTAATAGGTCTTTATGTCTTAGTGAGGCCATGATACAATATTTTAAGTTTTTTGAGTTCATGTGATGTAATAAGGTCAATCATGAATATTATTGATGTAATAAATTTCTTTGAAGTCATTAGAAGGTGTTTTGAGTCATGTTGAAGTCATATAGTCAATATAGTCAAAAAATTGTCAAAAGTTGTCATTATGTTGAAAATGAGTGGCAATAGGTAAAATACATTGTTTTATTATATGTAAGGGTATTTGTGGCCTATTTGGACCTATTTGAGTCATTATTGGGGCATGGGAGTCATATATTAAGTCTAGATGCAATTTGGGGCAAAACTATCAAAATTGACAAAAGAGTTGTCAAGCAACTTTTGAGTTTGTAAGGGTAGTTATGTGTTTGTTGTTAAAATGAGTTTTAAAGGTGTTTATAACCATGTGGAGGC
This sequence comes from Cryptomeria japonica, assembly GCF_030272615.1. Lineage (NCBI taxonomy): Eukaryota > Viridiplantae > Streptophyta > Pinopsida > Cupressales > Cupressaceae > Cryptomeria > Cryptomeria japonica. The sequence continues at coordinate 50,084,248 of NC_081405.1, forward strand.
TTGGAAGGCATTATAAATTCCTTGTATGCATTTGGAGATGGCCGGTTGGTGGAAGTAATAAGCAAAATATCAATAAAGTTATAAATTTTTTGCACTTTCTTGCATATCTCAGACGTGACAGTTTGAAAACAAGTGTTTTTCTTATTCACAACTCATCTATATTCATTCTAAATAATTTGGAAATGATAGAGGGGTAAATATTGAGTATTCTTGTTTTTGTTTCATTTCTTTTCATCAAGTATTGAGGGAGTTCTCTTAATTTTTGTAAAAACAGTCAAAACCCTGCCCTAGGGTTTGTTGAGATATTATAAAATGTAAATAGCCTCCATTCCACATGATCAAGGGCCAAAAATTTGTGTAATGGAGGGAAAATATATGTATTTTATATTCCTTTTTTTTGTAGGGATTCATACTGATAGTATGATGAATCAATAAGGATCCAGACAACTACTAAGAGGGGGGGGGGGGGGGTGAATCACTAGATAGAAAACTGACTTAAGCTTCACCAAACTCAAAAACAATCTCACAAGTCAATCTCTAAACTAACTAGTTCAAACACTGAACTACAAACTGCAATAGCACTAATAGTTTTATCAATTGACTAACATACCAAAATAATAGTATAACAGATCTGAAACTCCCAAACCATTTAACCAAAACATCATAATAGTTTACTAACAATATTAAAAACACATTTCAGATTACTGTCGGTCATCTTATCATATCTAAGTGGATTTAACAATTAAGAAAATTAACCATATCAAACATAACCACAAAAACCATTCACCACTTGACACAATGATATTTTGACATGGAAACCCAAATGGGAAAAACCACGGTGGGGATAAATACCCACAAGTATTCTAAAGTCTTCTGAAGTTTGCCCTATTAGGAGCCAAGCTTGTTAAAGCTTTACAAAATGTCCTGTTAAGAACAGATCCTATTAGGGACCACCCGGTTAAGGGATTGACTATAATGCCCTATTAGAATCAATACCCTGTTAGGAGTAACCTCGATAGAGGATTTGAAATCCAAGCTAATGGATCACCTGGTTAGAGGATTTAGATAGAACTAAGCCTGTTAAAGCTTATTGGTTAAGGAATTTGACTGTTGTAATTATTAGAGAACAACAGGGGTTTGCTGATCTAGGAAATATAACTACTTTGCTTGATCAGATCCTTTTCATACTCCTATCTACCTTCACACATACTACATATACACCCTTTGGTTCAGCAATCAATCACACTGACACTTAACCAAAATTGCCAACACTACAACAAAACAACTCATTGACCTTATAAGCAAAATAGTAGGTCGGTAACACATCACAAACCTAAGATCTCATAGAGATTACAAACAAATTAGTTCAAGTATGACTGTTAGATTACATAGCAATCATTGCATATTTTTTAAGACAACCTCAACCGCTCCTTGATCACCGCTTCATCGTATCATGTAACTCATCACGCGGTTTCCTCTTCATGCAAAGTACTCGCTCATTCCCAAGATAAAACTGTTATCTCTACGCACCAAAAACCATTTGAAACTCATCACATACAACATGCATACTTGGCATAATCATTACCGTTCACCATTTGATCATAAATCAATACAACCAATTCACCAAGATCCATTGGTTAGGGTTTGACGCATCAACAGGTAGGGTTACCGGTTGATCTCACTGCTTCTAAAGTAATACCGGTTTCCTTCACTAGCTCACCTACCGGTTGCAAAACAACATCATAAGAACATAATTATTGGTTATAATTGACATCAATGACAACACAATAGTTCATCAATGCAATCTTCAATCAAATACCAACAATCTCCCCCTTTGGCATTGATGGCAATACAAATATCAATACCCTTGATTGTGATGATTAAGAGTAATGCACATACATAGGTATAGGAATATTGGTTTACATTTTACCATATACTCTCCTTCAATTGAGTCTCCATGTCCTCAGTTGGTAACTGGCTATAGTTCTTCTCTTTCTCAATCATACAATTCTTCTCCATAATCATATAGTTATTCTCCCCCTTTGACAACAATGTCAAAGTGAAAGTAACACATGCAGTGCCATACTTCACTATTTTGCATCAACAATTTGCAACTTGATACTCCCCCTTGTGGAATAACTCCACTCTACACCAATCCCGCTTCAAGATTCTTCAATTAGCTTTGGGACTGATGTCTTCCACATCTACTCAATTAACCTCATGTAGGGGCACAACCCCTAGCTGACTTCTAAGATACTCAAAAGTAGTCTTAGATAGAGGTTTAGTAAAGATATCTGCTAGCTGCTCCTTAGTAGATACATGCTCCAATAATACATCTTTACTCTGCACTTTCTCCCTCAAGAAATGGCATTTCAACTCAATATGCTTGGTTCTAGCATGCAACACCGAGTTCTTTGAAATATTAATTGCACTGGTGTTATCACATAAAATATTTACTGGTTTTGTGATCTTCAACTTGAATCCTTCCAGAACGTGTTTCATCCAGATTGTTTGGGTACAATTCATATAAGCTGCAACATATTCAGCTTTAGTAATGGACTATGATATACAACTTTGCTTCGTACTGCTCCAAGATACAAGTCTTCCTACAAGAAAGAATGCACCACTGGTTGTGCTTTTCCTGTCATCAACATTTCCTGCCCAGTCTACATCTGTATAAACCTTCAAATCAAAGTTACCTGCATATGGATACCATAATCCATAATCAATAGTATCTTTCAAATATTTGAATATCCTTTTAGTTGAAATCATGTGTGTCTCCTTAGGGTTCTTTTGAAATCTAGCAACTAATCCAACTATGTGAGCAATATTCGGTCTGCTGTGAACAACATAATGCAATTTCCCTATCATTGACTTGTACTCCTTTTCATCAACGGATGCGGCATCATCCTCCTTAGACAGTTTACAACCTGTAACCATTGGTGTCCCAACTAGTTTACAATCAATCATTCCAAATGTCTTCAATACCTCTTTCACATATTTAGACTGTATGATAAAAATACCACTCTTCATCTACTGAATTTGCAAACCTATGAAATTTTTTATCTCTCCTACTAGAGACATTTCAAATTCACTTTTCATATCATTTGCAAAGTCATCACTCATGCCATCATTGCCTCCAAAAATGATATCATCCACAAACACTTCACTAACCAGTATCTTATCTCCTTCAGTCTTGAGATATATATTGTTGTCTTCACTAGTTCTCTGAAAACCTATCTTCATCAGGTGTGAATGTAGTCTTTCATACCATGCTCTTGGTGCTTACTTCAAACCATATAGTGCCTCGTGTAGTTTACACACCATATCCTTTGCATCAGTCAAAGCATAACCATCTGGTTGTTCAATGTATACTTCCTCTTCCAGTATTCCATTTAGAAATGTTGACTTCATATCCATTTGATATACTTTGAATCCCCTATATGCTACAAATGCAAGTAGAGTCCTAACACCTTCCTATCTAGCAAATGGTGCAAATGTCTCACCGTAGTCTTCTCCATCTTTCTGTGCATAACCTTTGCATACCAATCTAGCTTTGTTTTTTACTACTACTCCATCTTCATTTATTTTATTCCTGAATACCCATTTAGTACCTATCACATTTTTATTCATCAATCTGGGTACTAGGGTCCACGTATTGTTCTTCTCAATCTGGTCAAGCTCTTCTTCCATAGCCTTGAACCAATGATCATCTCCAAATGCTTCCTTAGCAGTTCTAGGCTCAATAGTGGAGATCAAGCAAGAATTCTCTCTAATTATTCTTTTGGTTAACACTCCAACATCTTTATCTCCAATAATCCGGTTAAGATTATGACTGAGTCTCATATACCTTGGAATAACATGATCATTATCTTCAGGTTCTTCTTCCTCACTATCATCATCTTCTTCTATAGAATCTACCTGTTCCGGTTGAACTGGTACTACAACATTCACTTCACCAACTCTTGGCTTCACCGGTTCTAGTTCTAAAATCAGAATGTAAGGTTCGTCTTCCTTCTTCTCCTCACTGGTTTCTCCTAAAACTTCAGGACACTCATCCACTCGGACATCAACAGTTTCAATGATTCTCTTCATCTGGTTGTTGTAACATTTGTAGGCATTACTCTTGGTGGAGTAACCAAGAAATATACCTTCATCACTCTTAGCATCAAACTTACCAACATAGTCAACTCTCTTGATAAAACATTTACTGCCAAAAATCTTAAAATAACTAACATTAGGTGATCTACCATACCAGTATTCATGAGGAGTTTTATCCTTACCTCTCTTTACCAATATCTGGTTCATAGTGTAGATAGTTGTGCTGACAGCTTCTCTCTAGAAAGTTTTTGCTACATCTCCTTGTATTAGCATCATTCTAGCAGCTTCAACAATTGACCGATTGTTCCTCTCTACAATACCATTTTGTTGTGGTGTCCTAGGTGCAAAAAGTTGCCTCTTAATTCCATTGTCTTTACAATATCTAGTGATTTCCTTTGAACTAAATTCACCTCCTTGATTAGTCCTCAGACACTTTATCTTCTTCCCACTTTCCTTTTCAGCTAAGGCCCTGAATGCCTTAAACTTACTAAAGGATTCTATTTTGTCCTTCAAGAATGTGACCCACATCATTCTTGAGCAATAATCAGTGAAGATAATAAAATATCTATCACCTTGAATACTTTTAGTCCTTATTGGTCCACAAAGGTCTGTATGAACCAAATCTAACAAATATTCTACTGAGAAAGATTTGCTCTTAAAATTTGAGGATGTCCTCTTTCCTAACTGACATTCCTTACACAAAGCATTCACCGGTTTGTCCAACTAAGGAAAACCTCTGACTGACTTGGACTTAGTGACTTTGACAATGTTATCAAAATTTATATGACAAAATATTTGATGCTAAAGCCAACTATAATCTACTTTAGCAATTAAACGATTGTTGACTTTAGGATTTAGGTGAAACAGGTTACCTTTTGTCTACTTTCCGGTTGCAATCAATTCACCTTTGCTCCCATAGATTTTGCACATTCCATTCTTAAATTCCAATGGATAACCTCTGTCATTGAGTTGAGCTACACTCAAAAGATTGTGATTTAATCCTTCAACCCAGTAGACATCATTTGCACTGCTCTTTCCATTAAGAGAGATGGTTCCCTTTCCTTTTACCATGCAGGGTGAGTCATTTCCAAATCTCACAACTCCTCCATCAAATTCCTTCATAGTAAGAAATTTACTCCGGTCACCGGTCATGTGGTGTGAACAACCACTATGTATGATCCAATCATCAAAACTATCCATGCAATAAACTAATGCCTTCTGATCAGATGTCTCCTCTTTAATGGCAACAAAGACAATTTCTTCATTATCATCTCCCTCAAATTCCTCATCGGTGATACCACCATCAACTGTAATGAGGCAATCTCTTTTACCTTTACCTCTATACTTCTTGTACTTCTCATGCTTATGCTCATTGTCACCATTAGGACAGCTAGCTGCAATATGTCCAATCTTGTTACATGCAAAACACTTCAAAGGTAATTTACCTTTGTACTTACTAGTACCTCTGGGTAACCGCTTGGCCAACAATGCTTCAAGCTCGATCAAACAGTCTTCATCATCAACTTCTTTGCTAGATCTAGACTCATAACTATGACTAACATCTCTGCTTTTCCTCATAGGTGGGTTAGAAACTGAAGCTCTAAATGCAGATTCATATTTGTGAGCACTACCATCATAACCATTTAATTCAAATGTAGTAAGTCTACCAATGATGGAGTCAAGAGTTACCTTAGTTTTATCAATAGACTTTAGCTCCTAAATGGCTGTAACTCGGATAGCGTAGACCGATAGAAGGGTTCTCAATACCTTACTAACCACTATGGCATCCTCCACTTTACCATCAACACTTTTGATCTCACCGACTATCTCCTTTATCCTCTGACCATACTGTTGAATATTATCACCTTCAGCCATCCACATGTCATCAAATTTACCTCTCAGGCTCTCTTCGTTGGCAATCTTCACATGCTCATCACCTCTATAGATCTCCTCAATTTTCTTCCACATGTCATAAGAAGTCTCCAGACCATGGACATCAACATACTCTAAATCAAACAAAGAACTGATAATTCTCTTGTTGCTCTTTCTTGTGATCATCAGACATAGTCCCACTAGGTGCAGTATATTGTGTAGCAACATGTTCCCAGTATTGACTTCCTAGACTCTTGATATACATTTTCATCCTATCACTCCATATTCTATAGTTTTCCCTATTAAACTTCAGACCTTATTTCCCAAACCATTTAACCATAACATCAAAATACTTTACTAACAATAGTAAAAACACATTTCAGATTACTGCCAGTCATCTTATCATATCTAAGTGGATTTAATAGTTAAGCAAATTAACCATATCAAACATAACCACAAAAACCATTCACCACTTGACACAATTATTTTTTGACGTGGAAACCCAAATGGGAAAAACCACGATGGGGATGAATACCCACAAGTATTCTGAAGTTCGCCTTGTTAGGAGCCAAGCTTGTTAAAGCTTTACAAAAAGTCCTATTCAGAACATATCTTGCTAGGGACCACCTAGTTAAGGGATTAAATATAATGCCCTGTTAGAAGCAATACCGTGTTAGGAGTAGCCTCGATAGAGGATTTGAAATCCAAGCTAATGGATCACCTGGTTAGAGGATTTAGATAGCACTAAGCCTGTTAAAGCTTACCTGGCTAAGGGATTTGACTGTTGTAATTGTTAGAGAACAACAGGGGTTTGTTGATTTGGTAAATAGCACTACTATGCTTGATCAGATCCTTTTCATGCTCCTATCTGCCTTCACACATACTGTAGATACACCTTCTAGTTCGGCAAGCAATCACAGTGACACTTAACCAAAATTGCCAAGACTACAACAAAACAACTCATTGATCTTATAAGCAAAATAATAGATCAGTAACACATCACAAACCTAAGATCTCATAGAGATTACAAACAATTTGGTTCAAGTATGACCGTTAGATTACATAGAAATCATTGCACATTGTTAAAGACAACCTTGACCGCTCCTTGATCACCACTTCATCGAATCTTGCAACTCATCAGGCGGTTTACTCTTCATGCAATGTACTCGCTCATTCCCAAGATAAAGTCATTATCTCTATGCGCCAAAAAACATTTGAAACTCATCACATACAACATGCATGTGTGGCATTATCATTACCATTCACCATTTGATCATAAATCAACACAACTGATTCACCAAGCTCCATCTGTTAGGGTTTGGCACATCAATAGGTAGGGTTACCGGTTGATCTCACTGCTTCTAAAGTAATACCGGTTTCCTTCACTAGCTCACCTACCGATTGCAAAACAACATCATAAAAACATTATTATCAGTTACAATTGACATCAATGACAACACAATAGTTCATCAATGCAATCTTCAATCAAATACCAACACATACATGATTTTGGCACGTGCAAACACAGAGAAAGTTGACTGAAATTGTGTCTCATTCTAGGACAACAGTGTGTTGGAGGAGTTTTGGTTGGAAAAAGTACATTGTGAGACCTTGGAAGGTCAATTGAGGGTTGTGGAGAATGTGTTAGGGTTACCTTGATGTTGAACAAGTGTTGTCAGGTTGGGAAAACAATCCAAATGCACAAACGTATTGACTATTGTAAAATTGCTATTGGTTTTCCTAGTTTGACAATTTAACAAGAACTTGTGTTTATGAGTTTGAATGTTGGTTGGTTTTGCAGTTGGAGTTGGTGAGTGTTTTGGAAAACCCTATTGAGTCTTTAGAATCCTTTGGAGGCATTGATAAGTGGAAAAGAAACCTTAATATATGATTGTCCTAAACATGTTGTTGGTTGTCCTAAATATGTTGTTGACTGTCCTAAAAATAGTGAGTCCTCAATGAACATTGTTCTACCATTTTGGGAGGTTGGGTGGGTAGAGAGAATCCAAAGTGAACATTTTGATAAGCCTTTTAGGATTGACAAGGGAGTTATGTGTTTGTGAGGAATACTTGTGGCAAGTTGTGAAGTTAGGAACTAGTGGGAAGTGGGATTCCTAGTTGGGGCAGCCTTGGTTGTGTGAGTACAAAGGATACTAATTGTGTTTAAATGCTATGGAGCATGGTTTTGGGTTCAAGAGATTTGAGTATGCATGGAGGAATGTGTGTGAGTGGTTGGATAAGGGATTAAGAATCTTGGGTGAGTTTTGGGCTATTGTAGCCTTGTGAGTGGATTTGTGAAGTTATGGAAGACTTAGTACCTATTGGTTAGGTAATTTGGGAGAAATAAATCCCCCTAATGTGGTTTTGGTGAGGATGCTCTGCATCAATTGGGAGGACTAGAGAAAGGGTTCTCTTGTCTATGAGGACCAGGGTGCTAGCGCTCTAGTCTTGACCAATCAGGGACTTAGAAAATTGGATGAGAAAATGTAGGTATTGAAAAAAAGAGTTTGGTGGATGGAGTTTGTGAGCAGAATCAGGGCTCCAATCTGGCCTCGAGGGATGAATGCCAAGGTGAGGGCCCAAATGAGGAAAAAAATGTAAGGGAGCACAATTTAGGACACTTCATTTAGCCCCCACTTTAGCGGGAGTATGAGACTAAGCATACTCTCAGTAAAGTACAAAGGTTGCATTGAAAACTTTCATCTAGTCATCAAAGAGGCAAGATACACCAAGCCCCCAAGGGACTTCAAGATCTTAATAATTTAAACATCAAGATAAAAGGTACATCATAAGAGAAAGAGAAAGAGAATCGTGACTGCTATCCTAGTAAGGTTCCCTTACTATGAGTTGTGAAAAAGAAAAAAAGACGAATTACTAAGAAGAAGGCTAAGTTTTAAATGTAACTTGAGTATCGAGACATGTGATAGTGTATGCATAAAGTGAAACATTGAGCAGAGTGTATGCTCCCACATTAAAGGGATTGAATACACCTTATTTGGAGCTATTGCTTTAAGGTAGCATACATCCAAAAAGACAAGCACACTACCACAATGATATGCCCCTAAGAAAGGACAAATCAAAGGATAATGGTCACAAAACACATAAGGGATCCACTAACTCTGGGTTCAGTATGGTCTTATGATAAATAATCTATATCATGAAATTTAAATATTGAATTGACCTCATCCCCCAAAGGTAGTGGAACCACAAGCACAATGAAAGAAGGGCACATGTGTCTTTTGAGTCAACATGGAAGAGACCAAAAGAGATCTCAACGCTTTAATACGTCCCCAAGTAGACAACACAAGGGACAACAAATAGAACAAGTGAGATACAAATAGAGGGTTGCCACAATAGAAAGAGCAAGAGAGGAGAGAGAGAATCTATGACATGAATGAAACTAATCAAGAAAATCATTCACCTCCCAATCTTGTTGAACAATGTTTTGGGAAGGTGGACAAGTTGCAAAAGGAGAAACTTAGATCATGGTAGATGGAGCTACTACAAGTTCCAAACAAGGACCATGCTCTAATGACGAGTCTCTTTGTCTGTTACTAGGACCTAGAATTAATGCTTTTTAAAATTGTTTAGATTAATTATTATCAACATCAACAAGTTCATATTCGTCATTGGAATCATTAACATCAACATTGTTATCATGAACATCACTTTCATCCATTTCTTCATCAAGATTAATAAAAATGGGATCTTTAATATGAATAGAACATGAACCATCACCTTTCTTAAGCATTTTTAATCTTGGTGATTTAGGTTGAACTTCATACCTAGGGTTAGATGAAGGCTGGAAAAATGAGGCCAAGTCAACATTTGGGGTCTTCGACGAGGAAATATGTTGAGAAGTAAGTTCACAAGCCTTAGCACGACATCTCTATCAACGTTCTCTTGCATAATGGTTTCTTTTATTTTTAGTCGAGGGTTGTGAATGTTTATGGTCAATGGACATAGGCTTCTTCTCTTCTTTTAAAGGAGGAGGAATGGGAGAAGGTCTACTAGGTTGAAAGATAGGAGTTGTCAGGTGCTTCCCTTTGTAAGATGTAGGAGGAAAAACTACAACATATATGAGAGGAATAGGTGGTGTAGAAATGAGAATAGGTCCATCATGAGGAGGAGGAATAGGTCTAGGATCTCTAGGATTACTCAAAGATAGGATTATCCCATTATTCCACTTTTGATAATATTGAAAAATAGCATCACTTTGAGGCTTAAGGGGTTCAAATTTTCTAGACCAATACTAATCAAGGTTAACATATCGACACCTCACCGTGGGTTGATACATGCTATGATTGATTGTTACGATTTTGTCATTATGAGGGAATTTTAAAATTTATGAACGATAGAAGGAATCACTTTCATGGAAGAGAACCAAGAATGTCCTAACTTCACATGAAATTGATATGACGTAGGAATGATAGAAAATATGACATTTAAGCACTTATTACCAATCTCAATGGGAAGAGTAATAGAACTAATAGTAGGGCAAGAGAAACGATCATACACCTTAACCACTACATCATATTTATCATGTGTTACTTGATGCAATTTTAAAGTATAAAGATATTCTTCAGTGATCACATTCACCATACATGTTGGATCAATGAGAACCCTTTGTGAGAGTTTGTTTTTGATCTCTTAAGTGATATATAGTGGGCCATCAAGTGCATCAACAGTCTCACTAGGATCAAAGGTAATTCATAGGTCCTTAGGAAGTGCAGGTTCATCAACAAAACTCACCATATTATTAGACTCAAGGCCAAGGTCATTGGAGGAATATGCAAGAGGCTCGAACTCAACCACATTAGTAGAATGGGAAGGCAAAGGATTAGTGAAGATTTGGAGATTTTGATTAGGAGGAGCTACGGATTTATTTCCTTTGTCATTCACACCAGCCACAAATATGGTATTGTTATCAATAAATTTTTGAATCCTACTCCTTAAGGTATAACACTATTCAATATCATGATCAAGTTGATGATGCTATTGGAAAAAGTCTTTGAGATCATGATAAGGTGGCAAAGGTTTGGAGGTATCAATTGGCTTGATGGGAGGAATTTTCAACACATTTTTATTTATCAATTATGTCATTATGCTATACAAGGACTCAGAAAGAGGAGTAAATTCTTTTCTAAAGTATTTGGATAAACGAGCCACACCCAATGTTGTGGTTGCCACTTGAGTATTGATGATGTAATTGAACTTTATGTATCCCTTGTTTGGTTTAAATTTCATAAAATATTATTGAGCAATTTAATTCTTATCAATGAGAGCCATTGAAGGAGATAATTCAAATTGACTCACTTGAAGCTGATAATTTGGAAGCACTGTGCACAACTACATAAAGAAAGTAAACTAAAAAAAGAGAAGCTTATCCCTAATATCTTTTTGTAAATTAGAAATGAAAATTATTTGAACATCATGATTGGGGTTAAAATATCTATAGGTAATATAATAGGGTCGAAGGATGATGAAATATCTTAAGTAATAGACCCCCCCATTCAAAGCAATAGGCCAACAAAGTTCAGGGTTTGCTAGGACTAGCTGATCCAAATCGCACACTTTTGACCCCCTACTATTCTATGGTAAGGAATAGTGGTTTGGGTGGGTGGGAAGTAGTTAGGATAAGCAATTTGATTATAAAAATGTTTATATCTACCAATAAAATGAGTCACTTTTTCTTTAACACATTTATTATAATGAAACAAATCAGTCAAAATAATTTTAGGAACAATATTATTATGAAATTGTGTAATGAAAGCATTAGATAATTGTTAAAATGATGTAATAGAATAAGGAGGCATATAATAATACCATTGTAAAGCTTTATCCCTAAAGGTTCAAGTAATCAATTTAGCCATAAGTCTTTATTCATGAGCAAAGTCACTACAAAAAGTTTGAAATATTTCACATGAGTCAAGAGATAACTTTTTCCATTATAAAGCTCCAATTGAGGGACTTCCATATGTTTAGGAGGGACAAAACGAACAATATCATCGGATAATGGGCTCACTACATCAAATTTGGGCACACTAAAATTGGATTGGGTAATGGAAGCTAGTTGTTGTTGTAGGGGTGAAACAGTTTGGGCTAGGTTATTGATGGTTGCTTCAAGTGGATGGATTGAAATTGGACATATTAGATTGTGAGGGAGGAGTAACATTGTTTTATGTAGGTGGAGGTTGAGAGTAAGGAGGTGGAACACTATTATATGTAGGTATGGGAGATGATTGGGTCACAAATGGAAGACTCACAGAAGGAGGTATAAAAGAATTTTGATTAACAAGGTTGCCCCCTTAACTAACATGTGTAGGATTAATATTTTGTGTGGAAGTAGTCATGATAGAAGATGTGAAGGTAGGCACACTAGGAAAGGATGTAGGCATAGGAATAGAATGATTGACTTGAGTATTAGCTTGAGTGTAACTAAGGACTTTGACCCAACTTTTCATAGGCATGATATTCATGTCAACAATATGAGCAAGGCCATGCAACAAATCCACACCAATTTTATCACTTTGAACTATTCTTTTTAATCCTTCAATCAATGAGATTGCCTCACTTTCCAAGCATTGTTGACTCATCCATTTTTGAAGATTTTCAAATTCATTGTAAATCTTCTCCAATTGATCAACGAAAACCCTAGTTAGTGATTCATCCACATCATGATAACTGTGAAAAGAATGAGAATAAATGACATCATTTATTGGATTAGAGGATCCACCAAAATTCTCATGAAATAAGTTATCCAAATCAGGCTCCATGTCCATATTAATTAAACCTTGGGAAGCCTTAATTCTACAATTTCTTCTCACAAGAATATTGTAGGTAGGACTAATGGTAGTAAAGCTCATGCACAAAGCAAATAAATTTAAATTTGAAGTTTGGCAATTGTGATTAAACATTGCAAAATTTTGTATAAATGATTGATTAACTGATTAATTAAGTAACTTGATTAATAATTTTGAAAGATAAACGCCTATAAATGATAGCATAGCATATCATAAAGATCAGATCTGAAAATAAATTTAAAAAATTATGCAACCCACAAGTAAATTTTAGAACTATAAATTAAGGTTTTTTGTGAAATCAACCTCTAAATTTATGTAATTCAATTGGAAATGATATTTATGAGTGTAAATTGGAATTTGAAATTGCATATATAATCAGATCTAAAATAATTAATCCAAATTAGACAACCCACAAGTTTAATTTTAGAATTAAAAATTAGGGTTTTGTGAATTCAACCACTAAATTTATGTAATTCAATTGAAAATAAAACTTGTAAATGTAAATTTAAATTTAAAATTTAAGCATGAACTATTAGATCCAAGAACATAAATCGGAATTAAAGGTGTAGGATGTCGAGCTCACCAAAATGTAATATGGTGAAAAATGTTAAGGTTTCACCCAATGATGTAGTAAAACCACTAATATTTTCGCATAGGGAAAAATTACATTAAAGAGGGGTGAATCTAATAGATCTAACCTCAAATCAATAAGGATAGGGCTAAGAATTCTGATTAGATTCACTAGTTGGAGTTTGATTCCCTCCTTTTAATTGAATTGTGAAAATGTTGAAATTAGGGTAAATGTACTGAAATTGAAGTAATTATTCATAAACAATGAGCTACAGTCATCAAAAAAAGCCACAAAATTGGATTTCAGCAATATGAGAGTGTTCGGATCTATTCCTAAAAGGTCATCCTGAATTGTCTGGACCAGAGTGTCAGTCACTTTGGTCCTCCCAACTTTTCATCATCCAAAGGAGAACCTGCTCATCTCTGTGAATAATGTCAATCCTAAAAATTACAACTCTGCACATATTCCTGCATATAGTAGAGAAGGGAAATTTGTTGGGAATAGGGATTTGCCTTAGGTCAAACCCCGGTTTTAAAAATAACCATGAAAGAGAATTGAAATGTAAATGAATTGTTGTAATGGAAATGATTTCCTTTTGAGGGAAATGGTGAAAAATGTCTAAAAAACTAATGATATACCTTTTTATGAAGTTTTATTTGTCTTCACAAGGAATTAGGGTTTTATGTCGTCTTCATAAACATAGAACATAAATGTCATCTCCAATGCTTGAATCTTGACTTCACTTCTACTTCAATGCTTGAAAGAAGATTGATTGTAATTTAAATGAATACTTGATTTCATCGGATTGAACTCGTGTGTGTATATGGATTGATAGATCTCAAAATGAGAGAGGTAGACATCCTTTTATACATGCTTGGTCGAAAAACATTAATTTTTGATGTAAGTTGATATAGGATCTAGGTTCTCTCCCATTTCAAGTAACCATTGAGAGGCCCCAAAATGGGTCCTGATTGGGAGGACTAGAACAAGGGCACTCTGGTCCCTAAGGATCAAGATGCCATTTATTTTGTCTTGACCAATCAGGGACTTATAAAATTGGAGGAAAAAGCATAGGTATTGAAAAAAATGAGTTTTGCGCATGGTGTGAGTAGAATCAAGGCTCCAATCAGGCCTCGGGGGACAAATGCTAAAGTGAGGACCCAAATAAGGACAAAAATGTGAGGGAGTACAATTTAGGACACTACACAAAGTTTGCTTCAATCTCATCCAAGTTCTCACTTGTTTCTAGTTCATCTCTTGATATCCTTGAGAAATCAAATGCATCAAGTCTCTTTGATAGGACTTGATATCTTCCATCTCCCTGATTTCATAGGAAAATAATGTACCAATAAGATGATCAATTGTGTAGTTGTTCAAATCATGACATTCTTCAATAGTACACTTCATCAGTTTGTAGGGTTTTGTTAATATAAAAATATCTTCCTAATAACATTACTTTCTTCAAGCAATCCTCCAATAGCTTAGATAGCTTCTGCTATATCAGTCACTCTATGCATGTAACTTTCAACGCTTTCATCATCAACCCCTCTGAAACCTTCAAATTTTTGCTTCAAGTTCAAAAGTAATGCTTGTTGATTCCTTAGATCACCTTCATATGCATAACACAACTTGTTCCAAATTCCCTTTTCTTTCATTCCATTTACTTTGCCAAATACTTCATCACTAAGATAGTTGATAAGAATTGTTCTATCTTTTGCATTTGTCTCTTGACCCTTAATCTCATCTAGAGTTGAAAGTCCATTATGAGGTCATTGATAACCTGTTTAGATAATCTCCCAAATTTCATTCTATAATGCTTCCAAATAAGATTCTAATCTTTCCTTCCAATAATTAAAGTTTTGTTGACATTGTGTTGTCATTGATGTCAATCGGTATAGAAGGACAACCGGTATGAGAATATAGGAGTTGTATGTGCAGCAATGTCATTGATACATACCAGATGTGATGCATGTGATGTCACCTAGCTTAGCAGGGCACCAATAAGGGGGAGAATGTCATTCAATACAATGACCATTAGAGTCACCGGTACACAATTTAGTGTTTGACTTGTGTGGAAGATATGGACAAGAGATCAATATGATATAACAACTGGTAAATGATGCCATCTGAGAGTTGGGCTATTGATTGTGATGAAGAGGCAGAATCTTATCAAGAATCACATCAACACTGGAGGTGAAGGATTTACAAGTCACCGGTATGTTGTGTGGATGTCAAATAGCAGGACTCCTACCAAATAAAGATGCAGTCATCATTTGAAGAGATGACTGACAGTGAATGTGCCCCAACCGGATCACATGTGCTTGTTTGGAGGTGTGCTTCTTAAACAGGGAAGCCACATTGGTGCATGAGATCAGGGATGTGCACCGGATCAGTATGAGATGACATGATGAGTTGTCGGTATAGAGATTGAAGGATATGGTTGTCACTTTGACAAACCGGTTGAGATATGGTCTAGGCTGATGATGAAGAAGGCAAGGTCGAGTAACTATAGACAGAGAATGCAACCAGATTGTAGTTGCTTCTAATGGAAACAGTTGAAGGTTGATGACATGTTGTCATCAAGGTGTTTACCGGTAAGTATGTCCACTGGTAATGCTAACAAAGTGCAGATGCAAAAGACTCCCATCTGATGAGGATGTGCATAAGGTAGGTTAGCAAGTGTGCTGACCGATTGAGTATTCCAACAGAAGAAAAATAGAGTGAAAGGTGATGGCAGACCGGTTAGGGCATAACCGGTAGGGTTAATGAGTTGGTAGAAGAACTCAGTAATGGAGTTGGTTAGTGATCCCATCCAAATTAACATAACCAACCTAGCAAAGGTGGATGTCGACACAGGGGCCATGTGGAGGTGAAGTGGCATGTATGCATAGGTCGACTTGGTAAAGTGTCAGGCGACAACTAGAAGGTGACAGGTCGATATTTATATCGACTATGTGATTCACAGGATGCATACAAGAGGTTTGCGGCTCGAGGTCAAACAGACAACAAAGATCAAGATCAAACTGTTTGAGCAGATTGAGGTAGGTGAAGGAAACTGTGAAGCCATTCTTCATGATCGACCAAGAAATCCTCTGATAGGTTAAATGTAGTCTACTAAATGAGGAAGGCATGTTCTGGAAGGCACAACAATGGTGGGATTGATGCTTTACCGACACCCTTCTGGTCTTGGTAGGTTGAGTAGTTTTTAGTTAACTTGGATCCGACATGATCCGGTTGACTCCAGTATAATCTGGTGATGGAATTGACTTGTTCATAATGCTTATACTCATATTTGGTCAGTTGATTTTGGTCTGGTGATTGGATGCTATCCTGCTTGCTATGAAGATTGGTTTCTGGTTCCGGTGAGGGTTTCACCAGCAGAGCTTTTGGTGGAGATCTTTGATGCATTGCATAATTGGTGTTGGTGCAGCTTCTGATGGAGTTTCAGGATGTTGTTGGTGATCATGTTCAAGACTTGGCATTTGGAGATCATTGCTGAAGCATGTGGACTTATACTTGGTCCTAATTGATCTAGGCTATGGAACGACATTGATGTAATATGTGGACATAACCTATTGTTGTATTTCTGGGGTGTCTTATGTGTGGATATTATTTGTTTTGGTCTAAGGCCGACATGGTTTGTAATTATGTAATTAGTTTATTTTCTGGTGGCCGACTTAATTGTTTATGGTCGAGGGTTTGTATAAATAAGATGTAAGATCTCATTGTAGATCATCATGGTTATTGTAAGAGGTCATGGTCAAGGAATGTAATGTGTGAATAATGTAATATCTTTCAGGCAGAGGAGTTGGTCAATCATTGGAGATCAAATTGGGTTTCTGTAAGAGGATTTAGTCCTCCGGTATTGAGCTTAATCAGAACTGTACTCAGGCATAGGAGATCCTATCTTTTGCAGTTCAACACTTCTTTGGATTGTAGTCTGGATTTGTATGTAGTTAGTGAGACTCCTTTTGTGATGAGTAGTGTGCTCTAGGCTATTGGCCTTATGGCAAGTGCAGGCCCCTTCTTTGTAAATTCACATACTTACTGCATTATCTGACTGTGGGTAGGCTTTCCACCATGGCTTTTCCCTTTACCGGGTTTTCCACATACAAATATTGGTGTTGTGTGGATGGATTTTATTCTATGATTATTGTTTATGCTTAATTGGATTAACTACTATTCTGGTATTATTGTTTTGGGTTTCAATATTGTTCTTTTAAATTGCTACTACTTCTAGTAATATGTGATAGTTGATTCACCCCCACTCTTAGTTGTCTTTTGGTTATCTAAACTATCTAACAATTGGTATTAGAGCTTTGGTCCTCTCTGTAGAAAGCTTAACCGCTTGAGGAAGATCCTATGGCGACTAACAGTTCAAGTTCATCCAGTTCTTCTGGATCTATCTTTCGAAGGGATATACCAAGGCTTGAAGGAACAAATTATACAGTATGGAATATTCAGATGGAGACTCATCTGAGATGTCTTGGCAAGGAGATTTGGGAGATCACACAGAATGGTGTCACACCCTTTAATCTAAGATTTAGAAATCCTCCTCCGGCAAACCTGGACAAGGAGCTTTAGAATGATTGTAGAGAAAGAGAAGCCCTCTTGCGTGCACTTTCTGATCAACAAATAATGGGATTGACAGACAAATCATTTGGAAAAGGCTATATGGGATAAGTTGCAGACTCTTAATGAAGGTGACCCTACAATGAAGATTGCTAAACTTGATGGTTACCGGGTGAGATATGAAAACTTGAAGATGGAAGAAGATGAAAGGATTACTGCATTCATGGAAAGGGTTAATGAAATTTCTATGGGAATTCAATGTTGTGGTGGAACTCTAAGCGAAGATGAGATTGTTTCTAAAGTCCTGAGAGCCCTACCAACGGCTTACAAAATGAAGGCTACTGTTATTAATGAGTTGAGAACAATGGCTAATACATCTGTCAACAAAGATACTTTGGTTGGGAAACTATTTGCTTTTGAGCTTGAGGAATTTGGACCTTCTGGAGCTGTGAAGACTGAACTTTGTTTTCATGCATCTACATCTACAACTAGTAAGCAAAATGGAAAGCTTTATATGCAAAAGAATTAGAAGATATGAAGAGGGAAGATGATGAGTTTGAGCAACTTGAAGCACTATTTACTAGAAGAGTACCGAAAGGACCGGTAGGAAGTAAGTATGAAGGAAAAGCACCTTTTAAATATTTTTTCATGTAATAAGATTGGTCATTTTGCATCTAGATATCCTGAAAGGAATTAAATATTTGAAGAAAGAGTTAAAAGATCATTTAAACCTAACCCTGGATATCAGAACAAGTATAGATTCAAGAAAAACAGAGATAAATCATGCTATATAGAGGATGAGGAAGGCATTACTGATTTAGATGATGAACTGGTAGAAGATTCTGCTAGTGGAACCTACAATGAGAAAGAATGGGTATTCTTGGCTATCAAGGAAGATGATGTGGCACTGGAAGAGAATGTACCTGAGGAGAAGGCACTTGCTGCTAAAATTGAGGATAAGGATGAATGGGTAATTGACAGTGGTTGTTCACATCATATGACTAGAGATAAAGGGAAGTTTTTGTCTTTGCAAGAAATTGATGGTGGACTAGTTAGATTTGGAGATGACAAGGCATGTATGATCAAAGGAAAAGGAACTATATCATTGGATGATAAGAACAATACTGACAATGTTTATTATGTTAAAGGTTTGAAGCATAATCTTTTGAGTGTAGGACAATTGGTAGATAAGGGATTTCAATTATAGTTCAAGGATGGAAAATGCAAAATCATTAACGGATCTGACTTGGAGATTGCAACCGGTACATAGACAAAAGGTAACATATTTCATTTGAACTCCGGTGAGAAGATATGTTTGATAACACAGATTGATGAGAGTTGGCTATGGCATAAAAGGCTGTGACATGTGAATTTTGATTGCATTATGAAGATCAGTTCAACTAAGGTTGCTAGATATATACCTAAGATTATGAAGGCCTATAATATGGTATGTAAAGAATGTCAAATGGGTAAATAGGCCAAAACCTCTTTTAGGAGTATACAAGATAAATCAAATGATGTTCTTGATCTTATCCATATTGATTTGTGTGGCCCTGCTAGAGTTAAAAGTTTTCATGGTGATAGATATTTTATGCTAATCATTGATGATTATTCTAGAATGATGTGGGTTACTTTTTTGAGAGAAAAATATGAAGCATTTGAAAATTTTAAAATCTTTAAGGCTAAAGTGGAAATTGAGACGGGATTGAAGATTAAATGTTTGAGAACAGATCATGGTGGAGAATTCACATCCGGTGAGTTTAATAACTTTTGTGATAAGCATGGTATAAGAAGACAATTTTCTGCTCCCCAGACACCTCAACAGAATGGAGTTAAGGAAAGGAAAAACATAACTATTTTGGATCCTGCTAGAGCAATGATGATGGAAGCTAATCTACCTCATATCTATTGGAGAGTAGTTAGTACAATGGTTTACACATTCAACAGAGTACATATCAAAGGAGAAACTGGTAAGACACCTTATGAAATATGGTTTGGCAATACACCTATAGTATTTTAGAATTTTTGGTAGTAAATGTTATATCAGGAAAGGTGATACTATTGGAAAATTTGATCCTAAAAGTAATGAAGGCATATTTCTTGGTTATTCTAATGAAAGAAAAGCATATAGATGTTATAACAAGAGATTGTAGAAAATAGTGGAGAGTGCTAATGTCAAAGTAGATGAGCTGAGAAAAATTCAAATCAGAATTTATGAGAAGGAACCGGCAGTGGAAATGATTATATCTGAACAGGTAGCACCTTTACTGGAATAGAGAGTTGAACCAGTTACTCCAACAACATCAGAGAATTCTACAGTAAGTGAAGAATAGGAAAGAGGAACAAAGAGTCAGAAGACTCCTAGGTATGTGAGATTGAATCATTTTGAAGATCAAATCATTGGATATAAAAACAATGGAGTGATGACTAGAAGACTGGCAACTAATGAGGTATGTTTAATTTCACAAGTTGAACCGGTATCAGTAATTGAGGCATGTAAGGATAAATTATGGTTAAAAGCTATGGAAGAAGAATTAGATCAGATTGAGAAAAATAACACATGGACTTTGGTTCCCCGACCTAAAAATAAAAATGTTATTGGAACTAAATGGGTTCTTAGGAATAAATTGAATGAGGATGGTAAAGTTATAAGGAATAAGGCTAGATTGGTTTGTAAAGGATATTATCAAAAGGAAGGAATTGATTATGGAGAAAATTTTGCACCGGTAGCTAGGATTGAAGCTGTAAGATTATTTCTTGCCTATGCTACTTATAAAAACTACAAGGTTTATCATATGGATGATAAATGTGTTGGGATCCAAGAACACTAAGAGGGGGGGTGAATCAGTGTTCTGTCGGTATGAATAGCTTTATCCTTTTATACCATGCATATATAAACCAGTAAACAAATAAACATATAACAAGAAGAAAGTAAACCATCCACATAAATGAACACCATAACACACAAAATTTATACATGGAAAACCTCAATGAGGAAAAACCATGGTGGGATTTGTGACCCACAATATCAGTTCACTGGCCATATGAAAAGATATTACATATAATAGGGGCCTGCACATGCAAAAAGGCACACTGCCTAGAGCATACTGCTCATCACTAAAGAGCCTCACTGACTACAAGCTTTTCTGCTAAACTAAATTACTAAAAAATAAACTCAAAAATGCATCAAATAGTCCAAATAGAGTTTCAGTTCTGGCTCTACTCTGTACCGGTTCATAAACCCTTTATCGGTATTACTTCTCCTCCAAGAATGCTTTCCAAGCTATCTATAGATCAATGCATGATATAACATTCACATACAACATGATCTTCATACATATATTTTTCATCATACAGTTCTTCTATATTCTCCTATATCCACACATTTCATATCTCACTACTTCACAAAAATAACCTAACAGACTGACCTATATACCTATTACAAATGATATGCGTTATGTCGGCCTACAATACATTTACAAAGATATTTAATGTCAGACTTGACAATAATTACAAAATGATTTATAAAGTAAATCCTCCTTGATGTCAGTCTCCAACAAAGTATTGATGTTGTTGTCGGTGTCGATGCCAGTGTAGCCCTAAATGCTCCAAAGTCGGTATCTGTCAATATATGCTTCCTAGTGCCAGTTAATGACTTCCACCAGATCTTGTTGCCATCAATGACAACAAAATGAATCCAGTGAGTGTGAATTGCCAACAATCTCTCCCTTTGGCATTGATGGCAACACTCATGTGAAAAATGGATTCCCTGCCGGTATGCTCCCCCTGAGAAATACACTCCATCTGATATCCTTCCAATGCGTTTCTCAGATATTTTTCTTTGATATTTTTTACATATATGCATACTCCCCCTTTGACATTAATGCCAAAGACTAGTGAAAGAATTGAAAGAATAAAAGAAAAACTGTTAATTTCACTGGAGCTTAGTCATCTTCAAGATTTCCGGGTATGCCTTTTGCAATAACTGAAGATATGTATTCCAGCCGGATTTGAAAGTATCAGAAATAGATGCAAGTCCACTTAGTAAGTGGGAAAGTGTTTCCTTCTCTTGGATATCTGTCGGTGAGGGTTTAGCTATCATGTCCATGCACTCTTTCTTATGAACACCCAATGAATCTAGTCTAGGACTTATCAATCCTCTTCGATTTCTTGATCTTTGCATGATTTTATCTCTCTCCTTCTCAAAAGAAAAAAATTGGTTTTTAAAGGACAAAAATTGTCCATCAACAAATGTGGTCAGTGCAGTCAATCCATCAAAATAATTGGCAATTTTAGCAATCTTATCATATAACTCCTTCAATCTGCTATCTACATTAGCCGTAAGACTTTCTATGTTACAACACACTTTGTAGATATTTGTACATTGTTTTAAACAAACCTCAATAGGAATAGGTTTGTCCTCAATTTTCTTCTTCTCTATTTCTATAATCTTATCAAAAGTTGTTCTTTTTCCTACAGTGAAATTATCCAAAGCCCATCAGTCTGCAATCTGCCTCAGAGATTGAAAATTGTTAGAGATATGCTTTGTTAGAGTCTTGAGCTTACCGGAAGGGATTGCTCCATATTCAATCTGACAGTTAGGTATTAGTTTGTGCAATAATGAGACTGGTTGATCTATTAATCATTTATCTACAGTACCTTCCTTCAGTAATTTTTGAGTAGCCATCATCATCAATTTAGTTGGACTCAACTCAGAGACTGATTTCTTCTCAACCTGAGAAGTGTCAATTTCCAAAACCTTTGCCGAGGAATTAGTTTTACCTATCGGTATGGACTCAGTTGCTTTTACCTTGTCCATCTCAACCTCTTTTGCATCAGTGGCTTCGCCACTTGGTGCAGTGTTGGTTACTGCCAGTGGAGTATTATCCACAATATTTCCAGTATCATGTATATTGCCTTGCTCAAAAATTGTCTGTGTCGGTACAGACTGTACACTCTCCTTAGCCGCCAGTTGTGTTTGAATATTTATAGTTACTATTGGTTGTGTCAAAATTGGAGCTGAACTGCCCAAAATACCCTTCCCTTTTGATTTGTCAGGAATGTTGGAAGATGTTTCCCTTGCAAATTCTTCTTGAGATGTGATAAATTTTGGGTTTTTCTAAAAGAATTTGGTCCATCCCTTACTTGTCTCATTTATCACCTCATTTACTCTCCCCATTATAAGTCTTATCTATCGGGATTCGCTACTAAAAGTTGTCCTATTTGCAGTGTCTATACATCTTTTCATTTCTTCATTATTTACAACACCACACAATTCCAAAAGTGCAACTTCTTTGATCTCCCTATCTCTCTTGACAACATCAAGTCTCCTAGCCTCAAGCTTATTATACAAGGATAAAGGCATCTCCTTCAATATTTCAACTAAGGCTTTCTTATAAATGTCTATATGCAACAAAATAGCCTCTTCTAATTCATTTTCCTCATTCACTTCTAAATCTTCATAATACTTTGATACATTTTTCAATATTCCATCTTTTGTAATTTCATCAATAAGCTCAACACATGTTATTGTGGTCTTACCGGTTCTAGTATCATCACCCTTCTTTTTGCTTGTGGTTGTCGGTGTGACTAGTTTCCTCTTTTGCATAGGCTTCCTTGCCAGTGGTGGAGGTACAGTAGGCTTAGTTGCCTTTATAAAAAGTCTCCTCCTAGGCTCTGCCTTCTTCTGCTCTATCGGTGGTTTTACCACATTATTCCTTTGTACCCTTTTGAAAGCTAGAGGTTCATTATCCTCAGAATAATAATTAAAAGTGATAGGGGAAATGTGAACTTGTGGCTTCTTCACTTCTGCAGTACCAACCTTTGTCAATTTAGCTACTTGTTTGGATTTAGAACCTAGTTGAGTGTCTATCTTATAGATCACATCTTATACATATGTAGACATCTTTTCTATTTTCTTCTCTCTTCTCTTCCTGTTAAAACTGGTTTTCACTTGAAGAGCCTTCACTCCTATTGTACCAAATGCTCCATTTTATCATCTAATGGGGCATCTAACAACATCTTTGCATAGAGTTAAAAATGATATCATCCACCTCATATCCAAGCTCAATAATCTAGATTTGCCTAGGTTCAACTTCTTCCATAATAGTTTCATCAGTTTTTACCATGAAACATATATCAGTGGAATACTTCTCCACAATGTTCTTTGAAATTCTCTCCCTTTGCCTCATGTTTTCTTGAAATGTCTTAAAATACCCCCAAAGTTTCTCATCTCTGCCAGTACCAAGATCGGTGATTGCTTCCTTGATTTGCATACCTACCATATGTCATGATCCCAATGCTTCTTCCCTAGACCAGGTAGCTCATTTAGGAAGTAAAGCATTAAAAAAACAATCAAGTTTCCATATCTAAAAGTGCCTTTCTTGATTCCTTTAATCTTACCAGGGTTTAACATCAACTCACTCCTCATCCATTCACATAAATCATACTTCACATTATTCCTCAGCATCTGATATGCAATATGAATGCATGAACTAGCAACATAATTCAATCAGATGGATTGAGTTACCTTGTAACCTATGATCATGCTTGAAAACTTTATAACCGTGTCGGTGATTGTGCTTACCCTCATTGATCTGTTATCAGGTGTAGCACCGGTGAGTTTCTCAATCTCTGTGTTGGAAATTTTATTGCCAGGTTCTTGTCTGAACCTGGGTAAGCCGATAACAGCTTGAATAGCCTCCTTCATGATCATGTAAGGCCTATCTAGCCAAACAAATTTGTTGTGAACCCTTCTCAGAACATATCTGATAACCTCATCTTTGAATTCTGGTATGTACAGAATACTGGTTAACCCTAGATCCTCAACTGCTTTGTATTCTGGTTTGACAGTTTTGGAGTCTCCCAGTATCACAGATTGATACATGATTTTGATGTCCTCTATGCCCAGATCCTCAAGGGTTCAGTGAATGTATGCTCTCACATCTTCAACATACATTACACCATCAAGAACCCTAGAAAATGCTCCCGCAGATTCTTCCCTTTTAGAAATTTTGGGAACCTCCTTAAACACTGGTCTTAACCTATCCTTGACTTTGAAAATGGTGGGATTCGCAATAAAAGTAGGAGCTGAAGATCCAGATGTCATTTCGAAAAATGCCTGAAAGTGAATGTCGGTGGAAGATTGAGTGCTTCAGATAACTACTCAAAATCCTTTCACAATGCTTTTGCTCGCTCTTAACTTGCCTTTACTTTTCTTCGAATGCTCGGTGAGTGAAATGAATTCACTTACCCTATTTTATTAGTGAGTAAAACTCTAATTTTTTGTAATAAATGCTTCACCAACAACCCTACGGATGTCGGTTTCACAGTCATGTGTCGGGTGAGCCTTCATCGATGATGAACATAATTCTCTAGATCTCTTTCAGATCTCCTTAAGTCTCTTCCAGGGTACTATGTAAAAATTAGCAATGACTTTGCCAACCCCTAAGGCTTATGCCTCGGTTACCAGTGGAATTTCCTGTTGGTGGAGGAAAAACCATGTTCTACCAGTGTAGATCTATCTCCACTTGGTTCTTCATATTTTCTAACTCATCTCTTGGTGTCATCTTGTTGTATTTCGTCTACTTTTTTCTTTCCTTTCTCATTGTCTTTATCATTATTAACCGGTTAAGTCTTTCTTCTGCAATACTTAGCAATATGACCTATTTTGTTGCATGCATAACATGTAACATTGTTCTTCTGAATTGCTTTGACATATCGGGTATCATTTCTTGACCTACAATGATTAGCAAAATGTCCAAACTTTCCACATTCATGACATTTAACATTCATTCTACAATCTTCTGATCTATGACCATATTTCTTGCAATTTGTGCATTGGCCGAGAACCGAATTGTAGTTTTGATTTGCTTTATTTCCACATTGTTTAGCCATATGCCCAAATTTATTGCAAACAAAACATCTACCATTGAATTTATAAGCATTAGATTGTCTTACCGGTTTCCTTTGTTCTGATGAGTTCTACATACCGGTTGTTAGATCTTCATTTTAGTACCAGAGCTTTCACCTTGTACAAATCCAAGTCCTCCAGAATAATCAATCTGTCTTTGTCTTTTCAATAAGTCATCCAACTATACAACACTGATCCTAAAGTTTTCTTTATACTCACTTGTAGTAGTGAGATCATCTCTCAGAGTAGTTATTTGTCTTTCAAGTTCTTGTTCATTATTTAGGGAGTGTGCCAAATCAGTTCTCAACAGATTATTCTCATGAGTCAATCTACCACATTCATCAAATTTGTTCTTTATAGATATAACAAGATTATCTTCTTTTTTCTTTCTATCCTCAATACCTTTTGATAACCTCATAGTCGGATGTTGCATTTCATTCTTCATGAGCATGTTTGCTTGACTTAGTTTCTGACATTGTTCCTTAAGAGCATTCTTCTCCTCATCATCCGGTTTTTGCAAAATTTATTTTCTCTTGGCTTGAGAAGATGATAACCTTTCTTGCAGGATAAGAATGAACTCATTTGCAGAATTCAATTCTTCTTGCAATTTCAAGTTCTTCATCTTTTCAGCATCATAATCCTCAAGGGCCATCTCAAGTTGCTTCTCCATAGCTATGTTCCAAGATTCCAATTTCAGGATTTTCCTCAAGTTGTTAAACTGCTTCCGAGGTTCCAAGCTCTGATACCAATTGTTGGGATCCAAAAGGGGGGGGGGGGGGGGGGGGTGAGTCAGTGTTCACTGGTATGAACAATTTTTATCCTTTTATACCATGCATATATAAACTGGTAAACAAATAAACATATAACAAGAAGCAAATAAACCATCCACATAAGTAAACACCATAACACACAAAATTTATATGTGGAAAACCTCAATGAGGAAAAACCACGGTGGGATTTGTGACCCACAATATCAGTTCATTGGCCATACGAAAAGATATTACATATAATAGGGGCATGCACATGCAGGAAGGCACACTGCCTAGAGCATACTGCTCATCACTAAAGAGCCTCACTAACTACAAGATTTTATGCTAAAGTAAATTACTGAAAATTAACTCAAGAATGCATCTTCTATGCCAAATAGAGTTCACCGGTTCATAAACCCTTTACCGGTATTACTTCTCCTCCAAGAATGCTTTCAAAGCT
Source organism: Cryptomeria japonica (assembly GCF_030272615.1). NCBI lineage: Eukaryota > Viridiplantae > Streptophyta > Pinopsida > Cupressales > Cupressaceae > Cryptomeria > Cryptomeria japonica. The sequence goes on from NC_081405.1 coordinate 50,111,288, forward strand.
ATCTACAGATCATTGCATGATATAACATTCACATACAACATGATATTCATACATATATTTTGCATCATACAGTTCTCCTATATTCTCCTATATCCACACATTTCATATCTCACTACTTCACAAAAATAACCTAGCAGACTTACCTATATACCTATTACAAATTATATGACTTATGTCGGCTTACAATACATTTACAAAGATATTTAATGTAGGCCTTGACAATAATTACAAAATGATTTATAAAGTAAATCCTCCTTGATGTAGGCCTCCAACAAAGTATTGATGTCAGTGTCGGTGCCGGTGCCGGTGTAGCCCTGAATGCTCCAAAGCCGGTATCTACCAGTATATGCTTCCTAGTGCCGGTTAATAACTTCCATAAGATCTTGTTGCCATCAATGACAACAAAATGAATCCAATGAGTGTCAATTGCCAAAAAAATATGCATTCTTGAATGGAGATCTTGATGAGGAAGTTTATATTGATCAACCTGATGGTTTTTCACTATCAGATGATACTGATATGGTTTGCAGGTTAAAGAAAGCTTTATATGAATTGAAACAAGCACCTAGAGCTTGGTATGCAAGGTTGGATAAATATCTCTTGAAGTTTGGTTTTACTAAGGGCAGTGTTGACCGTAATTTATATTATAAAATAAATGATATACTAATTGTTGAAGTATTTGTTGATGACATTATTTTTGGAGGTGAAGAAAAATTATGCATAGAATTTTCTAAGAACATGGAGAAAGAATTTGAGATGTCTATGATTGGTGAGATGAAATTTGTCTTAGGTTTGCAAATTACTCATACTGACAAAGATATTTTTATATGTCAAACTAAATATGCTAAGGAATTGTTGAATAAATTTGGTATGGGAGATTCTAAACCGGTAAGTACACCTATGGTTACAAGTGAGAAATTGACAAGGAAAGATGTTTATGCACCAATAAATCCTACAAGATACAAATCTATGATTGGAGGTCTGTTTTATTTGACTTAGACTAGGCTTGGCATTATGAATGTTGTTTGTATTGTTTCAAGATTTCAGAGTGATCCTAGAGAAAATCATGAGATGGCAGTGAAAAGGATTTTTAGATACTTGCAAGGTACATCAAAATATGGTTTGTGGTATCCTAAGAATAATAACTTCACTTTATGTGCATATACAGATGTTGATTGGACTAGAGATGTCGATGACTGGAAAAGTACTTCCGGTGGAGCTTTTTTTCTTGGAAAGAAGTTGTTTTCATGGATCAGCAAGAAATAGTCATGTACTTCTTTATCTACTACTGAAGCTGAGTATGTTGCTGCTGCTACTAATTGTACACAAGTTTTATGGATGAATCAAATGTTGAAGGATATAAAGGTGAATTGTGATGCACCGGTAGTTATTCATTGTGACAACTCTGCTGCTATTGATATATCAAAGAATCTGGTATTTCATTCTAAGACAAAGCACATAGATCTATCAAGTATAACTTTTTGAAGGAGAAGGTGGAAGCAAATGAAGTTAAACTGGTTTATGTGAACACTAAAGAATAGACTAGAGATATTTTCACTAAACCTCTATCCAAGGAATCATTTGAGTACCTGAGAGATAGATTGGGGGTTTCTGCCCCTTCGACAAATACTTGATTGATGCGGTTTGGCATCAGTCCGGTATGCATTATCAAAGATATTATTCATTATGGCACTGATGTGGGGTGCTACTTCTTAGGGGGAGTAGTCAACTTTGAGATTTAGATGCTTATGTTTTTACTTTGATATTTCTGTCAGATTTCTAGCATTGATATCAAAGGGGGAGAGACAGTGATGTGAAAAATAAATTCAAAACCTTTACAGAGATATTATTCAAAGGGAGAGAGATTGATATTCAGAGTTATATGCAGGAGATTGTTGGTTGTCTTCCACAGGGGGAGATTTGTTTGGCATTTCTTGGTACTTAGATGTTTTTCACATCTAGTGTTGCCATCAATGCCAAAGGGGGAGATTGTTGGCCATTTGGTGGAATTGATTATGTGTTGCATTGATTTTTTGTCATTGATGTCAACACTAGTTGTTTGGATGCTTTACCAGCACCCTTCTAGTCCCGGTAGGTTGAGTAGTTTTTGGTTAACTTGGATCCAGCATGATCCGGTTGACTCCGGTATAATCTAGTGATGGAATTGACTTGTTCATAATGCTTATACTCATATTTGGTCATTTCATTTTGTTCTGGTGATTGGATATTATCCTGCTTGCTATGAAGATTGGTTTCTAGTTCCAGCAAGGGTTTCACCAACGGAGCTTTTGGTGGAGATCTTTGATGCGTTGCATAATTGGTGTTGGTGCAGCTTCTGATGGAGTTTTAGGATGTTGTTGGTGATCATGTTCGAGACATGGCATTTGGAGATCATTGCTAAAGTGTGTTGACCTATACTTGGTCTCGGTTGATCTAGATTGTGGACTGACATTGATGTAACATGTGGATAGGACCTATTATTGTATTTCTGGGATGTCTTATGTGTGGATATTATTTTTTTGGTCTAAGGTCAATGTGGTTTGTAATTATATAATTATTTTATTGTTTGGTGGCCAACCTGATTGTTTATGGTCGAGGGTTTGTATAAATAAGATGTAAGATCTTATTGTAGATCATCATGGTTATTGTAAGAGGTCATGGTCAAGGAATGTAATGTGTGAATAATGTAATATCTTTTAGGCAGAGGAGTTGGTTGATCATTGGAGATCAAATTGGGTTTGTGTAAGAGGATTTAGTCCTCCGATATTGAGCTTAACTAGAACTGTACTCGGGCATAGGAGATGCTATCTTTTGCAGTTCAACACTTCTCTGGATTGTAGTCAGGATTTGTATGTAGTCAGTGAGACTCCTTTTGTGATAAGCAATGTGCACTAGGTTGTTGGCCTTCCTGCAAGTGCAGGCCCCTTCATTGTAAATTCACATACTGCATAAGTATTATCTGACTGTGGGTAGGCTTCCCACCGTGGTTTTTCCCTTTACCGAGTTTTCCACGTACAAATCTTGGTGTTTTGTGGATCTAGTTTATTTTGTGATTATTGTTTATGCTTAATTGGATTAACTTCTATTCTGGTATTATTGTTTTGGGTTCCGGTATTGTTGTTTTAAATTGGTAATACTTTTGGTAACCTATGACAACTGATTCACCCTCCCTCTCAGTTGTCTTCCGGTTATCTAAATTGTCTAACAGTGTGATCTGATTAGATTTGGTTTGCCTTGAGGTCAATGAGGAAACCCTAACCATATGAAGTTTGAATTGGTTTTTGGCGGGAAAACCAGTTTATAAATATGCAAGCCAAAATCAATGAAGGTTGTTGGATGAGAGGGTATTGCTATTGAAGAAGTGAAATTAGTCAAGTGCTCACCAAGAAGAAGAAGAAGAAGAGACTGAGTGTGAGGAAGAACAGGGTTGAAGTGTTCAACCGACATCAGTGAGGCTACTAGAAGTCAGCCATTAAGTCTGACAGAGGAGTGAACCGGTGGTGACCATACCCACAGAGAAGAGTTGCAGAAGACTACAGAGAAGGCAGGCATAGAACCGTCAGAGTGTAGCACCGGTGGAGAGTAGCAGAGTAGCTGAGAGAAGAGAGAACTGACAAAGAGCAGAATCGGTAGAGAAGAAGAAGAGGCTGAACCGGCAAGGGTGCAACAAAGAGCAAGGTGTAACGAGAGTGGGTTGCAGCAGGAGATTAGGTTGATGCAGAGAAAAGGTGAATAGAGAACCGACAAAGATCTTTAGAGAGGAGAACCAATGGAGAGAATACTTGAGAGTTACAAAGTTCTTTTGTAACAAGAAGATAACTTTGGTATCAAAATATGATTTTGTAATCACTGAGTTGGAGCTCGGTGAAGGGGTTGGTGCTCCTTGGGTTGGTTCCCTAAACATTGTAATCAGAGTTTCATTGTGAGGCTGGATTAGAGCACTAGACTCCAGTAGCATTTCTCACTGAGGTTTTTCCCATCTTGGGTTTTCCTCGTATATGCTGGTGTTATGTGATGTTCCTTTCATATGTGGTTGCATTTGTGTTAGTCTCCCCTCTAACCGATAAGTTATCTTTTTGTTAGATCTGATAACCGGTTCACAAACATATGATAGATAAAGGGAAAAGTTTGGAAACCACTGATTCACCCCCCCTCTCAGTGGCTCATTGTGTCTAACAAGTTTGTTCCATGAAACATCAAAGCTTTAACATGAAGTTCTTGTGCCATTTCTAGATCTACCTTAAGTGATTAAGCTTTCCAAAGAGGAACCTTGCTCTGATACCAATTATTGAACACCCAACAGGATTGAGAGGGGGGTTGAATTAGTCTAGAACTTCAAAACCAATTATTAATTAACTTATTTAACAACAACACTTTAACCATCAACACATGAACCATAAACACATATACACATGAACACCGAATTTATGTGGAAAACCCAAACAGGGAAAAACCACGGTGAGAATATAAATCAAAATATAAATATCAATGTTTAAACAAGATTTTAGGCTTGTAGCCAAGGAGAACCAACACCTGAAGGAATTGTAGAAGTATGACACACTACCTTATGCAAGATACAAGAAGGACTTGTACAGCTGAAGAACACTCCTTCGAGATAAGATACAAATTGTTGTTGAAGGACTCGTTGCCAATCAACAACGAATTAAATAGTTGAACTGAAATTGAGAAGGATTCTCATGATCATGAAATTGTCCTTGAATAGTAATTAAGTGACCAATAACATGGAAAACATATATGATAATCATCACTATCACAACACACTACCTTGCAGAATATATCAGCTTCAAAGCTCTTCTACAATTGACTTTCTCATCACCACAAATTCAAATATGTTTGGAAATCATTCACATACACTTCTCACACAATTCACTTCTCATCCATACTCAATTCATTCATCCTCATATCTTAAATATGATATGCAACATTGAAATCCTAATTAAGGGTCGGGGAAAATAGAATAAGTAATCATACATTAAAAAAAGCCACCTAGACCTAAAGTACTTAGATTGGTCTACTCCAGGAGAAAGAGGGAACCAAAACATATCATAATACATCATTCCATGAATGATTTGACAATCTGCACATGCTAACACAAACTTCAACGAACGTTACAAAGCATAACATGTAGACATAATCAATCAGTCTACCACATAACTAATTCCAATGCAAAATACTCCACACAAATATTTGCATGCCAATGTGAGACCCAAATTAACATGTCAACACATCTTCCAACACATATCTAGACCAAAAGAACATGATCCACTAAACCGCAATGCAATTACCAACATATCTGGAGGGCTCCAAAATCATTTCAGACCACCCTAAATATAGGATGACACCACCAACACCAAAAGCATATCCAAACCAACATCCATACAGATAACCAAGGTCTGACAAAGCATATCCAGACCAATATCCATTCAATAACTAGGTTTGACATCAATGACAACCATGCAAGCTCATGCTAACAACAATCTCCAACATAATCATATAAAAATCTTTAGTGCCCAAGGTCACAAACTCAGATTTTGATGATTCGATAGGAATTCCTAGGGTTTTGGATCTTTTGAACGTAATGGCAGGTTCTATTTTGGCCCAATCTACTCCAAAAAATCAACTACCTCCCAGGTCTAGCAACTTGCCCAAACTTCAAACCCTCATAGCTTTGAAAAAAATGGTAGGATTCAAATGAAACAAAAGCCAATCTTGAATTTCTTAGTTGTCCTAGAATCAATGGTGAGCTTAGATCTCTTACACATGTCAAAAATAACCTACAATGAAACCCAAAAAATCTCTCATCTAGCAATAGCTCTACCCTCAAATCTAAGAAGGGTTGTACATTGCCATAGTTTTGATACCATGTTGAAGCTGCAAACTTCAAGATTGCCAACAAAAAAAATGAAACCTTCCACAAGAGAGTAAGAAATAATGAGCCTACTTGATTATTGAGATGTGAGATATTGGGTATGAAATAAATGTCCAATCACCTTGATTATATAGACAAGGTATGATGGGGATATGAACAACTACCCTTGATACATACATTAAATTCTCAATGCAAATATTAAATGCCTAAGTGACTAAAATTAAATGAGGTGAACATGGCCCCATTATAGCTAACTTCTAGAAATGGCACTTGGAACCTTAGTAAACTTAACATGTGAATAGGTTCCCATTAATGGCTAGTGAGGAAATTTAACCTCATTCACACTAAAAAGAATATAGTCCAAACAAGCTCAATAATTCTTTGAATGCACAAATACTTCTATAAGCCACTTTGTACACTGTACAATAATGAAAAACCATAACTTAGTGCCACAAGATGTAGGACTCACTGATGCATTCATTATCCCTATGCAACATTCTTTATAATTTTCATGCAAATGACCTAGTTACAACCCTTTTCTATAACTTTTCAAATATCATAATACAACAACACATCTACATTCTCACATGAATCATAGAGATGAATGCAATCTCAAGGACCTTAGTCATTACCCAAATGATCTATTCCAACAATATAGCATTTTATTATATGCACTTACAAAATCAATTCATAACTACTAGCATACACTCTTAGGAGACCAATGCAAGATGCACTTCATACAAGGCTTTATATCCACTATTCAAAAGAGGAAACTAATAATTTCAAAATATAATAATGTAGGTACAAAGGTCGGCTAGTGCAATAAGATGTATGCATAATGAGGGTACATAATGCCAAGTTCATTTGCACAAGAATTGCCACATTAGTTTGTTTATATATCAACTATAATGAATAATACAACATCTTTTTTCAAAACCAAGAGCATCGGTCATAAGTGAGTTCACAATGTTTGACTAAAAATTCAAGAACATTAACATCCCTTCTCATAAAAAGGTTTTCACAATCATAATAGCAAAAGTGGTTACAATAGCTCAATTACAACTCCACTAATGTTACTAAAAAAATCACAACAACAAGAGTTTTTGCCAACCATTGTAGATATCAATAAGTTAATTCACATAAAAGAAAATTCTTGGAAAGCCAATAGTCTAACTAATTTCATAAACAATTTATTCTTTAAACATGCATATGCAAGGAAAACATGTTAATGAACATTGCCTATTGCACACAAAACTCACATAGCCAAGGTAAGAACCGCACACATTTATACACCTACAAGTAGAAACACATCCTAGAGCTCCTAATGCTACAACATGGGATCTGATGCCAAATAGTACCCCAATATTTTTCTATGAGCACTAGATTTGAACAAATAAGAATTTTTTGTGTGTGTTTATAAGTGTTGCATTTACACTACACTCATGTGGGGAAGGTGTCTTGATCAGAATGTTTGACTAAAAATTCAAGAACAATAACATTCTCGATCTCATAAAAAGGTTTTCACAATCGTAATAGCAAAAGTGGTTACAATAGCTCAATTACAACTTCACTGTGTTACTCAAAAAATCACACCAACAAGAGTTCTTGTCAACAATTCAAGATATTAATAAGGTAATTCACATAAATGAAAATTCTTGGAAAGCAATTTTACAATTTTAATTTATAGGTCCACAAAGGCTACCAAATTATTGTCTAAATGTAGAGAGTGTGTTGGATGTATCTATTTGTTGGATATTCCCACTTCAAGATTATAAATTATAAAAAATTTATTACTTCATATATAACATATCTCTTTACCAAAAAAGAAAATCAAGTCAAAGCTGTAAGTTATCTATGAACACATATGTTGTCCATAAAACATACCTCACAATTGACCTCGTGCATTGCCCCATTATAAAAGAGCAAAAAAATAAAGGAAAGAAGTAAACTCAATAAATACAATCATCATTAACATGCTCATTACACATCAAGATGCAATTGAAAAATAAACTCAATAAATGCAATCATCGTCAACATAGGAGTTACACACCAAAAAAGAAAACCAAGTCAAAGTTGTCACTTATCTATAAACACATAGGTTGTCCATAAAACATACCTCACAATTGACCTTATGCATTGTCCCATTATAAAAAAGATAAACTCAATAATCATCATCGACATACTCATTACAAACCAAGATGCAAGTGTTAGTTATAATGTCTCTAATCAAGTCAAATATATCACTTATCTATGAACACGTATAGGTTGTCCATAAAACATACCTCACATCAACATACTCATTACCTCCCAAAGTGGAATTCAAATATAAAATCAATAACACAATCGTTGTCAACATACCCATTATACACAAAGATACAAGTGCTAGTTATAACTGCCCTCATGAACATCTAAAGAAACTTGTCGGTTCATAGCTCCAAATCAAAAGTGTTTATCGCTTAAAAAAACATCTAAAGAAACTTGAAACTCGATGATATCAAATTTTCACAATCCATAATTGATTTGTTATTAGATTTCTGGTTTCGATTGTGTAAAAAGTTTTGCATCAACGTTTCGGCTCACACTCTAAACTCAGCTCTCTTATAACCTTATGATAGATCACGAAGTGTGATCCAAAACGTTAATACAAAAACTTTTACACAATCAAAACCAGAAATCTAATAACATAAAAAACTTTAATACATCTGAAAATAGATTTAACTCTGCTCTCTCTAGATCCTTTAGACCGTGGACATTAAAAGAAATCTCAAAATGAACTAATCCTTTAGACCGTGGACATTGAAAGAAATCTGAAAATGAGCTAACTCTGACTCTCTGGAAAATTCTTAAAATTATTTTATTCATTCATTTCCAAGTAAACAACAGCGGCAAATGGCAGTCAATAAAATCACATCGTTGAACACTGGTGAGAGAAAGGCACAGCTCACCTCATCCTGGATTAAGTTCCAGACTGTCTCCCACAGAACTGTACTTAACGTACGAAACGTACATTAAATAATAAAGTCCACCAACTGTACTTTCTCACCGCCGCCAAAACAGATTAAATGCATTGCAGAGGATCGTGTTGCGTTATCGAAATTCCCAGCTGTCCTCACTACTCAATCTGCAGTGACGGTGCCCCAAACACAGCGAAGAACCATTCTATTCTAGGTACGTTTAGCGTTTTCATTTAATTTTAACGCGTTTTCTTCTGCCAACTCAACTTTTATTGTTTTTCTGTCCGCTCTTTCTTTTAGTTTTCCAACGTAACTTTACAACTTTCAGTCAGTAAACCAACGAATCCATGAAAGAGTCAACCAGCGAGCCAATTATGATTTTGTTTTGTTCTCAAATGTTGAGAATGAGTTAATGATGGGTGATTCACATGGACGTGCCAGATATGTTTTTGGGGAAGCGTGCCAGATGATTCACATTCATATTCATCTCGTCTGTTTAATGGAGGACATTCAAGTCAAAGCAGCAGGCTATCAACTTGTCCCAAATCAATATATAATGCTGCAACAGTTGACGTTCTGAGGATTGTTTATTGCATACTTTATAGCGAGATTAGCAGAAAAAGGATTTTCTGTAACAAGGCTTGACTTTCATGGATTTTATTAGAGTTTGGATTTGACAGTTAAGCAATATCGTTTAACATATAAATTATGTGCTAAGACAGTCTATAAATAATGTTGGATTTCAGTTAAAATTGATTTGTTTATTCTAGTCTGTTTGTATCAATGTTTTATTATTATTAGATAATAGGAGTTAAAAAAGAATTATTTTTTATTATTCTGATGATAGATATTTATGGATCGTGTGATCTGAATCGTTGATGCAATGTTTCACATTTCAGATTACGTTGGGGGATCCATCATCAGATAATAGAAAGTGTGATCCGATTACGTTGGGAGAAAAATATATTATCTGATGATGGATCATGGAAGGTGTCATCCGACGTCATTGATGCAACGTTCCAGATCACATCCATCATAGACACTAGAGATTTGCAGGAGAATAAATATATTATTCTGATGATGGATCACTGAACATGTTCTGAAATATTGATGCAACATTTCAGATCACAGATCATATTTCCTGATCCATCATTAAATAAGAGAGAGAAATGAAATTCTATTATCTTGATAATAGACCATGGAACGTGATCCCATGCAAATAATCTGATACAATTGGATACAGAAAATCTGTGTTATTAATTAAAACGGATTCTGTTTAATAAAAAATTCTTTGATCTTATGGATCATGGTGTCCTGCATTAGAAACGCCATGCGATTGCATTAACAGTTGATTAAACAAGTTTGCTTGTAAGGAAAACTAATTTCTTTCTCCCAGATTAGCGTGTGCTCAGCTTTTCTTTAATCGTTTGAATTTTGGAGTTTGTATACTCGAGGCAGCATGTAATTGGATTAGATAAAATAGAAAACAGACTGCTTCATTGTAATTCAGATGGAAGTGTTGAAGAATAAAAGTATCTTAATTCATATGGCACTTAAAAGTACAAATATTTACATTTATATGGCAATTTAAAGTAAGAACGTTTTAATATTGGCAATTTGAAGTAAGAACATTTATTATTACAATAATTCATAATTTTCTTTATTGGGGTGATGGATCACAGTCTATGTTAATGTAAAAAATCACTATACAATTACATTTAAAGCATTTTCAATTACTTTACATAAATGAATTGGGATTTGGGATTTCACATTAACTTATTCTGCAGAAGAATTATTTTCATTGTTCTCAATTTCATTGGGCTAGTCCTTAGCCATTATTATACAAATTGAACTTTGATGGAGGCTCCAAAGGTAACCTAAGATGTTCAAGATGGAAATGACTAATAAAAAAACATTGTGAGAGGGTGATTGGAGCTTTTTCGAATAATATGGGAGTTCAATCTAGCAATTTTGTAGAAGCTTCAATTCTTTATTGGGGGATTATCCTCACTAAATAAATGGGCATTTAATAGTTGGAGATTGTAGGGGAATTTTTAAACATCGTCAACTTTCTCTTAAAAGCTCAAATCTCCAATTGCATAATAGATCATATCATTAGTGACTCCCTATGCATTTTGAACTCTTTCCTTGATGTCAAAGTGAGACATGCTTATTAGGAAGGAAATTGTGTGGCGGGCTTCTTTATTGACTAGGAAGTGTCTCATGCTAGACCTTCAAGATAGATTAGGGAGGTCTCCTAAAAAAATATTATAACTTACTTATTAATCCAACTTAAGCTAGTTGCTAGTGGGTTCACCTCCATTTATTCTAATAGAGGTGATGTTTTTAATAAGATCCATTGTTGGGTGCATTCTGCAAGGATTATGAAGCTTTGATTGATATTTTGGTGGAGACGGCATGTAATTTAAACTAATTCTTCTCAATGGCATTTTGGGTGTGGACCCAACATGGAGTGGTGGAAATAGAGGGCATAAAATTGCTAGCTTGAAAATATATTTACTATCATAGGAGGAGATCGTAACCAAGTGGAGCCAATTTTGTGTAAATCTATGAAAGAGACATCATTGTTTGGAATATTCTCAAAAGAGGAGGACTCACTAAGTACACGAAAGAGTTATTGCATTTTCAATCGTACATCTTGTGTGGAATTCACTAGGAATCGAAAGCCTAAATTGGTTAGAATGTGGGATTTGACTTATAAATCTGTAAGGAGCAAATCACTCAAATCTTTGGATTGTCCATAGAAGAATAAAAGTATCTTAATTCATATGGAAGTGTTGAAGAATAAAAGTATCTTAATTCATATGGCACTTAAAAGTACAAATATTATAATTTATATGGCAATTTAAAGTAAGAACGTTTTAATATTGGTTGAGAGTGTTTCTTAATGTAATTGTGTAGTATGATTTTTTTAATCAATGGTTTAAGTCATTTTTGTGATTTATTATTACAATAATTCAACTTCTCTTTATTGGGGTGATGGATCACAGTCCATGTTAATGTAAAAAATCACTATACAATTACATTTAAAGCATTTTCAATTACTTTACATAAATGAATTGGGATTTGGGAATTTAAATTAACTTACTCTACAGAAGAATTATTCTCATTGTTCCCATTTTCATTGGGCTAGTCCTTAGTCATTATTATGCAAATTGAACTTTGATGGAGGCTCCAAAGGTAGCCTAAGATGTTCAAGATGGAAAGGACTAAAAAAAAAACATTGTGAGAGGGTGATTGGAGATTTTTCTAATAATATGGGAGTTCAATCTAGCAATTTTGTAGAAGCTTATTCTTTATGGGTGCCTGGAAGAAGTTGTGTCCACTTTTTGGCCAAAAAGTGGAAGTTTTTTCCCTTTTTTTTTTTTTATTTCATCCTATTTGACCTAAATATTTGAGGCACTTAAAGAATGAATCTTGAAAAAATTCAGTATTAGAAAACGTAGTGCTCGAAGTCTACTTTCCAAATATGTAATTTATTCTAATACCCAGATCTTAAAAATGAAGTTTGAATAGGCATTACTAAAACATATAGTTTAAAAGTCACTTTTTAGGACCATACCATGCCCGTGTACGGAAAGCATAATTTGACCTAAATGAAAGTATTTTTATTTATCCTTTTGGGAAAAGATCTTTAACTCAATCACTTTTGATGAGGATATTTTTTTGTAATTTTTTTCCGTATATATTTTTTTTTGTTATTTTTTAATTGGGCATAATCACTGTTTTGAAAAATTTGCGTGTACCGCAAGCATAATTTGACCTAAACTTAACATTTTTATTTTTATTTTTTTAAACTGTATAGATTCATCTCTATTTTGATGTCATATCAAAAAAAAAAATTTAACTTAAAGACAATAGTTATTAAAAATTTAAAAAAGCCTATTATTTCAAGTTTATGGACCTCTTTCATTAGAAATTATTTTAAAATTAAAAAAATTGATCCATTCTTTTAAAAAATTATATATTTGGAATCTAGACAGTGTGTACTATAATGGGTTTTGTTTAAAAAAATTCTAAAAATTAGGTGTTCAGATATATTTTTTAAGTCATTTTTTTTGTATGAAGATTGATTTGGCCTTCAAGTTGCAGGTCAAACCAAGTCCAAGCCTCAGGTTCGGCTTTCCAAACCATTTTCAAAGCCAAAATTCTGAACCTACAAGCAAGCCCTCAAAACTTTTTTTTTTTTAAACGAGATCTTGTTCTATTTTTCCAATTAATTAAAAATGCAAAAACAAAATGGGACCCCATCCCGTTTTGTTTTGCATTAATTTTTTTTTTTAATTTGTATAAATAAGAGATATTAAAAATGATAAAACATGTCTTCTTATGTGCGAGTTTTTACATAATATTTTATGATTTAGTTATCATTTGGATGCTCTTTTGTTGCAATTTTAGATCCATTTTTTGGTGGCATTTATTGCATAATTTTTTAGTCATGGGGTCTAAACAACGTCAGAAGGTGAAACAAAGGAGGGAATTGACCGTCGAGGAAATTCAAGCAGAAAGAGAGAAGGAGGCCAAACGTCAAAGAGATAGAAGGAGGAGGATTCGACAAATGAATAATCCTGATGCTTCTGGATCCACAATAATGGAAGAGACAAACATTCAAGATGATGCCTTGGGGGATCAAATGGACGTAGATGATGCAATTATGGATGATGTTGATGTGAATGAAACAATTATGAAGAATATTCCAAGTACTACATCCTCAAATCCAGGCACATCTTCAAATTATCTAGGTACATCTTCAAATCCTTCTTTGGAAGACATGGATAATGTGATTATAGGTGATATTCACATTGATGATTTAGTAGAAGCTGGATATACCAATGTTGAGATTGATAGAATTTTCCATGAAAATAAAAACCTTAATGTTGGTAAAGATGAAATTCCTTTGAATGTTGAAAGTGAAAATCCTTTTAAACATGGTGAAACTGAAAAATCCTCCAATTGTTGAAGATAAGGGAAACTTATTTATAAAAAAATGAAAAAATGTTTTGGATAATCTTCCTGTTAAGATTTCTTGGAGACAAATAAGAACATATGCCAATAGAATATACAAAGAATTTTTTTATCGAAAAAAACTTGCAATTCAATGTCAACTTATGATGCAATTGATGAGAATGTGGAAAATGAGAAAAGTGATGAAAAAAATAGGCATCTATGTGAAACCATAAAAAAAAAGATGAATTCGTTAAGCATGCTATGTCTACTGTTGCAAGTGCCATTGAATCTATTGGTACAACGATTCGATCTAAAGATAAGAATGCAGCACGACGAGCTATAACAACTGCCACAGTGAATAAAGCAACCTTGAATAAAAGGATGGTAAGCAACATTAGTGGAATTTTAAAGATGCATCCTAAAACATTGGTTAGAGCAGCTAAAAGAAGAGAAAGTATTGAAAATGATCCAATCAACCAAAGTTAGAGTTTTAGTGGTAGACTTCAAAGGTCAAATATGAAATTAAATATTGAAGTGAAATCTTTGGTTGAAAAGTTTTGGCATGATAATACAAGGGTATCATCTAATGCTAGAGATGTTCTAAAGTTGAGAGTGGGATCAAAAATTTGTGACCCTCATCCAAAACACCTATTAGACACTACTCAAATTGAATTTTATAGAATTTTTTTGGATGAAGTTGTGTTACCTGGAAATATTACTATAAGTCAAAGATCATTTGAAAAATGCAAGCTCTGGTATATGAAAATTAATAAGAAAAGAATCTCTTGTTGTTGTAAAATGCACGTGCAATTTCATTTCTATTATGATGTTTTTCGATACATACGTTGTGTTTTGCATAGTAACATGCTTATCCAGGAATGTGGTATTGATATGCCACTTGAATCAATCAAGGAATTTGTAGCAAGATTATTTTGTGAAAGAACTGATGGGCAATTATTTTATTTACGTTCATGTATCTCTGGACAATGTTCTAGTTGTGTCATTTTTTCATCACTAGTAGAATGTATGCATGATAATAGTGAAATTGATTATGGATAACAACTAGTGGATGTTAGAAGATTTAAGAATGTTAAGTATCCCTTAAAGGATGGGAAAATAGGAAAGTGTGCCGATTTAATCATAGAGAAGGTTAGTGTACATGCATTCATGTCAAAATTTAAAAGTAAGATTGTACCAAAATATGTGACACACTCTCAACATGCTAGATGCCTTGATTCTCAATTCCACACATGTAGAAATACATTTCTAGTTGGAAGTATACTATCAGTGGTTGACTTTGCAGAAAACTATACTCTTAAGCCACAAGAGGAAATTCAATCTCAATATTACAATTGCACTCAAGTTGTTATTTTTGTTCATATTGTTTATAGACATGCAATTGATAGCACAAAGGATGATAGAAAAATCCTAAGGGAGTATCATTTCTATATGAGTGATAATAGGATGCACTTGTCAGAGTTTGTTCAATATTGTTTCAACATATTTTACAGAAATCTAAGAGAAAGAGGAATCCAAATGACAAAACATCTTATATGGTCAGATAATTGTACAAGACAATTCAAGAATGCTCAAATATTTTATTGGTTAAGCAGGGCTCACAAGGAATACAATATCCAACATATATGGAGTTTTTTGAAGATGGACATGGTAAAGGAGAACATGGTGGAGCTGGTGCATGTGTCAAAAGAATTCCTGCTAGAGAGCAATTAAAATTTGAAGGTAATGTAAAATTTAAATATGCACGTGCAATTGTATATTGGTGCAATACAACCTTATCTACTGGATCATGTGTGAACTCTACAATCCAGCGATTCTTTTGGATAGTTGAAGAGGAAATCATTGTGTTGAAACTTGATTGTGAGACAATTAGTGGATCGGAAAAATGGCATTCATTTAAGAGTTCAAATGCAAGCACATGGACTATATGGATAAGGGAACTTGCATGTTTTTGTCAGGTTTGTATTTCAGGTGATTCTGATGTATGTGAGAATACTGAATGGGTTGAAGATTGGAATCAAAGATCGTTGACTCCTACTCAAGCACAAGATCAAATTAACACAATTGAAGATAATGATCAACTGTTTGCATCAGATGATTATGATCGTGTTTCAGACCTTGTACTAAAAGGCAATCATTTAATTATTTTGTTGACCATTTAATAAAATTAGTTTCAAACTTTTATATATTTAATGTAAATGAAAAAGGGTAATTTTTTAATTCTAAATTTTGATAATTTATTAATTTTTTGTTTGTAGGACATGTGTATGTTGTTGTTGCACCTAAGGACAGTGAAGAGGAAACAAAATATTGGTTGGCTCGATGTGTTGAGACTAAACACAAATTAGTTAATCCTTGAGAAGATGATGATGGTTTTCATTATTCGACTGGTTCAGTGGTAGTTGTTGGAACTTGGCTAAGGAAATAATTGACAAGGAAGAATGGTTTTCCTACTTTTCAAGATTATGAAACACACAAGAATATAATACACTACTCACATTTTATTGTTGCAATAAATATACAACTACTGAGATATCGCGACAGACCTAGTAATAAAAAGTTGTGGACAATTTCTATGGAAGATCACGAGACAATTATAGATGTTTTGGAAAAAAGAGAGGATGCAGATGGTACAATGCAATAAGTATTAAAACAAAGAGGTATGTATGTACACACACACACACACACACACACACACACACACACACACATATATATAATTTATTTTTATTGTGCCATTTGATCTAGATGGTTTAAATATTATTGTTTGATATATAGGTCCATCCTCTTATTGAGATATCTTAGACAATTGTGGTACATGTAATGGAATAAGTATTTAATATATAGAGGTACGCATACTTGTTTTTAAAAGTACATGTCTTTCAATGATAAATTGGTAAGTTGCTTTTAAAATATAGGTTTTCATAATTTGTTTAAAATGTGAACAACTATTTTTCACTTCCATCTAAATTCTAATTTTTTTTGTCCCCTTAAGCCACATGTCCCAATTGTACACCCATCCCCTTAAGCCTCATGTCCTAATCAATTAATTTCCCCTTAAGCCTTGTCCTATTTAGTTCAAATGATTCTCCTTTAAGCCACATGTCCTATTTCTAGTTTGATCCCCTTAAGTCATGTGTCCCAATTATGCCCATCACCTTCAACTTGCCTCATGTGTCCTAATTAGTTAATTTCCCCTTAAGCCATGTCCTAGTTAACTTAAATTCACCCCCCTATAAATCCTATATTTAATATATATCTAACTATTTTTTGTTGTTGTAGGTTTATCTTTAGTAGTTTTTTGTTGTTGGTGGCATGTGAAATGAGTTCATGAATCTTTAGAATTAAATGAAGATTTCCAATGAATTGGTAAGCATCATTTTTTTGTTAAATGTTTAGTTTTAATTTCTATATTTGATGTTTTTCAATGATAAATTGTTAAATTGCTTTTAATAAATTTTGAAACCATTTTGTAAGTTTCCATCTAGATTCTAATTTATGTCCCCTTAAGCCATGTCTAGGATTTATTTCCATCCCCTTCCTTGCCACATGTCCCAATTATGTAGATAGATTACCTTACAATCTTACTTTTTGTAATTAATCATTGTAACACACATGACTTAAGGGGATTGGCCTAACTAGGACATGTGGCTTAAGGGGATCAAACTAGAAATAGGATAATTTTGGCTTAAGGGAAAGAAACTTTAAATAGGAGACACATGTGGCTTAAGGGGTATGGTCGTAATAATACATGTTAAAAGGGGTATGGTCGTAATTAGTTAATTTCATACTTAGAATAGGAATTTCAAATTTAGCATCTACAAATTTTATAATTAATCATTTAAGACACATGACTTAAAGGGATTGGCCTAACTAGGACGCATGGCTTAAGGGGATAGGCCTAATTAGGATGTATGTGGCAAGTAAGGGGAAGAAACTTTAAATAGGAGACATGTGGATTAAGAGGTATGGTTGTAATAATACACGTGTTAAAAGGGGTATGGTCGTAATTAGTTAATTTCAAACTTAGAATAGGAATTTCAAATTTAGCATCTACAAATCTAGTAATTAATCATTTAATCTACACATGACTTAAAGGGATTGGCCTAACTAGGACACGTGGCTTAAGGGGATAGGCCTAATTAGGATGTATGTGGCTTAAGGGGATGGGCCTAATTAGGATGTATGTGGCTTAAGGGGAAGAAACTTTAAATAAGAGACACATGTGGCTTAAGGGGTATGGTCGTAATAATACACATGTGTTAAAAGGGGTATGGTCGTAATTAGTTAATTTCATACTTAGAATAGGAATTTCAAATTTAGCATCTACAAATTTTGTAATTAATCATGTAAGACACATGACTTAAAGGGATTGGCCTAACTAGGACACGTGGCTTAAGCGGATACGCCTAATTAGGATGTATGTGGCTTAAAAGAGGAAGAAACTTTAAATAGGAGACACATGTGGCTTAAGGGGTATGGTCGTAATTTAATACATGTTAAAAGGAGTATGGACGTAATTAGTTAATTTCATACTTAGAATAGGAATTTCAAATTTAGCACCTACAAATTTTGTAATTAATCATTTAAGACACATGACTTAAATGAATTGGCCTAACTAGGATGTATGTGGCTTAAGATGATAGGCCTAATTAGGATGTATGTGGCTTAAGGGGATAGGCCTAAATTATAGGATGTGTGTGGCTTAAGGGGAAGAAGTTACTTTAAATAGGACACACATTTGGCTTAAGGGGATCATTTTAAATAAATAATTACGACCATCCCCTTAAGACACGTGCATGTCCTAATTACATGTGTCTTAAGGGGACATGGTCGTAATTAAATTTAATTTGATCGTAACTACTTAATTTCATATATAGTTAATAGGACCTATTATGCTATTTAATATATGGTATTGAATATATATAGTTAATAGGTCCTAGTATGTTAAAAGGGGTATGGTCGTAATAGTATGTTAAGAGGGGTATGGTCGTAATTAGTTAGTTTCATGTACTTAGAATGGGAATTTTAAATTTAACATCTACAAATTTTGTAAATAATCATTTAAGACACATGACTTAAGGGGATGGTCATACAATTAGGACACAATATGAGATCTTATGTGGTCAAGTTGGGTCATAAGGGGTACATGTTGTATACACTAATGTTAAAAAGGTGGCATTGTGTCTTAGGGACTGTCATGTGTGTGTGTGTGTGTGTGTGTGTGTGTGTGTGTGTGTGTGGTCCTAAGGGGCTGGATGCATGTGTTTTAACTAGATATACATGTCTTAAGGGGATGCAGGCCTAATTGGGACATGTGGCAAGAAAGGGGATCAAACTATTTATTAGGACATGTAGCTTAAAAGGGGAATGGGACATGGCTTAAGGGAACACACATACATGTTCTAATGTACATGCATGACCCCTTAGGACCACATAATATGACCCCTTAGGACACCATGTTATCCTATGGGGTCATACATGGACATGGTCCTAGAAGGGGTTGCACGCATGAGTTAGAGCACGTGCATGTGTGTGATGGGCCTTTAGTACCAAATTGTGTTCTAAGGGGTCATATATGATCCTAAGGGGTCACGCATGTGTTCTAACACATGTTTGACCCCTTAGGACCACATATGAGCCTTTTAACATCCTACACTTAGTGTATACAATATACCCCAACTACTATGATGTTAAAAGGGCTCATATGTGGTCCTAAGGGGTCACACATGTGTGACCCCTTAGGACCACATATAACCCCTTAGAACATAATGTGGTACTAGTAAAGGCCCGTCACACACATGCACGCGTTCTAACTCATGGTATAATACGAACATGGCTTAAAATGGGATGCAGACCTAATTGGGACATGTGGCAAGAAAGGGGATCAAACTAAATTATAGGACACATGTGGCTTAAAAGGGGAATGAATTTGAAAATAGGAGATGGCTTAAGGGAACACATGCATGTATTCTAGAATGTACATGTGTGACCCCTTAGGATCACATATGACCCAGGCTTAGAACACAATGTGGTCCTAAAGGCCCATCACACACATGCACGCATTCTAACTCATGGTATAATATGGACATGGCTTAAAAGGGGATGCAAACCTAATTGGGACATGTGGCAAGAAAGGGGATCAAACTAAATTTTAGGACATGTGACTTAAAAGGGGAATGATTTTGAAAGGAGGAGATGGCTTAAGGGGAAATGTGCATATGTTCTATAATGTACATGTGTGACCCCTTAGGACCACATTGACCCCTTAGGGTCAACTATGTGATCCTATGGGGTCATACACATATACATGGTCCTAAAAGGGGTTGAACACATGAGCTAGTTCACGTGTGCATGTGTGACAACGCTTTAGGACCACATTGTGTTCTAAGGGACCATCATATATGTGATCCTAAGGGGTCACACATGTGTTAGAACACATGCATGACCCCTTAAGACCACATTTGAGCCCTTTTACATCCTAGTAGTTGAGGTATAATTGTATACCCCAACTACTAGGATAATTATATCCCAACTACTTGGATGTTAAAAGGGCTCATATGCAGTCCTAAGGGGTCATGCATGTGTTCTAACACATGCATGATCCCTTAGGATCACATATATTACCCCTTAGAACACAATGTGGTCCTAAAGGCCCGTCACACATGCAGGCATTCTAACTCATGCATTCAACCCCTTAGGACCATGTGCATGTATGACCCCATAGGATCGTGCATAGTGTCCTAAGGGGTCGTGTATGTGGTCCTAAGGGGTCACACATCTACATTAGAATGTACATGGGTGACCCCTTAGAACCACATACATGACCCCTTTGGACACTATGTCTAATCCTATGGGGTCATAAGTGGTCGTAAGGGGTTGAATGCATGTGTTACAACATATGTGTGCATGACCCTTTAGGACCACATATTCAATTACCCCTTGGGATACTAGGATGTTAAAAGGGGTCATATGTGGTGGACTAAGGGGTCAAACACATGCATGACCCCTTATGACAAAATATGACCCCTTAGGACGTGATGTGATCCTATTTGGTCATAGGAGGTATGTTGTATACACTAGATGTTACAAGGGGTCATATGTGGTCCTAAGGGGTCATGTGCATACATGTTAAAAAACACATGCATGACCCCTTAGGACCAAATATGACCCCTTAGGACATTATGTGATCCTATGGGATCATATGTGGTCCTAAGCGGTTGCTAATGTGTTAGAACACACGCATGACCCCTTAGGACTACATACGACCCCTTACGGTCCACTGTGCTCCTATATGGTCATATATTAGGTAATATGGGTCAAATGGTCATGTATGTGATCCTATAAGTTTTGGTTTTTCAACATTTTCATTTTATTTTAAAAAAAGGTTTTGGTTTTGGTTTTTCTACATTTTAGTTAAATTTATATGTTTTGGTTTTTGCTTTGGTAAATTTTAACAATGTTTTAGTTTCGTTTTTGTTGTAATTTTTTGGTTTTGGTTTTCATTTTGATTTTTGTTTTGGTTTTGTACTAAATGTTTTGGTTTTGATTTTTTGGGGGTTTTGGTTTCGTTTCAAGGTTTTCAACATTTTTATTAAATTTATTCATCAACCATGAAAAAAATAATTTTATAAAAAAATTACTATTATTAAAACCTAGATTAACATTTTAAAAAATTCCTAATCTAATCAATTCATAAAAAAAATCATTATCAATAATTAAAAAAATAAATTTCAAACTAAATTTAACTAATTTTTAAACTAAAAACATACTTTTCTAATGAAAAAAATAATTATTAAACTAAAAATCAATTTTTTTTAACAAAACAATTAATTTTTAGACTAAAAAAAAAAATTTAAACTAAAAATCTAATTTTTTAAACTAAAAAATTAATTTAAATATGAATTATTAAAAAAAAAGGGGTTTTGGGCATACTTGGAAGACTTGTTGGCACTTCTAGGGAGGGCTCCACTCCTTCAATCAGGATCTCGTATGACAAAAATAAAGCCCACTACATTTTTATAAAAAAATTATATATTTGAAATGGGATCTCGTTTTAAAATGAAATGGGATACCGTTTCATTTCAACACGGGATCCCATTTCATTTTAACACGGGACCCCATTTAATTTTAAAATGGGATCCCATTTGGGGTTCTAGGCTCGGGATCCCGGGTCCCATGAGATCCCGTTTGGTTTTCAGCTTGGGATCCCATGCGTAGGAAGGATCCCAATTCATCTCCTATTGACTCCGCCCGATTTCCACTTTTTTACTAAGTTTAAAACTTCCACATTAAGTGGACACAACTTCTTGCACTTACCCTTATTGGTGGATTATGCTCACTAAATAATTGGGCATTTAATAGTTGGAGATTGTAGGGGAATTTTTAAACATTGTCAACTTTCTCTTAAAAGCTCAAATCCCCAATTGCATGATAGGTCATATCATTAGTGACTCCCTATGCATTTTGAACTCCTTCCTTGATCTCAAAGTGAGACATGCTTATTAGGAAGGAAATTGTGTGGTAGGCTTCTTTATTGACTAGGAAGTGTGTCATGCTAGACCTTCAAGATAGATTAGGGAGGTCTCCTAAAAAAATATTATAACTTACTTATTAATCCAAATTAAGCTAGTTGCTAGTGGGTTCACCTCCATTTATTCTAATAGAGGTGATGTTTTTAATAAGATCCATTGTTGGGTGCATTCTGCAAGGATTGTGAAGCTTTGATTGATATTTTAGCGGAGACAACATGTAATTTAAACTAATTCTTCTCAGTGGCATTTTGGGTGTGGACCCAACATGGAGTGGTGGAAGTAAGGGGCATAAAATTGCTAGCTAGAATATATATTTACTATCATAGGAGGAGATCGTAACCAGGTGGAGCCAATTTTGTGTAGATCTATGAAAGATACATCATTGTTTGGTATATTTTCAAAAGAGGGGTACTCACTAAGTACATAGAAGAGTTAATGCATTTTCAATCCTACATTTTGTGTGGAATTCACTAGGAATCGGAAGCCTAAATTGGTTAGAATGTGGGGATTTGACTTAGAAATCTGTAAGGAGATAATCACTCAAATCTTTATATTGTCCATAGAAAAAATAAATATTTATGAGAACCACAAGAATAAAGAAGAATTGTTAAGCTCATTTCTAAGGGATAGTTAGAAAATGAAAAGGAGATAGATAAGTCTTATCAAAAAAAAAAGGAGATAGATAAGTTGCATTAGATGTCCATTACCATGAACCTAATACAAAGTGACATTCCAAATTATGATGTATATTGAACTTGAGAGGTGCTTCTAGGCTATTTATGTTGGAATTAAGGAACACTGAGAGGGGGGGTGAATCAGTGTTCATAAAACTTTATTATTATTCTGTTCTTTCAACCACTTAATACATTTAATCAAAAGAAAGATACAATAACATAAAACCAAAAACCACAACACCATAACACAAAGATTTTGTACGTGGAAACCCAGTTAAGGGAAAAACCATGATGGGGATGAAGCCACAATATAGGTATACTATGTTAGAAGTATTACAATGGGGAATGCACATGCATTCAATCTCACTACCTAGAGCTCACTGCTCAAGAGAGAGGCCCATTGCCCAAAAGAGATGATCACTACCTACAAATAATTTATAAAAGATCACTGGAGTGTTTGAATTGAAGAATAGCATCTACAAATGCATAATTATAGTTTCGTTTAAGAATATTATGCACACTTTTTACACTTTATCTCATCATGCCTTGTTTCACTGCATTGTTATGATCTAAAGCACAAATCTCTATCCCACGCACATGAAACTATGCATAATCGATCACTAACTCCTTTCGCCTCACCAAAATGGTCAAGAACATCAATCATATATATCTGCAACAAGAGATTAGATCAACTGCTTGCCAACTCAAGAAAATCTAACACTTTATTGAAACATGTACAAATTGTCGGTAAAATTTGAACACAAATACTAATGCAGGCCCAAATAATTGATTGCACATTACCAAAACTATCAGAAAAAACACCTGGACCATAAAAACAATCACCAAAAATATTCCACTTAATCTGCATAAGCGTTATCCATACAAGTCGGTCATTTTATACTGTCAAACCAAAAATCAATACTCAGAAGATTCTATCTTGCACACCAATCATCACTAGAGACCAAAACTATAGAATAGAGTAGTTTAGACATCCGTCAAACTTCCCTCAGATCCGTAACATAAAATGTTAACCTGAAAAGAAGTACCGACCAAAATACTGAACACTGTCAGATGCTCTGTTCTTAGCTTGTCGGACTTGAACAAATCTCCAATCTGACTTCTGGCATGATCAAATAATGCAATATGGATAGGTACACTGACTTGGGTTGTCATCAATGACAACACCTGATAACCAGTGCAGTGTCTCTTGCCAACAATCTCCTCCTTTGGCATTGATGGCAACACTTAGTAAAAAATGACTAAGTGTCGGAATCAGTACACTTCAAAACTCAAAAACTCAAAACTCCCCCTGAGATGAATATTACATTTTCTACTACCCTACACTCCCCCTTTAACATCAATGGAAAAGACAGGGATCCACATACCAAAATTCATACAATTTTTTTGAAAATAGGTCGCATATGTATAAATAGACTTCTCTAACTTACATAAACTTAAATACATCTACAAAAATATTCTTCGATAAATTCAAATCATTGTCCCAACCTTTCTTGAGACACTTCAAAACTGAGATGAGATTACTGAAGAGAAATGCTTGCATCTTTGTCGTCTGAAGATCTGTGGGATCATTGGTGACCATGGCATCTTGGGCTTCATTTAAAGCAATAAACATTATTTCCAACTTAGGAGCAATTAGAATTCAAAGCTCACCAACTCTACCAACAATCTTATCCTTATCATGCATCAAGATCTTAATCTTGTCAAGTAAAGATATAACTTGACCTTCTTGACTAGCCACAAAAATAGTCAAGGGATCAAAGGACTGAGAAATACCTGCCAACTGCTTCTCATTCTCCTTTATCTGCTTCTCAATATCTTCAACAAATTTAGAAAATGATAAACAATATTTGTAGACACTGCCTCCTTTAGATAAGGCATTTTGAATACTCTTTACACAAGTGTCTAGCAAAATCCTATCATTAGCAATCATCTCCTTCAACTTGTTGAATCTTTTAACATCAAACTCATTCTGAACCCTAACTTTTGCTGATTTTTCTAAAGACTCAAAGAGAGTACTTACAGAATTAATTAAGCTATTTAACTGACCAAAGGGACAATCAGACGTGTCTTTGACAAATGTGAGCATTATCTTCTCCAAGACATGGGATGCAAAGCAGCTCATTATCTTCTATATGAGATTTCAAAATCTCTTATCTTGCCTTGGCCTGAGAAAATGATGCTAACTTCAACTTTTGAATTGGAGAAAGAGTTCCCAAATTGATAGGCCCTTGAGTCAATTCAAGATCATCCAATTCTTGTTTGTCCTTCTCTAAAAACTCCTTCACTTCCCCTGCAGTGTCTCTTGCTTCAATGATAGTTTCTTTGGTCTCGGTCTCCTTCTCTTTCTCTTAGTATGCAAAGTGACAAATGAGAAGGTATAGTTAGCTTTTTCACATCTAACTTTTTTATGTAATAAATGTGCTTGCCCTAAACCTTTCGAATACCCTGTCTTCTCAAACTGTTTCACAAAAATTCCTCTGCGGATCGACAATATCACTCAATTTCTTCCAGAAATCCTTCCAACTCATCTGCACTACCCCAATACAACTTATGTCAACCTGCCAGATTCAAGCACCAAATGCTAGTAGGGGGAATAGGATTTTCTTGAAAACTACCCCTAGGCCAGAGGCCTTAAAATAATTCCCGAAGGAATTTCTAGCACCAAATTAAGGTGCGGACCCATTTCCTGCATCAATCTCACTCTTCTTCACCCATGTCTTGTTCATTTTCTTCTTGATCTCATCCACATCTACTTTCCTTTATCATCTTTCTGCACACTTTTGTTTTTGTCTGTCGGACCCTTCCTATCCACATTCTTGCTTCTACAAAATCTTGCAATGTGATCATATTTGTTGCAATTGTAGCGCACAACATCTCTTTGTCCAAACCTATAATTCATTAAATTTCCTCTTGATCTGCACTAATTAGCAATGTGACCAAACCTATTACATGCAAAACACCTAACATTCCCTCTATTGAAAGAGATATTTATCATACTTATGCATTCACTTGATTTATGTCCATACTTATTGCAATTGAAACACTGACCGGAGAAAGATGGACCATTTAGATTCATTCTACTTCTACATTGAATAGCTTTATGGCCAAATTTATTGTAAACAAAGCAATTACCATTGAAACATGGATACCTTTGAGCATTAGGTTGTCTTACGAGAGACCTTTTAGGTTTGTTCTTTTAATTTTCTAACTTAGGATTGCTTATACTAGATCCAGAGCTTTCACTTTTCTCAAATCCAAGACCTTGCTTGTTATCTACCTTCTTTTGGCTTTCAAGTAGCACATCAAATTAAAATGAGTTGATTTTTAACTTCTCTTTATACTCATTTGTAGTCACAAGTTCATTCCTAAGAATGACAATCTTCTTTTCAAGTTCTTCCTCATTGTGTTTGGATTCTTGCAGGTCAAGCTTAAATTGGCCAATCTCACAATCAAGTCTGTGACATTCATCAAATCTTTCTTTCAAGAACTGATTAAGATTCTCTTCATTCTTCTTTCTTCCCTCAATTTCCTTGGTCAACCCCATCACAATAGATTTCATCTCATGTTTTAGGATTGCATTTTCTTTTGGAACCTTCTCACATTCTTTTGTCTTCTCCTTCAAGGCTTGACTCAGGTGACCAGCATCCATGCTTTTTCTTTCTTTCTTCTTTAGTTGTTCACATAGTTTCTTTCTCTTTTCCATGGACTTGTTTAGTTTCCCTTTTAATGACTAAATTAAATTCTCAACATCCTTAAGATTCTCTTGTAATTCCTGGACTCCAGCTTTGGACTAATCAAGAGCATCTAGTGCAACTAGGAGTTGTTGTTGAAGACCACTGGAATCCATTGAATCACCTTCCTAGATCTTCCTCAAGCTATTAGATTTCTTTCATGGAACCAGGCTCCGATACCAATCCTTGGAATTAAGGAACACTGAGAGGTGGGGGGGTGAATTAGTGTTATGCAATCTTTATTATTAATTTGTTCTTTCAACCACTTAATACATTTAATCAAAAGAAAAATGCAAGAACATAAGACAAACAACCACAACACCATAACACAAATATTTTTTACATGGAAGCTCGGTTAAGGGAGAAACAATGGTGGGGATGAACCCATAATATATGTATACTCTCTTAGAAGTATTACAATGGGGAATGTGTTAGAATAACTAGTGGACAACTGAGAGGGGGGGTGAATCAGTTGTCAACAACTTATATTAATCAAACCACTTTATAACCTTTAACCGGAGCACATAAGCATTAAATACCGAAATAGCAGAAACAGATACCGGTAAGCAATAAAACTTAAGAATGAAATAGAGAATCAACACAATGAAACCATACCACATAACACCATGATTTGTACATAGAAAACCCAGTAAAGGGAAAAACCACGGTGGGAAGCCTACCCACAGTTAGATGATACTTCTACAAAAAGTGTGTGAACAATAAGGGGCCTACACATGCAAGGAGGCAAACTACCTAGAGCGTACTGCTCATTACAAAGGAGTCTCACTGACTAAAGAGAGTTTATATACCACCTCAATATAATTGGACAGCAATCCAAAAGAATGAACTGCCAATGATATCATCTACCATGCCTGATTACAGTCCTGGTTAAGTTCAATACTGGAGGCCTTTGACCTCTTACATAAACCCAATTTGATCACCTTTGATCGACCAAATCTCCTTCGCATATGATATTTCATTCCATGACCATTACCACCATGATCTACAATGAGATCTTACATTAATTTATACAAACCCTAAGGCCTAAACCAATTAGGTTGACCACCTAAAAGATATTACAATAAGATCATTACATACATCCACATTACAATGATATACCATGTCGGCTTTAGACCAAAACAACATTAACCAATCCATAAATCATCCCAGTAATGTGTAGAGAACACGTACCATGATATCAGTCCATAACCTAGACCCAAATAGATTCACCATGCTCAGGGGTGAAGCAACTATCCAGCCATCCAAACATCCAGCTTCACCATGCCAAAGAGATGTCTCCAATCAGTCAAGGCACGAACACATATCACCTTTTGCATCTTGAATTCTATTTAGAAGCCGCACCAACACCACTTATGCATCCTGTCAAAGATTCTCAGTAAAAGCTATGCTGGTAAAATCTTAAACCCTTACTGGTATAGGCTTACTAGAGTGTATGATAAAATCCGATCATCAAGTCAATACCAACTGACCAAAAAATACTCCAGAAACATCAAACCAAACATATTCCATTTATCCAAACATGTCAGTAGTATCCAACTGATAGTCCCTTCTGTCGGTAACACTAGTTCTTCTACCGATAACCAATCATAATAGCTAGTGTTGACATCAATGACAAAACATCAATGCAAAACATAATCAATTCCTTCATATTGCCAACAATCTCCCCCTTTGGCATTGATGGCAACACTAGATGTGAAAAAGAAAACATCTAAGTGCCAAGAAATGCCAAAAATTTCTCATAGAAGATATAACAATGAAAAACTGAAAATTCCCAGCAACTCCCCCTGAGGAGTGCAGTCTAATTGAAACTGATCTGAATCTCTCTCCCATATGACATATTATGACATTAATTTTCACATATAATGCTCCCCCTTTGACATCAATGCCAAAGATATGACATAGATATCAAAATCTTGTGAGTCTCAAAGCTGACTACCCCCCCTGAGTAGTAGCACCACTACATCAATTCGGAGAAAAGAATAAAGTTGATGATGCATACCAGACTAATGCTCTGCTCCATCAGTTAAGTTTTTGTCAGAGGGGTAGATACCCCTAACCTATCTCTCAAATATTCGAATGATTCATTAGACAACAGTTTAGTGAATATATCTGCAATCTGCTCTTTAGTGTTCACATAAACCAATTTGACTTCCTTTTCCTCCCCCTTCTCTTTCAAAAAGTTATATTTTATTGAGATGTGCTTAGTCTTAGAGTGAAATACCGGATTCTTAGATATGTTAATAGATGTAGAATTGTCACAATAGATAACTATCGGTTCACTGCAATTTATCTTGATATCCTTCAACATTTTCTTCATCCACAAGACTTGAGTGCAATTAGTTGTTGTTGCAACATATTTAGCTTCTGCAATAGATAAAGAAATGCATGATTGTTTTTTGCTAATCCATGCAACCAATTTCTTTCCAAGAAAGAAAGCTCCACCAAAAGTGCTCTTCCTGTCATCAGTATCTCCTGCCCAATCTGCATCTGTTTATGCACATAAAGTGAAGTTATCATCTCTAGAGTACCATAAGCCATATTATGTTGTTCCTTGCAAATACCAGAATATCCTCTTTACTGCACATTCATGATTTTCTTTAGGATTACTTTGATATCTTGAAACAATACTTACTGCATTCATAATATCCGATCTAGTCTGAGTTAGATATAATAAGCCACCAATCATAGACTTATACCTTGTCGAATTTACCGATGCAGATGTGTCTTTTATAGATAATTTCTCACTTGTCACCATAGGAGTACTTACCGGTTTGGAATTATCCATATGAAAATTCTTCAACAATTCCCTTAGATACTTAGTTTGACAGATAAAAATGCCTTTGTCAGTTTGAGTAATCTGCAAACCTAAGAAAAATCTCATCTCACCAATCATAGACATTTCAAATTCATTCTTCATATTATTAGAGAATTCCATGCACAGTTTATCTTCACCTCCAAAAATGATATCATCAAAAAATACTTCAATAATCAAAATATCATCATCAGTGACCTTGTAATATAAATTTGTGTCATCACTTCCCTTAGTAAAACCAAGCTTCAAAAGATATTTATCCAACCTTACATACCAAGCTCTAGGAGCTTGTTTCAATCCATATAATGCTTTCCTTAACCTGCAAACCATATCTTTGTCATCTATCAGTGAAAATCCATCAGGTTGCTCAATGTATACTTCTTCCTCAAGTTCACCATTCAAAAATGCACATTTAATATCCATTTGATAGACCTTATAGTTCTTGTATGTTGCATAGGCAAGAAATAGTCTAACAACTTCAATTCTAGCTACTAGTGCAAATGTCTCACCATAATCAATTCCTTCCATTTGAGAATATCCTTTGCAAACTAGTCTAGCCTTGTTTCTTACAACTTGACCATCCTTATTTATCTTATTTCTAAAAACCAATTTAGTTCCAATAACATTATTATGTTTAGGTCGGGGAACTAAAGTCCAAGTCTTATTCTTCTCTATCTGATCTAATTCATCTTCCATAGCCTTTAACCAATGTTTATCTTTACAAGCTTGAAGAAAAGATGTTGGTTCAATTTGAGAAATAAGACATACCTCTTCATATGCTAGTCTTCTTCTTGTCATAACTCCCTTGTTCCTGTCTCCAATGATTTGATCTTTAGAATGATTTAATCTTACATACCTTGGTGTCTGTTTAACTTCAGGTTCTCTATTCTGATCATTAGTCATTGTTAATTTTTTTGACTATACCGATGTAACTGTCTCAGTGTCTTGTATCGATTGAGGCATTGCCAGATTAGTTATGATCACTTCCACTATCATTTCTTTGTCATATGATATAGATTGATCTTTGTATTGCCCATCCACTTTCACATTTGCGCTCTCCACAATTTTCTGTAATCTTTTGTTATAACATCTATATGCTTTGCTCTGAATTGAATATCCAATAAATATCCCTTCATCACATCTAGGATCAAACTCCCCAATTGACTCATCCCTTTTAATATAACATTTACTTCCAAAAAAATTGAAATATTTAAGAGTAGGTGTATGTCCAAACCATTATGCATAAGGAGTCTAACCGGTTTCACCTTTGATATGAACTTTGTTGAATGTGTAGACTATTGTACTCACTACTTCTCTCTTGTAGATGTGACATAATTTGGCTTCCATCATCATGGTTCTTGTTGCATCCTAAATCGTTCTATTCTTCCTTTCCACTACTCTATTCTGCTGAGGAGTCTGGGGTGCAGATAACTGTCTCCTAATTCCATTTATCTCACAAAAACTGTTAAATTCATGAGATATGAACTTACCGCCTTGATCTAATCTCATACATTTGATTTTCAATCTAGTTTTTATTTCCACCTTTGATTTAAAGATCTTGAATTTCACAAAAGCTTTAGATTTCTCCCTTAGAAAAGTCACCCACATCATTCTAGACTAATCATCAATTATTAGCATGAAGTACCTATCACCTTGAAAGCTTCTGGTCCTTGCTAGACCACATAAGTCAGTATGAATCAAATCAAGCACATCATTAGATTTATCATGTATGCTCTTAAAAGAAGTTCTAACTTGCTTTCCCAATTGACATTCCTTACATACCAGATTATGAGGCTTTATAATCTTAGGTATATCTCTAACTGCCTTTGTTGAACTGATCTTAACAATACAATCAAAATTAACATGATACAACCTCTTATGCCATAACCAACTCTCATCAATATGAGCAATCAAACATTTATTATCACTAGTGTTCAAGTGAAAGATATTACCTCTAGTCTGAGTGTCGGTTGCAATCTCCAAACAAGTTCTGTTAATGATTTTGCATTTTCCATCTTTGAATTGAAGTTGGAATCCCTTATCCACCAATTGACCAACACTTAAAAGATTATGCTTTAAACCTTCTACATAGTAGGCATTATCAGTATTATGCTTGCCATCTAGAGAAATAATACATTTACCTTTGATCATACATGATTTGTCATCCCCAAATCCAACTTGACCGCCATTGTATTCTTGTAGGGACATAAATTTTCTTTTATCTCTGGTCATATGATGTGAGCATCCACTATCAATTACCCATTCATCCTTATCTTCAACTTTTGCTTCCGAGGCCTTTTCTTCATTCTTGATAACCAGTTTCGGTTCATCTTCCTTTAAAGAATAGAACACCCATTCCTTTCCACTGCCGGATCCACTAGCAGAGTCTCCTGTCGGTTCATCCTCTGAGTCACCACTTACTCCTTCCTAATCCGCTATGTAGCATAGTTTGTTTTTCTTAAATCTATATTTTTTCTAATTGGGCTTAAAATATTTCTTAACTCTTTCTCTAAATATTGCATTCCTTTCAGGACATCTAGATGCAAAATGACCAATCTTATTACATGCAAAACATTTAAAAGGTGTTTTTCCTTCATACTTGCAAAACATTTAAAAGGTGTTTTTCCTTCATACTTACTTCCTGTTGGTCCTTTAGGTACTCTTCTAGCAAATAGGGTTTCAAGTTCCTCAAATTATTCATCCTCTTTCCTCATATCTTCCAATTCTTTTGCATATAGGGCTTTCCAATCACTTTTGCCGGTAGATGATGATGCATGAAAAGCAAGTTTAGATTTTGCAGCTCCAAAGGGTCCAAATTCTTCAAGCTCAAAAGCAGATAATTTACCAATTAGAATGTCTCTGTTAACTGAAGTGTTTGCCATTTTTCTCAATTCATTAATTGTAGTAGCCTTCATCTTGTAAGTCAGTGGTAGGGCTCTCAAAACTTTAGAAACTATTTAATCTTCACTTAGAGATCCTCCACAACATTGAATTCCCATGACAATCTCATTTACTCTTTCCATAAATATAGCAACTCTTTCATTATCTTCCATATTCAAGTTCTGATATCTTACCTGGTAACCATCAAGTTTAGCAATTTTGACAGTAGGTTCACTTTCATTCAAAGTTTGCAATTTATCCCACATAACCTTTGCTGATGATTTATTAGTCAATCCCATGATTTGTTGATCAGTGAGTGCACACAAGAGCGTTTCTCTTGCTTTGCAATCATTTTCAATATTTTTGTCCAAGTTTGTTGGAGGAGGATTCCCAAATGCCAGATCATAAGGTGTATATCCTTTCTCAGTGATCTCCCAAATATCCTTGCCAAGACATCTAAGATGAGTCTCCATTCAGATTTTCCATATCCCATAGTTTGTTCCATCAACCTTAGGGATTTCTCTTCTAAAAATAGTTGCCGGTGGATTTGAATTATTTGTTGCCATAGGATCTACCTCAAGCGGTTAAGCTTCTGCAAAAGAGGACCAAGGCTTTGATACCAATTGTTAGAATAACCGGTGGAAAACTGAGAGGGGGGGTGAATTAATTGTCAACAGATTATATTAATCAAACCACTTTATAACCTTTAACTGGAGCACATAAACATTAAATACCAGAATAGCAGAAACAGATACCAGTAAGCAATAAAACTTAAGAATGAAACCGAGAATCAACACAATGCAACCATACCACATAACACCATGATTTGTATGTGGAAAACCAGGCAAAAGGAAAAACCACAGCGGGAAGCCTACCCACAGTCAAATGATACTTCTGCAAAAAGTATGTGATACAATAAGGGGCCTGCACATGCAAGGAGGCACACTGCCTAGAGTGTACTTCTCATTACAAAGGAGTCTCACTGACTACAGAGAGGTTATAACCACCTCAATATAATTGGACAACAATCCTAAATAATGAACTGCCAATGATAGCATCTACCATGCCTGATTACAGTCCCGGTTAAGCTCAATACCAGAGGCCTTTGACCTCTTACATAAACCCAATTCAATCACCTATGATCGACCAAATCTCATTCGCATATGATATTTCATTCCATGACCATTACCACCATGATCTACAATGAGATCTTACATCAATTTATACAAACCCTAAGGCCTAAACCAATTAGGTCGGCCACCTAAAAGATATTACAATAAGATCATTACATACATTCACATTACAATGATATACCATATCAGCTTTAGACCAAAACAACATTAACCAATCCATAAATCATCCCAGTAACATGTAGAGAACATGTAACATGATACCGATCCATAACCTGGACCCAAATAGATTCACCATGCCAAAGTGATGTCTCCAATTAGTTGAGGCACGAACAAAGATCACCTTCTGCATCCTGAATTTCATCTAGAATTCACACCAACACCACTTATGCATCCTGTCAAAGATTCTCAGTAAAAGCTCTGTCAGTAAAACCTTAAACCCTTACCGGTATAGGCTTACTAGAGTGTATGATAGCATTCGATCATCAAGTCAATACCAACTGACCAAAACATACTCTAGAAACATCAAACCAAACATATTCCATTGATCCAAACATGTCGGTAGTATCCAACTGATAGTCCCTTATGTCGGTAAGACTAGTTCTTCTACCGGTAACCAAAATCTATTTGTCGGTAACCAATCATAACAACTAGTGTTGACATGAATGACAAAACATCAATGCAACACATAATCAATTCCTTCATATTGCCAACAGAATGCACATGCATTCAAGCTCACTACCTAGAGCTCACTGCTCAAGAGAGAGGCTCACTACCCAAAAGAGAGGCTCGCTGCCTACAAATCACTTACAAAAGATCACTAGAGTGTTTAAACTGAATAATAGCATCTACAAATGTTTGATTATAGTTCTGGTTAAGCACATTATACGCACTTTTCACACTTTACCTTATCCTGCCCTGTTTCACTGCATTGTTATGATCTAGAGCACAAATCTCTATCATGCACACGTGAAACTGTGCATAATTGATCACTAACTCCTTTCGCCTCACCAAAATGATCAAGAACATCAATCATATATATCCACAACAAGATATTAGATCAACTCCTTGTCAGCTCAAGAAAATAACACTTGGACCATAAAAACAATCACCAAAATCATTCCACTTAATCCGCATAGGGATTATCCATACAAATCCAGACATCCATCAACCTTCCTTCAGATCAGCAACACAAAACGTTACCCTGAAAAGAAGTACTCACCAAAATACTAAACTCTATCAGATGCTTTCTTCTTAGCTTTCCAGACTTGAACAAATCTCCAATCTGACTTCCGGTATGATCAAATAATGCAATGCAGATGGGTGCATTGACTTGGGATTCCATCAATGACAACACCCAATAACCTGTGCATTGTCTATTGCCAACAATTTACACATAACATTTTACTTTTTTGAGTTATTTTCAACATAATTATTTTGTGAGATTTCCCTTTATTAGATTATCTTCTCTCAAATTATTTATCCTTGAATTTAATAAAAGGATTGGGGTTTCTCCTCTACACTAATTACTCATTTTGTAGCTTATTAAACATGCAATCTCATTGATACTCTAACCTTTTTTTTTATTTAGTAGTTATTATCCTACAAGTTCTTCTTCATACCCTTGCATTGTCAAAATATTTTGGCATCTTCTCGTGCTTTTAAGAAATCCTCTCCTAAAATAATTAAAATTTCTTCCCTTGACCCTAAATTTCCTTATTAGGAAAGTCCTTTTTTATCCCTTGATAGATTTGAGGATCTTAGTGTAGCATCATAAAATTGCAACCTTGCAATTTTCAGCCACATTTGGGTCTTCAAATTGGTGAAACGAATTCCTAAGCTTGATTGAAGACCCAAGACATGTTCACACTGCCCAAAAACCGCATTTCCTCGCACCCCTCACTCTCCTTTGCTTCTTTATGTCCTGGATAAGGGCAATATAGGGGCGTGACACCCCTTTCCTCCTCGGACAAGGGCATGGCACCCCTGTCCTTGCCCTATTTTGGGCCCTGACCATTCAAACTTTGCATTTTGGAAGCGGGAAAAGTTTCCCTATGTCGGCCTATGACAAAAAATCAGTCAATTAACCCTAATTGATAGGTATATAAGATAGACTTTCCCTTCCTATTTTCATCAGAAAAAGTAAGGTGAATAAGCATATCATCATTCAAGCATTCGAGCATTCCTTTCAAGCATTGAGCATTCTCAATTCTCCTTTCAAGGCTAGGTGTTGCATTCAAGTCAAGGATTCAACCATTGAAGAGGAGATCTCTTTCATCATTCAATTCCACACAAGCAACTCTATCTACATTTCAATTGCATCCTCCCTTGAGGTGAATTCTATTTTAGTCTTTCATTTACATTTACTTGCAAGTACTAATTTACATTATTTGGTTAATTCCAAAACTGGGGTTTGACCAGAAGGCAAACCCCCAATCCCAACCCCTTTTCCTCTCTTTTTTGTGTGTAGGTTGTAGGTGCGCAGTTGTATTTACAAATTCGGAATTCATTCTCAGAGGCGTAAAAACCCTTTTCGGGGCACGGATTTTTCGGAGGATCGTGTGCACTTTCAACACGGTCCCGACAACTTTCGCATAAATTTGCAAGGGAGATTCGTCTCGATATTTTATTGCCAATTCCAGGTAATTCATCCCACATTCCTATCTCGATTTATAGTCATTCCTTTGTCTCTTTTACACTTAGTCTTAAATCACATAATTCAACCTTTTACATTCTAAAAGAGGGATTACTTTTGCTTTCCAAATCCATTGTCAATTCACTTAGCATTCAATCTCTTCCTATTGAGATTGGATCTAGTGAATTCCCCCCCCCCTCTTTTAATGTAATGTGCATGAAAAGGTTAAGGAGAGTCTTTTGTGAAACTTTCACTCCTTCTCTTGAGGAGAGAAAAGCTTTCCTCTTGATTTCTTCATCACCCTCTTTCACCACCATTACACTTAGAAGAAATAAATTGTTTGGCGATGAAGGTAGTTGAAGCATTAAGATTGTGTTAAAGGACAAGGAGAAAATGATGATGATGAATTAATCTGCTATGGGTTGTAAGGGTAAAAGCACAAAGTTGTGTCACACTTTAGGCCAACTTATCAACAAAAGTGAAATTAAGTATTTCTAACTAAATAAATAAATTTTGTTCAAACATATATTAGCTAGGTAGATTGATTTAAGCTAAGATAGACATGTCTACAACTTTTACAACCAAAATTGTTCACTAAAAGGAATATGTAGCACCATGTTAAGGCAAATTTACAAAAAAAATAAAATTATTTGAAAATTCGGTGTGTTTCAACATCTCCTCATCATGTAAATAATATTTTTTTTAAATATAAAAAATACCTTTTGTAGATCCATGCGATAAGATGTAGCTAGTTCTCTAGATCTCTGTCTACGCCTATTTCCCTACCAACAACAATGTATCCTAATACTGGTGTCATAATATACCCACATGCTAATTTGAACATGTAAGGATAAGCACCTTAAAAAATAGATGAATTTTCATACAAGTGTTTGATATTGTGTTTTTTTATTACCCCTTTTGATCTATTACATATAATCAAACGTGGAAATAGAGTACACAAACTTATAAAATTAAAAGATGTTTAGATTGAAAGGATTTTGAGTGTGTTAAGGACTATGAGAGAAAGAACATAAGTGAAAAATTTATTCTGTAATCCAATTGAGCAACAAAGTACCTACATCTAATCAAATAAGAAATAACAACTAAAATAAAGAAAGGTGTGCATAAATGCTTCCTAGACCAATCAAAGGAAATGAGACAATGCAAGTTTTTTTTAAGCACTTATTTAGTTACAAGATTAGGTACACATAATAACAATAGCTTTACTTTAAAAAAACCAATAATACCACAACACAAGATATAATTGGTGAATTTTTTTTCAGAGAAAAACCTCACACTCTGAAATCTTTCTCAATATAATAAGATTAAAAAATGTTTTACAATCACTTGGAGAGAATGTATTCTTCACATGAGTTTATAGTGTTGATTCCTAGAGCTATTCCAACAACATAATAGTACCTACAAATGACACTATACAAAATAAATTCCAAGGTATCTAATATATAGAAATACAAGTGTGGAGGTAGCTTCTACAGAAAGATACAAGAAATGGGCATCAAAAACCACTTGGAACATTTCCCAATTGACCACCTCCAAGCAAGAAAATGACACTTGTACAAGATTTTTTGACTCTTCATTCAAACCTAAAAAATTTGGGGGCCTCATTTTTGCCATAAATAGGTATGACATGTGCTCTTAAACACCTTATAACCATCATAGAATCTGTTATAACTGACAACACTTATAGTTGTAAGAGAATCCATCATAACTGGCTAATAATAGATGACTCTCTTACATCCCACCATCACCCAAGTTGGGCACCCACATTCTCCATTGAAAGATTCCCTTGACACTTGTCCAACTTGTCATAGAATATGATTCTTATGTGTCTTAACTTATGGTGAAAAATTGTCATACAATAATTGCAAGATATCGACACATGGAAACGAATCTCTACCACAAAGTGGAATGTCTTCCTTCTCATATAGGGACAAAAACATCATTGTCACCTAGTAGCATGATGACAACTCACCGTGCCAAGTCCTAATAGATGATGAAATAAGATGATAAATAAAATACAACATAGGTACATAAGTAAATACATTATTTAATTAAATCAATGGTAGGAAATAATAAGGTTAAGACACCTTAATTCCAAAAATTATCCCACTTGTTGACCACCTTAGTAGAACCAATTTGAATATGATTTAATTTCTAGGGTCCATGAGCTCCACAGACTTTTAACACCATTTGAACTTCTCTATGCTCACAAGATTTGCCAATGAATTTGCAATGTTCGTCAAAGTATCAAATTTCTCAAGTTTTACTCGTCCACCTTCTACCATATCAAAAAAAAAAAGAATTGAACATCAACGTGCTTCATTCTAGCATGGAATGTAGGGTTCTTTTCCCAAAATAACACTCTGACTATCAAAAAAATAGTAATCATCCATGACAACATCTAAACACAATCTCTTAAGACAAATATATTATGAGTTTTTGCCATGTACCTTGCTTCTATACTAGACAGAGCAACTACATCTTGTTGGTCACTCATCCAGCTAATAGCACCATCAACCATAATAAAAATAAAACAACTAGTGGATCTTCTATTATCAATGTCACCAACCCAATCAAAATTTGCATATCCATAGATACTAATAAAATGATAAGTCATGTAGTCCAAAACCATGACAGAATAAGGAATACTCAAAATTACCCCACAAATATCGAAACACTCTCTCAGTTGCATCACAATGTACCTAGCCATGAGTACTCATAAATTGACTAAGGATTCCCATGGTACTTGGACAATGTCTGGTCTTGTATAGACCATAGCATACATCAAACTATTAATTACAATAGCATAAGTAAATCTACTCATTTTCTCCACCTCATTATAAGATGTTGGACAATCTGCAATAGATAACATTGTACCCTACATAATAGGAGCACACAATGGTCTACAATTCTTCATGTTAAACCTCTCTAACATAGTATTTGCATACTCTGGATTACCCAAAATTTTGTGTTTTCTCTATCTCTTCTAATTTCCATCCCTAATATGTGCATGGTTGCCCTAAATATTTCATTTGAAACTATGTTGACAACCCAAACTTCAAATTAGAAATCGTACTTTACCATTCCCAATGAATAAAATGTCATCAACATACAATGTGATACTGAGAATGTGTTCATTATCCTACTTGTAATAAATACAATGATATGGATTTGATCTCAAAAATCCCAAAGTCAACACAAAAGCATCAAAATTTTGGTACCACATTCTAGGAGACTACTTCAAACCATATAAAGAAATTTCAATTTCCAAACCAAAATTTATTTCTCTCTTTGAATCTAGAGCTCTAGTTGTGACATATAAATATCCTCGTCCAAGTCACCATGAAGGAAAGATGTCTTCACATCCATATGCTCAACTTCAAGATTATACATTGTAGCAAGTGATAGTAAGAATCTAATGGATGTTATCTCACTAATGGGAGACAAATTATCACCATGATTTATTACCTCAACTTGAGAATACCTCTTCACAACCAATCGTGCATTATAATTCTCGATGTGTTTATATTTCAACCAAATTTGTTTTTGAACACCCATTTGCATCCAATAGTTACATCCTTCAAACAAAGGTATCAGATCCCATGTATTATTTTTATTTAACACAACCCATCTCTTCTTCCATGGCTACTTTCCAAGAATTCACATCTTTCATACAAATAGCCTATATCACAGTTCTAGGCTCATTAATATTAGCAATCAAAGAAAAATGTAATTATAATTATGTAATGAATAACCAAAGCTTTTATATTTTTGACTATCACGCGTGGACCTCCTCAATGGTTGAGGTTGAGGTTCTTCTTCTTCTTCATCCCTTTCAAAGCTACTTGAGCAATCCTCATCATCAAGTCCAACTGAAATTTTTGGTTCCTATTTTTCTAATTATAGTTTGAAAGTAAAATATTTCATCTACTTCAAAATAGCACTTCTACTTAGAGAACCTTATGTTGGAATGCCCTAGAACATTGACAAAGGGGGGGGTGAACTAGTGGTCTATAAAACTTAATTCATTGGTCAGACAAATGCTTAAATATAATAACACTGTGATATAAATACCAACTTATAAAAAATAAAACATTGTATCAAAGCATATAAGTATAGAACACAAGAATCATGAAGCATATCATATGACACAGAGGTTTGAGTGGGAAACCCTAGAAGGGTAAAAAACCACTATGAAAATAAACTTTATTATGCCTCACTGGCCAAACCTCACTGGTTACAGTCTATGCCTCACTGACAACACCTCTCTGGTAATAAGAGCACCCACTCTAACTAATTATAGGATCACCTAATCCATTTACATTATTCTTGAGGAAATCAAATTACAATACATAGGATTACTCTATTTTCTATACAAATCACTTATCAACTTATTTCAACTTTTCTCAATATGCATGAATAAAAGTAAATACCCTACAATCTGAAATAGATCTACAATAACTCTTAGAATAGTTACCTTCTTTGTACACCAGTCATCAAACCTTGATCATCATAATGTCTTTCAAAATATCATCTTCATAATCACCACACACAAAAGCTTTCCAATCCACCCTTCCTTTGTTCGAATCCTTTTCTTACCATAAATCCACATCGAGTGGAAAATAATAACTATTGTAGTTTTCTTCTTAGCAAAAAACACACTACCTCATTATATGCAGAGGTATTGCATTATACATTCATCCTCTTAATACTTATTCTAGTTGGATGTTATGGTAGCTTTTCTCTTTGATATTCTTATAACTATTATCTCTGCATTGTACATCGATGTGTCTATGTAGTTTGTTTTTCTATATTTTCCCTTCAATCGAGACATGAACACCTTCAAAACTACTTTTTCCTCATCTTGTCAACTTGACCATAGAACAATGTTTCTTACTTTAAAACATCAAATTCATTGTTACAAAAATAGTTTGCAAAATTTGTTACGTAGAACTAAATCTAACTGTCTCTCAAATGTTTATTATAGGAACTAGCTATTGTCATTTAAAAAAATGATCTATGATCTTCAATCCCATGCCTTTAAAAAATTGTGATTCGACCTTAGATATGACTTTAGAAGCCATTTGAGATTATTAATAATATCATTATTCAAATTTATGCTATTTAGTATAGATATCAAAGTTCATGTTATTGATTAGTTCCTATCGCCATGGAGACAAGATCCAAATCTCACATTGCAAACTCCTAGTCACCAAACCTTAACTATCTTTTATGCATTAGGTCTTCAAGAAAATATATCATTGATATAAACAATGTTCACTTTGTCCTTTATCAAACCAACTTTCAACTCAACTTGTCTCAAATGCTCAACTTGATCTTAGTATCCTATTCTTGAAATCTAGTAGACATCTATGGTTGTCTTAGTCCTATATCAATACACAAATGTTGTATTTGATTTAGTTGTCATTCAACATGATGAGAAGACATCCTTTTCAAGAGCTACTATTCTACATAATGTCTTGAACAACATTCAACTCCTTTCAAAGCAATTGTTCAAGTGTGAATGATAAAATTTTGATAAACAAACATTGATGGGATAAGCAACCCTCAAAAAATCCTGCACAAATCTACGATAATATCTTGTTAGGATTCCCAACGATACTGAGAGGGGGGATTGAATCAGTATCTAACCGGTATATAAATTTACTTGACTTAAAACATGAAAAATCATATCAAAACTGTGTACTGATAAACCAGAAATAATGCAGTACTAAGAATAATAACAACAACATGAGAAGCACACCATAACATGGTATTTTAACGAGGAAACCTGGTGTGGGAAAAACCTCGGTGGGATTTGTGACCCACAATATTTGCTTACTGGCCAATAAGGGAATATTACTCTAACATTAGGGGCCTGCACATGCAGGAAGGCCAAGTGCCTAGAGCTCACTACTCAAATACAAAAAATGTATTAGATCACATTATTTTAATCTCCTTGATCACATTTCCCATGATCAATCATAGCCATTAGATCTTCAATCTTGACTAGGTTCAATGTATCCTTCAATTTGAAAATGTTTTACCCGACCTTGGAACTTGCATTTTCTCCTTGGAACTTGTGCTAGGGTATTGCGATTCAATCCGAGTTGTAGATCTTCCTGCCGATCTTTCATTGCCATAGATTCTTAACAAACTTCATGCATGGCTTACCAATCATTTAATCAACTCCAGCTCGTCAGCTTCCTTCATTAAATAATGCTTTTATTCATTCAATGCATTCTGCTATTACTCAGTTGCAACTCGGTAAATACTAAACTTCACTCGGTAGACATTTCGCCTTCATTAACCGATAGCGATAACCTTAGGGTTTACCGACTAGGTTCTTTGCTCGGTAACATAGTATAGTATTAACCTTACAAACAATAGCATATGAATGATATCAAAACAATCTAAACATCATGATCTCATCATTGTCTAACTCGGTAATAGTTGCCCATTGAATAACTTATTTCTCCCCTTATTCATCATATTTTTTTCTGTGTCTTTTACCGACATCTTTATACTCATCAAATCATACTTCTTAAGATATGGCAACATCATACTAAGTCAAAAAATCAATTTCTTGACATCAATGACAAAATAATAATATTAAGACAGTAAATATCCTTAATCAGTTATATCCATAGTCATCAACAACCTTCTCAATATCCTTATTGAAATGTCAACAATCTCACATTGTAATTGAAATGCCAACATTCTTCTTGTTTGTTATAATGCCAACAATCTCCCCCTTTGGCATTGATGGCAAAACCAATTGATTTGACTTTATTGATTCTGATTCAGATTGTTGAAACGCTGAAATTCTAAAATGCTCTTCCTCTGTCATTAGTCTTCTCCCCGGTTCTGAAATGTAGTCTTCTCCTTCTATCAGTAGACTTCTCCCCCATACATTAGTCTTCTCCCCCTTTGACAACAATGCCAAAAAGTAAAGAACTAAAACATAATTTCTTCCGCTGAGAAGTGAATTCCATGTTGTTATGTATCAACTCAGTCTCGGTCAGAGCACTTTGTCGTTATTTCCTGTTCCCTAGTATTGTTTCCTGCACACCTTTAGAAAACCTCCTAAAGTGTGTAAATCAACATCAACTCCTAAAAGATATGCAATAGATTCATCGGATTGATGCTTTCACCGAACTCGGTCAATGAGTAGAAGATAGGGGTAGGACCCCTAACTTACTTCTGAGATATTCAAAAGTGTCCCTTGGTAGTGGTTTGGTGAAGATATCTGCTATTTGTTCCTTTGTGCTAACATACTCCAACACCACTTTCTTCTCTTGAGCTTCTTCTCTGAGATAATGATATTTGATAGAGACGTGCTTTGTCTTAAAGTGCATAACAGGGTTTTTTGAAATGTTAATGGCACTAGTATTGTCACAGAATATAGTTACTGGCTCGGTAACTTTCTCATTTATACCTTCCAACAGTTGTTTGATCCATGCAATGTTGGTGCAATTCAATGCTGCAACAACGTATTCAACTTCTGTTGTTGACTGTGAAACACATCCTTGTTTCTTGCTAAGCCAACTCACTAGTCTTTCTCCTAAAAAGAAAGCTCCTCCACTTGTGCTTTTTATGTCATCAATGTTGCCTGCCCAATCAGCATCAGTATAAAATTTTAAATCAAAATCATTTCCTTTATGATATACTAAGCCATAATCCTCAGTGCCTTTCAAGTATCTAAAAATTCTTTTGATTGTTGTCATGTGTGTTTCCTTAGGATCTGCAGAGAATCTTGCAACTATACCTACTGCATGTGCTATGTCTGGTCTGCTATGAACAACATATTGTAGCTTCCCAATCATGGATCGGTAAAGTGTCTCATCAACAGATGCAAATTCATCGGTCTTTGATAATTTACAGTTGGTAGTCATAGGAGTACTTACTGGTTTTGAATCCTCCATTCCAAATTTCTTCAAGATTTCCTTTATGTACTTGGATTGAGTAATGAAAATCTCATTTTTCATTTGCAGTATCTATAAACCTATAAAATACTTTATCTCACCGATTAATGACATCTCAAATTCTTTGCTCGTTTCATTTCCAAAGTTCTTACATAGAGAGTCATTTCCACAAAATATAATATCATCAACAAATATGGTTGAGATCAGTATTCCATTTTCATCATTCTTCATGTACATATTGATGTTCTCACTTGTCCTTATAAAACCAATCTTAATCAAATAAGAGCGCAATCTTCATACCATGCTCTAGGTGCTTGTTTCAAACCATATAAAGCTTTGTTCAATTTACATACCTAATCTTTATTATTGTTTTCAACAAATCCTTCAAGTTGTTCAATAAAGACTTCTTCTTCTAATATTCCAT
Source organism: Cryptomeria japonica (assembly GCF_030272615.1). NCBI lineage: Eukaryota > Viridiplantae > Streptophyta > Pinopsida > Cupressales > Cupressaceae > Cryptomeria > Cryptomeria japonica. The sequence goes on from NC_081405.1 coordinate 50,155,926, forward strand.
TCAGAAATGTAGATTTGACATCTATTTGATATATCTTGAAATTTTTGAAAGCAGCATATGCCAACAATGTTCTTACCCCTTCAAGTCTAGCAACAGGTGCAAAAGTTTCACCATAATCAATTCCTTCTTCTTGAGCATAAACCTTTGCAAACTAGTCTTGCTTTGTTTCGAATGACCTCTCCTTTTTCATTTAGTTTGTTTTTGAAAATCCACTTTGTATCGATTACATTTTTGTCCTTCGGTCTTGGGATTAGTGTCCATGTGTCATTCTTCTTGATTTGATCAATCTCTTATGTCATAGCATTTATCCAATCTTCACTGCTAAATGCCTCTTTTACTATTCTCGGTTCAAATTCAGATATTAGACATGTGTTCTGTCTTAGTTTGTTCCTTGTCATCACTGGATCATCCTTATCTCCTATAGTCTGACTCGGTGCATGATGTCTTCTGACATACTTGGCTAATACAGGCTCGGTAGGCTCTGTATGATCTTCTTCATCACTCGGTAACTGGATATTCTCTTCATTTTCTTCAACAGTCTTCTTGGTAAGACTTGTCGGTTGAACATAGACAAATTTATCATAGTCTTCTGGTTCCTTGGAATTTCCTTCATCATTTCTTTCTGCAAATTCATCAATTTTCACATTTGCACTTTCTACTATTTTGTTAGATGATTTGATCAGACATTTAAATGCTTTGCTTCTAGAAGAATAACCTAGAAATGTTCCTTCTTCACTTTTCTGATCAAACTTGCCATTTCTATCATCTTTGTGAACATAGCATCTACTTCCAAAGATTTTAAAATAACTTACATTAGGTTTCTTGTTATACCAGATTTCATAAGGTGTCTTCAAAGTTCCTTTCTTTAGTTGTACTCGGTTCAGGGTGTAAATTGTTGTGCTTATAGCTTCTCTCCAAAATGTTTGTGGAACTTTCTTTTCAATCATCAGGGTTCTTGCACAATCCACAATAGATTTGTTCCTTCTCTCAGCTATTCCATTCTGCTGTGGAGTTCTCGGTGCTGAGACTTGTCTTTTTATACCATGATCATTACAAAATAAGTTGAATTCATCAGATGTGAACTCTCCCGCTCTATTTGATCTAAGACATTTCAGTTGTCTTCCTGTTTCATTTTCAACTCTTGCCTTGTACCATTTAAACATTTGAAAAGCTTCTGATTTTTCTTTTAAAAACATTACTAACATCACTCTTGAGTAGTCATCCACAAATAATATGAAATATTTATCACCATAATAACTTTGAACTTTCATAGGACCACAAAGATCAATGTGCACAAGATCTAAAATTCCCTTAGAAGTGTAAGACTTACTTGTAAAGCTTGATCTTGTCATCTTACCCATCTGGCATCCTCGACACATAGTATTCTCAGGTTTTTCAAGACTCGGTAGACCTCTTACTCGGTGCTTCTTGCTTATTTTGATCAGATTATAAAAATTTACATGACAAAAGCTTTTATGCCATAACCAAGTATCATCTATCTTTGCATATAAACACTTATTCTGAGTTGAGTCAAGGTGAAATGTGTTACCTCTTGTTTGTGTCCCGGTAGCAACTAACTTTCCATGTTTGTCATGAACTTTGACGATTCCTTTTTCAAACTCTATTCGGTAACTTGTGTTGTTTAGCTGTGCTACACTCAACAAATTGTATTTCAAACCTTCAACCGAATAAACATCATTACATTTAGCATTGTCAAGAAGTGTTATGGATCCTTTACCTCTTACCCGACATGGTGCATCATTACCAAATCTTACATAGCCTCCATCATAATCATCTAGTTTAACAAACTTGTTTTTGTCACCTGTCATGTGATGTGAGCATCCACTATCTATGATCCAAGAATCATTTTTACTTACATGAGATAGTAGGGCTTTTTTTTCATACCTTTCTTCATCTGATCCATCTTTGATAGCCACATAAACTACTTCCTCTATATCAGTTTCATCTGATTCATCATTAGATTCCTCATCAGCTATTAAGCATGTCTTTCTGTCTCTTCTTCTGAAGTCTCGGTGTCCTTTGTAGTGATTGTCTTTCTGTCTGTCATCTTGGTAATCTCTCTTTTCAGTAGAATCTTTGTCAGGACAGTTAGAAGCCATATGTCCTATCTTATCACAATTGAAACATTTCAAAGGTAGTTTTCCTTTATACTTACCTTTGCCTCTCGGTAACCTTCTGGCTAATAGTGCTTCAAACTCTTCTTGATTTCTGATTTCCTCATACAGTTTGTGTACTTCTTCCATGTTCTTATGAAATCTTTCACTTGCTCCACTGTGATCTCCTTCAGAGTACTTATACTTTTTTTCATTGTAATCATTAGATTCATCAAGATGAAAAGAACTAAATGCAGATTCAACTTTATTTACCGAAGATCCACTGTTATCAAAGTTACTTAACTCAAATGCATGTAGCTTACCAATAGTAGCATCTAAAGAAACTGGCATATTAGGTATAGACCTCAATTCATTGATTGCAGAGACTCGGATTGCATAAGCCGGTAAAAGAGTTCTTAACAACGTACTTGTTATATCCTTTTCTTCAATAGTTCCACCTGCTCCTTTGATTTGATTGACAATCTCATTTAGTCTTGTATTGTACTGAGTTATGTTCTCACCTTCATTCATCCTCATAGATTCAACTTGTCCTCTTAGACTATCTACTTTTGCTCTTTGAACATGTTCATCTCCTCCATATACTGATATGAACTTATCCCACATTGCCTTTGAATCATTGCAGCCTTCTAGATCATTAAACTCTGAATCGGTCAATGCAGATGTTATTTCAATCATTGCTTGAATATGTTCTTGCTTTTCCTTTATCTCTTCCATAGTCAATGGATAGGTTCTTGGTGTGATGAAGTCATTCTCCAGATAGTATACAACATATTCTCCAACTCCTGATAGATGCAGCTTCATCCTTTTCTGCCATGTAGAGAAACTTGACTTGTTCAGCTTCGGTGCATCCCTCTTGTACATCTTTGGATTTTTAACTCAAGTGCCTTTAAACTTTCCTTTCGGAGTCTAAGGCTCTGATACCAATTGATAGTTCTGATACTTAATATAAGTACAAATTCAATACCCAACAAGATGAGAGGGGGGGGGGGTGAATCATACAAACTTAATCTTCCATAAAAACATCACATTCAACCTCGGTAACATATATTTCAGTAATATAACCAAAACTGCTAAACATGCAAACTCAAAAGCATATAAACATCATAAACCTCATAACACTAGATTTAACGTGGAAACCCAAATAGGGAAAAACCACTGTGGGATTTCGGACCCACTAAGAAATATACTCGTCTAGAGTATGCTTAGTTAAAAGCAAATCCTGTTAAAGATTACAAACACGTTGCTAGATGTGACCCGGTTAAAGGATTTCCCTCAGATCTGTTAGGATCTTCACCTTGTTAGAAGTGACCTTGTTAAAGGAATTCAAACACTCAATCAAAATGTCACCTTGCTAGAGGGTTTTACAAATAAGACTGTTAAGTCCACTCGGTTAAGAGATTTTCTGTCACTTTCACAAAATAACAGTAATAAAAATCTATCTGCAACTTCACATCTAAAAATGCTAAAGCAGATTCTTATTTGCTCAATACAATCTATTCATAGGACTTATCTTGTCCCTCTGCTGGGCTCTATACTCTGTTATCAAAATAGGTCTTCAAGCTTTTGTGCTCGGTAACCACTATGTAGCATCCCTGTGCATACACTTGCCTGCATACATTATTTATCAATAGTTTCCTATTTATAAACAATCTTTCAATCGCTTAATCTCCTTGATCACATTTCCTATGATCAATCATAGTCATTAGATCTTCAATCTTGACTAGGTTCAATGTATCCTTCGATCTGAAAATGTTTTACCCTGCCTTGGAACTTGCATTTTCTCCTTGGAACTTGTGCTAGGGTATTGCGGTTCAATATGAGCTGTAGATCTTCCTGTCGATCTTTCATTGCCATAGATTCTTAACAAACTTCATGCAAGGCTTACCAATCATTTAATCAACTCTAGCTCATTAGCTTCCTTCATTAAATAATGCTTTTATTCATTCAATGCATTCTGTTATTACTCGGTTGCAACTCGGTAAATACTAAACTTCACTAGGTAGACGTTCCACCTTCATTAACCGATAACGATAACCTTAGGGTTTACCGACTAGGTTCTTTGCTCGGTAACATAGTATAGTATTAACCTTACAAACAATAGCATATGAATGATATCAAAACAATCTAAACATCATGATCTCATCATTGTCTAACTCGGTAATAGTTGCCCATTGAATAACTTATTTCTCCCCTTATTCATCATATTCTTTCTGTGTCTTTTACCGACATCTTTATACTCATCAAATCATACTTCTTAAGATATGGCAACATCATACTAAGTCAGAAAATCAATTTCTTGACATCAATGACAAAATAATAATATTAAGACAATAAATATCCTTAATCAGTTATATCCATAGTCATCAACAACCTTCTCAATATCCTTATTGAAATGTTAACAATCTCACATTGTAATTGGAATGCCAACATTCTTCTTGTCTGTTATAATGCCAACATTTTCTATTGATGATTTATTTTTATGTGGTTTACAATTTCATTTCAATGCTCTCTTACAGTTTAATAATGCCAAAATCCTCACAAAGAATGTTTAATAATGCTAAAATCATCATAGAGAATGGCAAAACAACTGAATATCTTTTCGTTTTCTTCAAAACCCCTTCATTATTTATCATTTCATTTTATGGGTGCGCTGTTAAATGGTGTCTCTCTATTTATAATGCCAAAATCATTACAATGAATGCGAAAAAAAATGATTATTGTTCATAATTGTTCAAAACCCCTTCATTATTTATCATTACAATAATGTGTATGCCTGATACTATTACTTACAGTGACCACACACACACACACACACATATACACCAGGCCAGACAACTTTTATTACAAAGTTTAAAATGGGTGGTCAAAAAATATGTTGAACACCCATAATAGCCTTTCCGCAGACACTTTATGGGCCCATGTTGCATGAACTCCCGCTATCTTTTTTGCCCTAAAAACATAGGGAAATGAAGATTTTTTGTGGCATTTTCATTGTTTGCTATGCCTTCAATTTGTTAATATACTCATTGTAAATAATATTATCAGGCATACCATGTAGTACTTCCAATAAATTTCATATGAGAAATAAAATAACATCATTCAACCATTTACTCATTTGAGAAATGAATCTGCGTCTTCATACTATATCAATAATATATATATATATATATATATATCAACAATGTCTCTGTATATATATTTATACGGTAGCACTTTTTTCGTTGTTGAAAGATGTTCAATGATGAGTTACAGAAATAGATTTGTTTTTCATCATTTATCTCAATGGCATTGAGGGTTTCATTTCAATGATCTGTCTCTATATATATATTTATACAGTAGCATTTCTTTTGTCGTTGAAAGATGTTCAATGATGAGTTATAGAAATAGATTTGTTTTTCATCATTTATCTCAATAGCATTGAGGGTTTCATTTCAATGATCTGTCTCTGCATATATGGCTATACGGTGCCATTTTTTTTTTGTTGAAAGATGTTCAATGATGAGTTACAGAAATAGATTTATTTTTCATCATTTATCTCAATGGCATTGAGGGTTTCATTTCAATGATCTCTCTCTGTATATATATTTATACTGTAGCATTTTTTTTTGTTGAAAGATGTTTAATGATGTAATTGTTCACTATCTAATAGAATATCAACAATATCCAATTTTCAATCACATCACAATTACATACTTAACTCCTGCATGGCTTTTTTGAGTTCTCTAGCTATATGGTTATTGTCTATATTTTCATGCATACAGAAATAGAGACACAGTACCATTTTATTTTGTGCAAATATGTTCAATGATGAGTTACAGAAATAGATTTGTTTTTCATCATTTATCTCAATGGTATTGAGGGTTTTATTTCATTGATCTGTTGCAGGTTCACTGAACAGAATGGCACAAGGTAGAAAGGGAAATAGGTTTGTTAGACATCGAATAGTTAGAGTCACTCGTGGGGTGTAATTCCCTGATTAAGATAATTTTTTCCAAAATGAAGACCCAGTGACTCCTGTTGTAGATAACCATTCACCTAACAATGCAACTGATGTGGAAACATTTGTTGTACATGACCATCCTACTATAGATTCTAATCCTATTCCACAAACACCACAAGTACAGGTGGCCTCAAAGGATTTCAAACCAAAATGGAGCATATCTAACATGAAAGAGGCAATATCATGCATAGAAGACATGCACATGTCTCTTAGAGGCACATCAATCAAATATGGTATCCCCATTGCCTCTTTGAGGGCATGGCTGATGGGAACCACAACTACGACTGTGAGGGTTCCACGCACCATTTTATCAGTAGAGGAGGAGGATGCAGTTGTCCAATGGTGCAAAGACAAGGCTAAAATTGGTCATGGTCTCCAAATTAGTCAACTTCAATCAACTGTTGCCCAAATTACTGAGAATAGGCCTAATCCATTCAAAAATGGGATGTCAGGAAGGTCATGGTGGTCAGGTTTTAGACAAAGGCACCCTAATCTGAAGATGAGAACATCAGAAGGAGTGGACTCCAATAGGGCTATTATGCTTCAATCTTATATTGTTGCCTCTTTCTATGAAAACTTGGAGGTAATGTACAACCTCAATCACTATGGTAGTAGTCAAATTTGGAATTGTGATGAGACTGGTGTGCAAGCTGGGAGGAATTGTGGAATGAGAGTGATAGCCAAATTGGGGCAGAGGTGTGTACCACACCTAATTTTGAAGAGTAGAGAGTGGATCGCTATTTTGGCATGTGTTAGTGCATGTGGTTTTAGCATTCCTGGATTTTGTTTGTTCAAATCTAAGAGGCATATCCGAAACTACATAGCAAACTGCGAGCCAGGAGCATGCATGGCATTCCAAGAACATGCATGGATGACGAAGGAGCTGTTCTTAAATTGGTTGGAACATTTTCAACATTCATTCCCTGGTGGAGTTTCACCCTCACATAGGGTCCTACTGATCTTCGATGGTCATGGCAGCCATGTAGCCTTCAATACAATTGAAGAAGCAAGGCATATAGGTATAGATTTGGTAACCCTTTCGACTCATACAGGCCACAAACTGCAACCACTTGATGTCTTTGTATTCTCACCTTTCAAAAATTATTTCAAACAACAAAGGAGTATATGGATGCCTAAGTTCCCACAAATTAAAATTGGAAGGGAAGAATTGGTAACTCTTACGAACAAGGCCTTTGCCCAAGCATTGACACTAGCTAATATAATCAGTGGCTTTCGTAGGACAGGGATTTGGCCACTTAACCGAAATGCACAAAATGATATGAGACCAAGTGAGGCATTTGAGGTTGCAATTGATATACAACCAGCTATTGGAATAGAACATGATGTTGCTTCAAGGGATGAAGAAACAGAGTATATGGTAGCGGAAGCGTGCTTGCGATTGGCAGGTTATAATGAAGAACAGATTCAAGATTTTGTAGACCTCCATAGTAGAACACAAGCAATGGTTGAGGGTACAAGTTTGACACCAGAAACTGTCGAAGCAGGTCTGCCCCCACAAACCAACCAACCAAATGAGGGTTTCAAAAATACATCAACAAGCATGTCTTTGCCAACACAAGATGACATACCAGAGTGGACCCAAGAAGCAGCCAATTGTGATGATGTAACGCTTTCCATGCCAAGTCTACCAGAAATTGATCCAACAGATGTCATTCATTACTTCACCAATGCAGTCAACTAGGAGCAACAAGATGGTGCTGATGGTGAAGATGAACCTGAGTTTGTGCCATGCACACAAGAGGATGGGCAGCAAATGCCAAGGCAAATCAGCAAATTCTTAAGACTTCCAGTGCAGAGAATGAATCAATCTTCACGTGGAGGTAAGAAAGGGGTTCTACATCTTAGTAGTCAGTCACAGATCTTGACATCTGATGAATACATTCAAAGGGAAAAAGATAAAGAGGCTGAAAGGAAAAGAGAAGAGGAATTGGTAGAGCGAAAGAAAGAATAGATGAGACAGAGGAAGGCACAACGTGAAGCAGAAGTGATAGAAAAGGAGGCTATGAGGGTGGAAAAATAGGCCAAAAAATTGCAGGATTCCCAAGACAAGTTCATTCAAAGACAAGACAAGGCAAAGAAAGATGCAGAAGCAAAACTTGAGAAGGAGAGGATGAAAGTTGAAAAGGTAGCCAAGCATGTGAAGAGGACAAAAGATATGGCCACAGTCACAGAACCTCTACCCATCCGACACCCAATTCTCATGGAAATGATGAACCTCTTGTCCCCAACCTTTGCAGCTATTAATACTATACAAGTTGGGACTGCACTTGGATCCTCAGACACCATGCAACTTACTTCAGGTGTAAACCAAGCATTCCTTGCTCAAATAGCAAGTTGCTTACAAACCCCTCTCAGTGAAGAAAACAATTTTGTTGGGCCAGACCCTAGTAGGCCATAGTCCATTGGGCTTGGATTTGTCACACCTCCTCCATTTAATACCCAAATGGAGAATTGATTGAGTATGATGAAATATATTTTGTGAGCCCTCCGAAGAGTAGATTTTGAGTTTCGATATAACTGTGATGTGATTATAGAATGACATACTGCCATATTTTGTAATGTGTTCAGAACTCCATTGTTTTCATATATCTTAGATGGATATTCCAATGAATTGATGGTGTTGTTGTAAATCTCATATGTTTGTTTTTTGTGATGTGATATTTCTCATATATCAGTTGAATTGATCTCGTATATTTCTCACTATCAAAAAAGGCCACATAAGTGTTCAAATTACTCACTATCAAAAAGGCCATATCAATGGCATTTGATTATTCAGATGCCACTGATATGTCCTCTTTTGATAGTGATAAATTTGAACACTTATAAATATTCAAGTTGCAGTCATCATATTATAAGTATTCAAATTGCAGTCATCATATATAAATTGCAGTGTGTAATATGTCTAGTAGGTCATTGCATCGAAATGATAAAAGGAAGTGTCCCATTTGTAAAAAGGCACCAGACAAAGAACTATTTTCTACTGCCTTACAAGATATCTTGTTAGCTGCCAAGTTATCCTTCTTGGCAGTATCTAACAAGACATCTTTTAAGGCAATATAAGACAATTCTTTGTCTGGTTCTTTTTCTCAAATAGGGCACTTCCTTTTGATAAATATGAACTAAGTGTGTTTCTTGCATTAATATGAACTAAGTGAGGAATTTAAACAAATTGAAACACAAATGATTCAGAAATTGAAACATAAACAAATAAGAAATTGCATTGTCTACTAGATCATTGCCAAAGTACAGATCAAAAAAAGAGAAGATTCAAACATGTGAACTAAGTGAGGAATTTAAACAAATTGAAAAAGAACAAAATTCTGGAAATTGAAACATAAACAAATCAGAAATTGCATTGTCTACTAGATCATTGCGAAAGTACAATTCCAACAAAGAGAAGATTGAAATATATGAACTAAGTGAGAAATTTAAACAAATTGAAACACAAACAATTCAGAAATTGAAACATAAACAATTCACAAATTTCATTGTCTACTAGATCATTGCCAAAGTAAATTCATATGGACTTTACCTAAGAGGAATGCTTGTTGTCTTTGACATAGTGAGTCCTAGATCATTGCCTGCCATAACAATCACAACAAAATGCAAAACAAACTAAGGTGTGTTAAGAAACACATTTAATAAGAAATGCATAACTACCTAAGATATCTACACAAATTAATATAAAATGTAAGCATTAAAGGCATAATCTCCAAAGAATTGAAGTGTTTATATAAACACATTTACATTGATATGATGATCTTCCACAAGTATGGTTCTTCCCTCGATGCTCTAGCACGCCTGCAAAAAACAACAATAATCGAGGGTAGCATAACGTTGTAACAACAAATCATCCATACATTATTAAATGCATAAGTACATACATATACATATCCAACTACATACATATGCACATGTATATATAATTGCACATATGCACATATATATACATATGCATATGCATATGTATAACGTACATACATATTGCAAATAAATAGTTACCTAAGGAATGTGCAAAGGGAATTTGCAGAACTCAGAAATATGCAATGAATTGGATTGTAATCAAAGTGACATGGGAAATTTTGTCTTATAATATAATTCGAATGTGCAATGCATTCAATTGTGGTAGCTAGCAATTTTCAAATTTGAATTTTTGTGGGAAACAGTCGTTCATATCATGTTGAATATGCAGACCTCCATTGCTTCGAATTGTTTAGTTTTATTCTACACACACACACATATGTATATGTGTATGGACAATAACCATATGTGTATGTGTGTTTGTTTGGATGACAAACATATAGGCACACTAAATTGTAAGAGAGCATTGAAATGAAACTATAAACCGCATACAAAGAAATCGTCAATATACAAAGCATAATGCAGCTACAAAGGAGCATAAACCATCATTGGACATCCAATATGGCTGTTAATATTATTTACAGTGACTATATTGAAAGAAATGTTGGTTTATTGAAAATAGTATAATTTAAATTGAAATTTTTATAACATTTAACATTGACTATAGAAGGAATTTAGTTATTCAATGTGTACCAATCTGAATGACCACCCTTGAATAAGGAAATTGTTGTTGATTACAACAAGTTCTATGGCTATATGGTTATTGTCCATATACATATAAAAATATATATAGACAATAACCATATAGCCATAGAACTCGCATCAACCATCATTATAGAACATATTATGCTATTGTGTGTTTCTTCATGTATACATATACATGTATATGTACATACATGTACACATCTATATATATATATGTACACATGTATATATATACATATACATACATGTACACATGTATATATATACATATACATATACATATATATGTATATGTGTGTATATATATGTATGTGTATACATATATATGGACAATAACCATATAGGCAGAGAACTTGAAACTGTATATAACAAGGAGACAAACTAAAAGCATGAGATGCAGGAGTAAAATATGTAACTGTGATGTGATTGAAAACTGGATATTGCTGATATTCTATTAGATAGTGAACAATTCCATCATTGAACATCTTTCAACAAAAAATAAATGGTACCGTATAAATATATAGAGAGAGACAAATCATTGAAATGAAACCCTCAATGCCATTGAGAGAAATGATGAAAAACAAATCTATTTTTGTGACTCGTCATTGAACATCTTTCAACAAAATAAAATGGTATTGTGTCTCTATTTATGTATGCATGATAATATAGACAATAACCATATAGCCAGAGAACTCAAAAAAGCCATGCAGGAGTTGTAAGTATGTAACTGTGATGTGTGTGTGTGTGTGTGTGTGTGTGTGTGTGTGTGTGTGTGTGTGTGTGTGTGTGTGTGTGTGTGTGTGCAGACATAGGTACAAAACTTGAAACATTATATAACAATAACCATATAGCCAGAGAACTCAAAAAATCCATACAAGAGTTATAAGTATGTAACTGTGATGTGTGTGTGTGTGTGTGTGTGTGTGTGTGTGTGTGTGTGTGTGTGTGTGTGTGTGTGTGTGTGTGTATAGACATAGGTACAAAACTTGAAATATTATATAACAAGGAGAGAAACTAGAAGCACAAGATAATGAACTGTGATGTGATTGAAATTTGGATATTGTTAATATTCTACTAGATAGTGAACAATTACATCATTGAACATCTTTCAACAAAAAAAATGGTGTCGTGTCTGTAACTATATATACACACACACATAGGTAGAGAACTTGAAACATTATATAACAAGGAGAGAAACTAGAAGCATGAGATGCATCAGTGGAAGATGTAACTGTGATGTGATTAAAAAGTGGATATTGTTGATATAGTATTAATATGAAGATTCATTTCTCAAATGAGTAAATGGTTGAATGATATGGGTAGAGAACTTGAAACTGTATATAACAAGGAGACAAACTAAAGAGCATGATATGCAGGAGCAAAATATGCAACTGTGATGTGATTGAAAAAAGGATATTGTTGATATTCTATTAGATAGTGAACAATTTCATCACTGAACATCTTTCAACAACAAAAAAAATGCTACCATATAAATATATATACAGAGATAGATCATTGAAATGAAACCCTCAATGCCATTGAGATAAATGATGAAAAACAAATCTATTTCTGTAACTCATCATTGAACATCTTTGAACAAAATAAAATGGTATTGTGTCTCTATTTCTGTATGCATGATAATATAAACAATAACCATATAGCTGAAAATAAAATGAGTAAATGGCTGAATGATGTTGTTGTATTTCTCATATGAAATTTATTGGAAGTAATGTATGGTATGCCTGATAATATTATTTATAGTGAGTATATTAACAAATTGAAGGTAGAGCAAACAATGAAAATGCCACAAAAAATTTTCATTTCCCTAAGTTTTTAGGGCCAAAAGGATAGCGGGAGTTCGTGTCACGTGTACACACCCACACACACACATACATATATATGTGTATATATGTATATATGTATATATGTAATGATAAATAATGAAGGGGTTTTGAATAATTATGAACAATAATCAATCTTTTTTGCATTCTCTGTAATGATTTCGGCATTATAAACATAGAGACACCATTTAACAATGCACCCATAAAATGAAATGATAAATTATGAAGGGGTTTCAAATAATTATGAACAATAATCAATTTTTTTTGCATTCATTGTAATGATTTCGGCATTATAAACAGAGAGACACCATTTAACAACACACCCATTAACCATTTAACACACACACACACACACACACACACACAATGTGTGTGTGTGTGTATATGTAATGATAAATAATAAAGGGGTTTTGAACAATTATGAACAATAGTCCATTTTTTTCACATTCACAGTAATGATTTCGGCAGTATAAATAGAGAGACAACATTGAACAACGCAACCATAAAAGGAAATGATAAATAATGAAGGGGTTTCGAACAATTATGAAAAATAGTCAATTATTTTCACATTCACTGTAATGATTTTGGCATTCTAAATAGAGAGACAACATTTAACAACGCAGCCATAAAAGGAAATGATAAATAATGAAGGGGTTTCAAACAATTATGAACAATAGTCAATTATTTCCGCATTCACTGTAATGATTTCAGCATTATAAACAGAGACACACCATTTAACATCGCACCCATAAAAAGAAATGATAAATAATGAAGGGGTTTCAAACAATTATGAACAATAATCAATTATTTTCGCATGCACTGTAATGATTTTGGCATTATAAACAGAGAGACACCATTTAACAACGCACCCATACAAGGAAATGATAAATAATGTAGGGGTTTTGAACAATTATGAACAATAATCAATTATTTTTGCATTCACTGTACTGATTTCTGCATTATAAATAGAGACACACCATTTAATAGCGCACCCATAAAAAGAAATGATAAATAATGAAGGGGTTTTGAACAATTATAAACAATAATCAATTATTTTTGCAATCACTGTAATGATTTCGGCATTATAAACAAAGAGACACCATTTAACAGCACACCCATAAAAAGAAATGATAAATAATGAAGGGGTTTCGAACAATTATGAACAATAATCAATATTTTTCGCATTCACTGTAATGATTTTGGTATTATAAACAGAGAGACTCTATTTAACAGTGCACCCATAAAATGAAATCATAAATAATGAAGGGGTTTCGAACAATTATAAACAACAATCAATTATTTTCGCAATCACTATAATGATTTCGGCATTATAAATAGAGAGACACCATTTAACAGTGCACCCATAAAAAGAAATGATAAATAATAAAGGGGTTTCGAACAATTACGAACAATAATCAATATTTTTCACATTCACTATAATGATTTCGGCATTATAAACAGAGAGACTCTATTTAACAATGCACCCATAAAATGAAATGATAAATAATGGAGAGGTTTCGAACAATTATAAACAATAATCAATTATTTTCGCAATCACTGTAATGATTTTGACATTATAAACAGAGAGACACCATTTAACAGTGCACCCATAAAAAGAAATGATAAATAATGAAGGGGTTTCGAACAATTATAAACAATAATCATTTTTTTCGCATTCACTATAATGATTTCGGCATTATAAACGGAGAGACACCATTTAACAGCGCACCCATAAAAGGAAATGATAAATAATGAAGGGGTTTCTCAAAATTATGAACAATAATCAATTTTTTTC